>NC_142001.1:8479181-8779181 GCF_049901715.1 Pseudonaja textilis | reverse complement strand
TTAAAGTTTCAGTTGGCAACCTTCGGAAACACTGGTTCAATCCTTCAGTAGAGAAAAAATAGGGAGACCCAACACTTTGGGGGATCCTGAGAATATTTTTGGAAAGAGGTGGAGATTTGGGGTGGAAAGGGAGAGAGAAATAAGATTCCACCATGGAAGGAAGGGAGGAAAACTCCCTCGCCCCAGCCCATGGGCTCCTCCTGCTGTCACTCCAATCCAGAAACGCCAATAGGTGGTTGGACAGAATTCTGGGAATTGAAGCTCACAAGTCTTAAAGTTGCCAAGCTTAGAGGCTTCTGGTTGAGAGACACAGGTGTACGATCTATTCCAAGAACTCTGCAGATCTGTCTGGGAGCAGTGATGAGGTAGGCTAATTAATTTTCTTTCCCTTGCTTTTTCTCCAAATGGTTGGATACAGATTGTAACTCCCCAAATCCCCACTGGGGAAGGACACGTGGGAGATCGTGCTAAGATCCAGTGTTGTGCAGAACATTCCTTTATCTCAGGGGTCTTCAAACTTGACAGCTTTAAGATGTGTGGACTTCAACTCCCAGAATTCCTCCTCCAGTCATGTTAGCTCAGGAATTCTGGGAGTTGAAGTCCACAAGTCTTAAATTTGCCAAGTTTGAAGACCCTTGATTTTTCTGATGAATCAAATGGCTATTAATCAGGAACGTTAGAAGGGTGAATTCCCGTAAATCTGGAAACGCCAGTTTCCTGCATCTCCCATCTTGAGCCTACTTGGCAGGGGATGATGGGAACTCTCGCCTGTCAACGTTAATATACCCGGTGGTGAAGCGTCCTAGCCCTGCAGTTGCCGCTTCTTCCCGACAGGGGGCAACCGCCTCCTTTCCCGGTGACGCCAAGCGATTGGCTGAGAGGAGGAGGAGGAGGAGCCTCGCGCCGCTTTCCAAAGACGGCGCTCCCGTTGTGCGCATGCGCTCCGGCCGGTCCTCTCAACCACCGCTCCTCTTTTCCTGCTCGTCGAGCTCCACGTGACGTGATGTTGACGGAAGAGGCGGGGAGTGAAGCTCGCCGGGCGGAGACGGAAGCAGGAAGCCCGCCGCTGAGAGGGAAAGACTAGGAGCCCAAACAGGTCGCCGAAACCGAGCCGCCTCGCTCTGTTTTCCGCCCGTCGTTCGAGCCAGGCCCGCACCTGAGCCGCCGCCATGTCCAACATGGAGAGTATCCTGGGTGACGCCCGTCGGGAAAAATACGGCCGGGCTTCGATTGGTGGTGGAGGGCGAGAAAATCCCGCCTCCTGGCGAGATTGATGGAGCGGGTGGGCGTGGCTAGTGGGGGGGACCCTTACAGCAGGAGGCGCCCTTGAGAGGGTGGTGATACGTGTGGGAGGAGCTTCAGCGCTGAACGCTTTCTTTATTGGCGTTTCTGGATTGGAGTGACAGCGGGAGTAGCCCATGGAGTGGGGCGAGGGCGTTTTCCTCCCTTCCTTCCATGGTGGAATCTTTGTTTCTCTTTCCCTTTCCACCCCAAAATCTCCACCTCTTTCCAAGAATATTCTCAGGATCCCCAAAAGTGTTGGGGTCTCCCCATTTTTTCTCTCCTGAAGGGTTGGACCAGTGCTTCTGAAGCTTGGCAACTTTAAGACAATGGTCTTCAAACTTGGCAACTTTAAGACTTGTGGACTTCAACTCCCAGGATTCTCCAGTCAGCTATGCTGGCTAATGTCAGGATTCCCCCAGTTGCCCCCCATCTAAATCATGAGTGTCAAGCCAAACTTCCAAAACCTCAAAAGGATTTATTGGGAGTTAACATGTCCGGCACTGCCTGGGTGTAGCCAACTCTTGAGAAGCATCATTCATTGTCATCCTTGACCCTGATCTTCCCCACCCCCTGGGTGTATCGTAATTCATATTCTCCAATGGGACACATCCATAGTCAAGAGTCATCAATCATGTTCTCCAGTTAGAATGTTGCCGGGCAGAAACTTCGGTCACCTAGTTACTATCTCTGAAAAACTATGTAAGAAATGCACTTTACATTTCCAAGCTGCCGCACTGCTCTTTCAAACGCCTTCCCCCCCATCCCCCCTTTCTGTTGGCAACTCTAAAACAACCATAGAAATATTTTATGGAGTTGACAGCTGGAGAATTCTGGGTGTTGAAGTCCACAGGTCTTAAAGTTGCCAAGTTTGGAGACCTCTGATCTAGATAATGGGTGTGATTTTGCATTATTGATTGAAATCGGTTAGAGCTTCCCTCTCTGGGAGACCTGGGCTTTCCTAATACAGAAATAATAAAAGTGATTAAAAATATATATCAACATAGATAGAGGAGAGCCTCACTGATTGGGATTTTCTAGAGAATTCTGTGTGGGGGTCAAGTGTAAGAAGAGGTGGTTGTTCTGACATTAGCATAGAGGTAGGTAGTCCTTGATTTAACAACCACAATTGAGCCTAAAATTAATGTTGTTCTTGAGTGAGAAATTGGTTAAGTGAGTTTTGCCCCATTTTACTCCTTGCCATGCCACATTTGTTAAAAGTGAATCTGTACAGTTATTAAATTCATAACGGTTGTTAAGTCAATCTGATTTCCCCATTGACTTTGCTTGTCAGAAGGTCAGAATATGATTCCTGGACACTGCAAGTGTCGTAAAATGTGAATCAGTTGTCAAGCATCCAAATGTAAATCCCGTTATCATGGGGATGCTACAACAGTAAGTGTGAAAAACGGTCATAAGTCATTTTTTTTCAGTGATGTAACTTTGAATGGGCACTATATGAACTGTGGTAAGTCTAGGACTTATCTGGATAATGGACATTAATTGCATTATTTAAATTGGTTGGAGCTTCCCTCTGTGGGAGACTCGGGCGCTTATGTAATGCATAAACAATAAAAGCGATTAAAATATATATAGCAATATAGCCTGGCTAGGAGAGCCCCAAAGTACAGATTGGGAATTTCTGGAGAAAACTGTGTGAGGCAAGCGTAAGGAGAGGTTGTTGTTGTTGTTCAATTGCTAAATCATGCCTGAGTCTTTGCAACTCCATGGACGATAGCATGCCAGGCCCCCATCCTCACGCTGTACATAGCAGAAATAACCAGGTATAAAGTATGCTAATTATACTATAAACCAAGTATACCAAGAACTAAATAAGTTAAAGCTTCTAGGCATCTGCTCATTTTCTGTTATTGTGTGCCGGAGAATATGGACTAGTTCAAGAAAGGGTGTATGTATCCATATAAATCTGTCAGAATGGAAAGACCTCCCCTCCCCATATCCATTTTGCAGTTTCAGAGTTGTGGTTTACAGATTTAGTATGGCTGTGATTGACGAGAACATATGCCCGCCCTAAGTTTCTTTGATGAAGCGCTAAATGTGTTCGTTTTGCAGCTTCTGGCTGCGCTTCCTGACCAGCTGGTTAGGCTTTTATGTGTGTGTGTGTGTGTGTGTTTCTGTCTGACATGACACACTGCAGTGTCATGCTTGGATGTTTCTGGTTTCTGTCAGCTGATTCAGTTTTTCTGGGTTTTGGGTTTTGTTTTGTTTTTTTAGCTAAAGTTGTATATTTAAGAAAGTTGAGAACAAAAATATAAATTTTGTTTTATCTGCTGTCTCCATTCTAAATCCTACTTCTGTTCTTCTGGTTGGTTATAAAGTGCATGGACCATAAGCTCTGTTTCCACATCTTGACAGCTGACTTAGATAAATCACTTTATGACAGCTGTAAGAAATGTGAATCCTAGTCATTTAATCTCTCTTTTATCATGTTTGCTCTAGTCAGGGCATATCCTAACCATTTTAAATGACAGATACCAGATGTGTGCTGTGGAAATCAGATAATTGATAGGTAGTAAACAACAACAAGAAATGAAAATAGCCTGTACTGTTTTTATCACCTTAGTGGTTGTATGAATGTTTGCAGCTCAGATCTGATATCCCTACCATTATGAATGTTGAGTTTTGTGATCTTTTTAAAAGAGTTTGAACTGTTTATCTTGATCTTTGGTTTGGTGGCTGAAAAAAACACAAGCTTTCTGTATACCAAAGGTCTTCAAACTTGGCAAGTTTAAGACGTGTGGACCAACTCACAGAATTCCTGAGCTAAGATGATTGGAGGAGGAATTCTGGGAATTGAAATGCACAAGTCTTAAAGCTGTCAATTTTGAAGACCCCTGCTGTACAGTAGTTGCTATTGGTACAGAAATGTGAATCCTAGTCGTTTAGTCTCTATTTTTAAATCATATTTGCTTTAGGTCAGGACACAAGGATATGTCATCCTAACCATCTTTAAAGACAGCTACCAGATAATATGCTGTGGAAATCAGATAATTAATAGGTGGTAAACAGCAACAAGTTAACATAGAGTGTACCTAATTTCTGTCACCTAGTGGTTGTATGAATGTTTGCAGCCCAAATCTGATATCCCCACCATTATGAATGTTGAGTTTTATGATTTTTGTTAAAAGAGTTTCAACTGGTTATTTTGATCTTTTGTTTGGTGACTGAAAAAAACACGAGCTTTCTGTTTATAGGCAATAGTTCCTATCGGTAGAGAATCGTTTCAGTTTAATTATTCCAATAGTAGAAAAGAATTCTGTTCTTGGTAAATTGAGCTTTGAAAATCTGATGAGGATGTGCTTTCTTGATTATATGGAATGTATGGATAATGGCTTCAGTAAAGGGAATTCCAATTATTGTTATGCTTTGAGAAAATACTACATTTTTATTTCTGTCTGCCAGTAATATCTAATCATAAGTTGGAATTAAAATAGCCTCCTAATGGAGGTATGTATTAATGGGATTAATTGACCTATATTTAAAGAAAACTAGGGAGTATTTTCATTTTATAGCCTGCTTTATAATAACTAGAATTGTTTTTTTTTTTTTATTGATTGATATAATGTTTAAGCTAGAAAAGGGATTATTTGTTTCTTCCATGGATTCCTGATGGGTTATCAAAATCAAGCAAGAATTTTAAACCCAGACAATTGCATAAAGCAAAACATCTTGGTTGGCATGGAATAAACGTGACAATGTCTATATTCAGAGAGACTTTATATCTAAATATTCTCTTCCTCTTAATATTAAATTTTTAAATTTAAAATATTTCAATTTCAGAAAGCTCCTTTTCAGGTTGCTAGGTGCATGACATGTTCTTATTTCAGTACATTCTTAACTTGAAATCTAGAGCATCTTTTCAATTTGAAATTTGCTGCCAAGGAGCTGAACAGAAATGCAAAAAAGTGTGATAAAGAAGAAAAGGTTGAAAAAGTCAAAATTAAGAAGGTAAGTAATTAATATAGATATTTTCTCTATAGTACATGAGAAATTATTACAGTGACATTAAAATTATACATAAAATTGCAATTATTTATGATTATTATTTCTGTCTAGGTATACTCACATCAAAGAGTAAAAGTAATTTGTTTTCACAGACTAACGTACAGAATTTCTGCCTCCCAAATATGTACAAATTGTTTCTTTAACCCTTAGTTCTGGCTTGGACTTGACAGTATTCATGTTTTCATTAAGGCATAATGCAGTTCATTTGAGAATAATCTAGTCAGCAGTCTTCTAACATTTCTCAGATTCTGGATACCCGTGACAATATCAGCTCAATCCTCTCAATATTTATTTTATTTTTTATTAAATTTATTTGCTGTCCATCTCATACCCAACAACTCTAGGCAGCTTACAATATAAAAACATTCAAACCATCAGTTATAAAATAATACAGCAGATAAACTGATTAACACAAGATGGCAATATCCACTCATTTAGAATGCCTCCGAAAATGTATATTGAATATTGACTGATAACCACGTTGGCTGGTTGTCGTAATTGGCTTCTTGCTATGTATCTGCCATCATTTGCAAATATTTTTAAAGAGCTGCTTTTCTTGGGGCCAGTCATTCAAAGTGCTGATCTGCTGCTAGTGTATTTGAGAGAACAAAAGCATCTAGATAGTTTTGGTCACCACGATGTAGAAAAGATGTCCAGACTCTAGAAAGACTGCAGAGAATAGCAACCAAGACAAGAGACTAAAACATACGATGAACAGTTGAAGGAACTGGATATGTTTAGTCTGATGAAAAAATAAAACTAGGGGTGACATGATAGCAGTGTTCCAATATCTCAGGGGCTACCATAAAGAAGAGGGAGTCAAGCTATTCTCCAAAGCACCTGGAGGCAGGACAAGAAGCAATGGGTGGAAACTAATCAAGGAGAGAAGCAACTTAGAACTAAGGAGAAATTTCCTGACAGTGAGGACAATTAACCAGTGGAACTCCTTGCCTCCAGAAGTTGTCAATGCTCCAACACTGGAAGTTTTTAAGAAGAGATTGGATAACCATTTGTCTGAAGTGGTGTAGGGTTTCCTGCCTAAGCAGGGGGTTGGACTAGAAGACCTCCAAAGTCCCTTCCAACTCTGTTATTCTATTCTATTCTATTCTATTCTATTCTATTCTATTCTAAATAGACACCAGGGACAATAATCATCTACCGTAAAGTCTCTGTGCGCCTAGGAACGGGATTATCAAACGCTAACATTTGTTCTGTTCTTTCCATAAGAGAGTGAAATAATTGTGTTCCTTTGCTCTATTTCGAAGGCCATTCAGAAGGGTAACACAGAAGTGGCAAGAATCCATGCGGAAAATGCCATCCGACAGAAGAACCAAGCGATCAACTTCCTGCGCATGAGCGCCCGGGTAGATGCTGTGGCAGCAAGAGTGCAGACGGCCGTCACAATGGGCAAAGTAAGTAGGCAAATAAATATATCGTTTATTGTTCACCCCTGCCTTAATAATAATAATAATAACGCATGATGGTAAACACGCCTAATAATCCTTCCTCCTCCTATTTTCCCCCACATTATCAACTGTGAGGTGAGTTAAGCTGAGAGAGAGAGGAACTGGCCCAAAGTCTCCCAGTTGGCATTCATGCCTAAAGTGGGATTAGAACTCACAATCTCCTGGCGATTGGCCCGAAGTCCCCATGCCTAAGGTGGGACTAGAACTCACAGTTTCTTATGTTATATCCTGGTGCCTTAACCACTAGAACACACAGGCTCTCCTCTTTTATCAAGGAACATATGCAGCAAAAAAAACCCACCTTGGTCTGTACTTGACATTATTTGGGGAATACCATGATAATGCCTAAGATTTACTGCCATAAATCCTTGGCAATTCCAGATAGCAATGAGAAAGTTCTCCACATGAAATATTGAAGAATCTGGGACTATGCTCACACACTATGTTGAGCCACTGTTGGCTTAATTATTGTTTATTGAATAAGCCAGACTGCAGCCTCATCAATGAGCTCCAGTCTCTAAATGTGTGCAGGACATTAGATCCTAATCAGAGAGACGGTATTATTGAAGTCCTTAGTGCTCTCTGAGCTTGGTGAATTTCTTGCAGACATTTCATTACCAAACTAGGTAACGTTATCGATATACTGATGATGGATTATGAAATGTCTTGTAAGAAAAACCACCAAGCTCAGAGAGCACCAAGGATCTAATATTTCAACCTTGAGCTACAAATATTCTCTCCTGTTGAGACAATATTAGCATTGAGTATCCTGCTCGTGATTGAAGAAAAATCTTTGGTTGGCTACACTTATTTAAATTAACAATAAACTATGATGTACCAGCAACTATGCCTGTATTCGTGCAGCATACTAATACTAATCTAAATAAAAGATACTATAGTAAAATGTGATATTAAACTAACCCTTCTCTGTGCCAGATTGTGTAAGTAGCATGGAGGCAGAAAAAAACACTCACAAAATTTCACTTATTCGCCTTACAAAATACAGTCTAAAAATAACTTTTCCCAGTATGCCTTGAAAAATAATTTACAAGGTAGCTGTTCATGGTAGATATTTTTTTCCACCTTAAATACCACACCAGCAGTTCTACAGATGTAATAATAACACTCCAAAATCTGCATCAGGACAATACACGATCTCTACCTTGGAAAGGAATGAGAATTGGAATGGGAATATGAATAGAATTCTTTATTAGCCAAGTGTGATTGGATACACAAGGAATTTGTCTCAGATTCATAAGCTCAGTGAACATACCAGTGATAAATCATGGTCCTAGTCATTGTAAAATGCATTCTCTATCTACTTTTATCACGTGCAGTGTCACAAAATAGGAGCTAAGGAAATTGTGGGGTGAATGGTGGGTGGGAAAACACTCTTGATATGATTATCATACACTTTCTTTTCTAGGTAACAAAATCCATGGCTGGAGTAGTTAAATCAATGGATGCTACGTTGAAAAGTATGAACTTAGAAAAGGTAAAAAGGATACATTTTGCCATTTATTTTTTAATATTTGCTGCTACTCTTTTGATGTCTTCTACTTAAACCATTTGTTCACCTACAGATTTCTGCCCTGATGGATAAATTTGAACAGCAGTTTGAAACCTTAGATGTTCAGACAGCACAGATGGAAGATACCATGAGCAGTACTACCACGCTGACAACACCACAAGTAGGTGCCCATTAAAGCAGAGATGTCTGCCTCCTCTTGCAGTAGTCTCTATCGGTGATTCTCAACCTCAAGAACTTTAACAGATTTAACAGAGTTGGAAGGGACCTTGTAGGTCATCTAGCCCAACCCCCCACCTAAGCAGGAGACCCTACACCATTTCTGACAAATGGCAGTCCAGTCTCTTCTTGAAAGCCTCCGGTGATGAAGCTCCCACAGCATCTGAAGGCAAGCAGCTCCATTGGTTGATTGACTTTTTTGATTGTTCCATTGGCTACCTGGCTGAGGAATTCTGGGTGTTGAAGTCTACCCATCTTAAAGTTTGCTAACATGATCGCCAACGTCCCATGACGGATATAGCACAAGAAGAAGAAGAATCTTAAAGTTCTTGAGATTGAAAACACTGGTCTACTATATATATTTTAGTGACTACAGTATCTTGGCCCTGGTGAAATAGGTTTGCTCCTTCATGGTGGGTCTCCTTTTTGTTTGAGAACCAATAAGTTTTATAATGTTTTCGGTTGAGAGACTCATATTTTAATTAAAAAAAACATGTAAAGCCGGTTTCTTACAAAAATACTGATGGGCAGTGTACAATCTATGTAAGTGATACGTTGAGTGTTTTTTTGAAGTCTGCAGAATAGAATAGGAATAGAATAGAATAGAATAGAATAGAATAGAATAGAATAGAATAGAATAGAATAGAATAGAATAGAATAGAATAGAATAAGGAATGAAGAATAGAATAGGAATAGAATAGAACAGAACAGAACAGATCAGAATTGAATTCTTTATTGGGCAAGTGTGATTGGACACACAAGGAATTTGTCTTGGTGCAAATGTTCTCAGTGTGCATAAAAGAAAAAGATACATTCATCAGGAGTCAAGAATCATCAGGTACAACACTTAATGATAGCCATAGGGTACAATAAGCAATCAATCATACTAGGAAACAATATAAATTATAAGGATACAAGCAACAAAGTTACAGTCATATAGTCACAAGTGGGAGGGGATGGGTGATAAGGAGTGATGAGAAGATTAATAGTAATAGTAGTGCAGACTTTGTAAATAGTTGGAAAGTGTTGAGGAAATTATTTGTTTAGCAGAGTGATGGCATTCAGGAAAAAAACTGTCCTTATGTCTAGTTGTTCTGGTTTGCAGTGCCCTATAGCGTTGTTTTGAGAAAAATGTTGCAATCCATTTCTTTATCTTAATAGTGTTAATTAGGATTGAAAAATGGAAGCAAGAAAGACAATTTTTCACATTTCATTGTCTGCTGTGAAGCTTTGAGAACGTTCTTACGGGCACTGAAGGAGCAACCCAAGAATCAATAAAAGTACTATAATCCTAAAACCATCCATTAAAAAAAAAAGAGTGTAACGACCGCAGTGCATCCCACACAACTACAAATTCCCTTTCATGGCCAACAACTCTTTCAGTACAAAATCCCCAATAATTATCTCTGTTGTGTTGCTGCCCTCTTAAGTGTAATTCAATCTTTTATGACGTTTGCCTTTTCAGAACCAAGTAGATATGCTCCTTCAAGAAATGGCTGATGAAGCTGGGTGAGTGTGAATAACCAAAAGTTGGAATCAATGCGGTGCATGAAAAAAAAACATGTTTGCGGGAAGGAATTCCTGGTTTTCTCCAGCTCAGTAGAGTCCCCCAGTATTGAGAAAATGGACAGGCATAGCATGATCTAACTTGTTGCCTCTAATCTGGTTCCATCCATGGGCCAACTTTTGCTGGCTGGAGAATTAAAGGTGCTGATGTTCAACACATCTGGAAAGTAGCATTTTGAGGAAACTGAACTAAGTCATAACCTACTGTTAATATTTCCTAAAGCGGAAGAATTCTAATGCTCTCAGAGCTAATATTGACCTTTTTCTGATCATAAGTTAACAAGATTGGGATCAGTACCCAAGGTCCACATTTGACAATAGAAGCAGCAAGAAGGGATTCTACCCCCACCCCCCACCCCAAACTATGCTTATCTCAAACCCTGTTGTAATGCAGGTGTAGAGGTTTGCATAATTGAACCATTATGTGGGTTGATTTTGGCTTGTGCGGTGCAATGTGTAACTTTTGATTCGGGTATATTTTTAAATTAAGTGAGATGGTTTGGGGTTTCTTGCTGGAATATGGAATGCCATATCTGCATGCCAATGTTTAATTTGCTTGGTTGTATTTTTCTCCCTTTGAATTTTAGGCTTGATCTGAATATGGAACTACCTCAGGGACAGACAGGCTCTGTTGGCACAAGTGTTGCTTCAACAGAACAGGTAAATATTGCCTGTCCTGGCTTGTTCTTTTCTCCCCTTATACCAAGGGTCTTCAAACTTGGCAAGTTTAAGACTTGTGGACTTCAACTCGCAGAATTCCTGAGCTAACATGACTGGAGGAGGAATTCTGGGAGTTGAAGTCCACAAGTCTTAAATCTGTCAGGTTTGAAGACCCCTGCCTTATACTATAGTCTGGGGGATTCTGGGAGTTGAAGTCCTCAAATGTTTAAAGTTGCTGTAGTTGGGGAACACTACCATAGAAGATTGGCTGGGATACTGTTAATATTTAAATGCTTAAATATATCTTGCTAATGTCCAGTATGGCTTTCTCTTATCATTTGGGGCTAGATTACTTAAAATAAAATAACCTGCAACTTTTTAACGTCTTAAACGATTTCCTGTCCTTGCATCATTTATTCTGTATGGCCTTGTTTGTCTGCTTAATTTATTAAGGTCCAGAGGCCGCTCACTTTGAGCTTCTATATAGTTCTTGGAAAATGTCCAAAGCCCTTTTTTTTTAAAAAAAAGTAATAAACCCACTTATCTGGCACAGGCTTTTCTTGACTTGCAGAGTTTGCTTGTATATGATCGCCACCCCTTCAATTTGTTACTCTTTTAACGTGTTTTGTCTCTTGATCACATATTCATAACTCTCTCTGTTCTGAAGGACGAGCTCTCACAAAGACTGGCACGTCTTCGTGATCAAGTGTGAAGGGGAGCCAGATCTGCAGCGTTGTACATATGCTTCCAGCTGCATTCTCTGTACATATTTTGTGGCCTAACCAGGATTTCTGTTGAGGTGTGAACACCCGTCTCTCTCTCTCTTTTTCCCCACCTTTGCTGTGCTTTCCAAATTCATCTAACTCAGTAGTATTTTGCCATAAGTGCATTTTCTAAGTCTGTATTGTACATTGAAGGTTATATTTTTGCAAATCTCTTTTTCAATGATTAAAATGTCTGTTTTATCGGATGTCACCGCAAGTAATCAAACAGAAAGAACAGCTTGTATAATTTTAAGTTATATAACAAGTTTTAAATTATGGATAATGTTTGCAATTAAATCCCTAAAATGGTGTTTGTGATTGACAGGGTGTCACGTTAATTATCAATAGGATAAAATATATGTGTGTGTGTCCACCAGTATTACATCACTGGAGAATCTTTCCAAACCCAGCTTACTTGTCATGACACCTAAAATTCAAGGAATATTTATGCTGTCCTTATAACCTGAAACTTATATTGATATCAACCGTTCAGTACCAAAGGAATAAAAAATATTTTTCAACGCCTTTGCCTAGATTTCCTTAAAAATATACATGACACTCCCATAGAGAGGGATACCTTGATACTGTAAAGGAGACAAACCAAAGCATCAAGTTTGAAATGTCATTTTAAGACTGTGGTGTGATTGGATGTGATTGCTTTCTGCTGCGAGTGGGGTGGTCGACTGAATTATATCAGAAAAGGAAAATGAACAAACATGAGCGTGCATCTGAAGTAATCATGAAGTATGTTTCAATTCTGTCTTTGTATCTATGCTTAAAACAAATGGTAAGATAAAAGTATCTTCAACTCAAACTCTTATTCCTGATGACTTTTTTGAGTCTATGCCATTTTCGTGTTGCTGGTCACTGACTGAATAGATATTATTACTTACTTTTCTTCACAGTTGAGGAGAAGTTTGTTCTCACATCCTTCTGGGATGTTTTTCCAGTTTCCCAATCTAGCCTAAAGACGTAGGTTTTCCTGGTGATCTCTCAAAATTTATTTATTTTTATCCTGTCTTTACTATTTTGACAAATAACTCAAGGCGGTGAACATATCCAACCCACCTTCCTCCTGCTATTTTTCCCTGCAACAACAACCCTATGAGATGAATTGGGCTGAAAGAGAGGATCTGGCTTTCACGGCTAAGGCGGGACTTGAACTCACGGTCTCTTGCTTTCTAGCCTGGTGCCTTAACCTTTAAGCCTAATTAACTTGGAAGCCCAGATCAGGTTGGCTAATTACCACGTCCTGAAACTAAAAGGAATGAAAGAGAATTGGTGGCACAGTGGTCAGAATGCAGTACTGCAGGCTAACTTTGCCGACTGCCAGCATTTCAGCAATTCGATTCTGACTGGCTCAAGATTGATTCAGCCTTCCATCCTTCCGAGGTTGGTAAAAGGAGGAGTCAGATTGTTGGGGACAATATACTGACTCTGTAAACTGCTTGGAGATGGCTGTAAAGCACTGTGAAGTGGTATATAAGTCCAAGTGCTATTGTTATTCTTCTTTTAAAATATAAATATCCTGCACATTGGTATTTAGAGGGTTTCAGCTTTTCTCGCTCAGGGAAGGTTAGATACCTTTCTGTGGGTTGAAATTATATTTAACGACTCCAGCGTACCACTTTCACTTTGCATTTCTCAGGTGAAGCTGCAGTTGACCTTTTACAACTAAGAGTTTTAACTTCAGTTTGGGCCCAGGTAAAAATGACTGAGAGAAGCTTTATGAAATTGGAGGGATGTTTAACATAGGCCGGTTGTAATTCAACATGAATCAGCACAAGAAAAACCTGAGCAAGTAAAAGCTGTTGAATTGATTTTTTTTCTTTTAATACAACAAAATATTCTGAACATCTGGGAAGGCCCACAAACAGGTGGCCCGCATATCTTGAAGAAAAAGAAGCAAGTGACAGATAAAGCTGTGGTGGTGCAGTGGTTAGAATGCAGTATTGCAGGCTAATTCTGCCGACTGTCGGCAGTTCAACACTGACCTGCTCAAGGTTCACTCAGCCTTCCATCCTTCTGAGGTTGGTAAAATGAGGACCCAGATTGTTGGGAGGTAAAATGCTGACTCTAAACCACTTAGCGCTGAAAAACACTGTAAAGCAGTATGTAAGTCTTAAGTGCTATAAAGGAAAACAAGCAATTTTTACAAGCAATCTTGAAGTCTACCATTCCTTGTATTTTCATAGCAGAATGGCATGGAGGAAGCGAAGGCAGTGTTTTTCTGTTCCCCAAACTGTTTCTTTATCTAATGGTTAGACACAGTGTCATTTTATCTCTTCGAGAATAAACATATGTCCCTCTGAATGTGTTCTTCCATTTGTTCTATGACTGCATAAATCTGCACAGACTTATTTCTGATTTCTTAGCAGTGTGTAGTGGGAAGTTATAGTTTCATAAGTCCAGATGCACAATTCTATTTTCATTTGTTTTTTTTCACAAAAGAATTAAAAATGATCCAAATTCCAAGCAAAGTTCCTTGAATTAAAAATGATCCTAATATCATGCAAAACTCTTTGAAACTTTTTTATTTTGTGAGGCTTTGTTAGATGTGAAGGAGAGTCAGATAACTACAGGTCTTCAGTTACCAGTTTATACGCAAGAATGGAAGAATATTTATGTTTAAAGCACTTGTTTAGTGTGACTTTATTAGGTGTTACATTTTTAAATATATATTTTTTTTAAAAAAATGACTTGAGACTGCAGTTAAGTTACATAATCTACTAAATAAGATGATGTACACATGGATATAACTACAAATTAGATTTAAGAAAAAAGTTGAACAGTTTGCCAATTTTCAAAAGGAGAACATCACTACAACATGTATTTCATTATGTTTTATCCTTCCAGTGTTTTCAAGTTATTTTCATAACAACTGGCCTGTATTTACCCAATACGTTTAGCATTGAATAGAGATTTAAATCTTTTTTTGTTCCTATTGTAAATATAGAAGTGTTTTTGCATAATTCCTGTTTTCGTATTTTCTTTGTGTATTCTGTTTCTTATTGCATTTGACTGTGATCTTAAAAAAGAGATTCAGAATCATTTTCCTCTTGATAAATTTGATTTTTTTCTTCTTCAATGAAACCAGTAGAGGGGAGTAGAACACCTTGTTCTGAGGACCAGTAAATTTCACTCAAACAACCTTCAAGATACCCTTGTCCATTTCTATTTCTTAAGAAAACCATCCTACAAATTAAAATCCATGCTTCTTAGCTGTTCCCATTTCACTTTCAGCTTGCTTTGTCTTCCACTTTTGTCAATTTAAAAGTAAAATTGTTTTAATAATCCACTAAATTAATGTGTGCAATGTGTGTTTCAAACTTAAACCCCTTACTTATATGATCTCGGTCTTAATTCTGATCATGAAGCTTGAAAGCAGCACAGAAATGTTGATACTTTTCTATTTTAATTGCCAAGATCTGGAATTTAGAATCAAAATTTCTACATTTGAAGGTTTAATCGTGGTTTGTTTTTTCATCTACAGTATCCCTTGAAAGAATCTTAAAGACTATCTAGAACCATCTTTGAATCTCATGGAAATCCATCTGAATATTTTCATATTTGTTATGTTTGCTTTCATTTATATTCATTTTAAGTCTATGATTACCTATGAACGTAGTTGGAATGTCTGATTTATAAAACTTTTTGATTGGGGAGAGATGTTATGGTAAAATATTTTGATAATCTGTAGGTGATGTGACATGGGATCATGCCTCCTCACATCATTGGAATGTTATTGTATTTTACTATTTGTTATTTTTTTATATAATTAGCTATTGAGGTTGTGCTATCAAACTCAGCCATAAGGGGGCAGTATGCCCTATATATTGACTACACCCCCACCCCCACCCCGTTTTTCCCAGGTAGTAGTAGTAACTGGGATACTGCAGAATCAAGAGGACAAAAGGAACAATGCATGGAAGGTATAGCACATAACTACCACTAGTGAATCACATGGGTATTGCAAGCTCCACATTTTAAAAATATACAATATATTGAATCCTTGGTACATATTGCCCTCTGGTGGCTCACATGAGGATTACAGGCACAAAGGAAAGTACTGCTTTTATAGGACATACTGCCTTCTGGTGGCTGAATATGGTTTTATGGAAATACAGAAATCTAATGGACATATAGACATATTATTCCTGAAGGTTCACTCAGGTATTGCAGGCTCAGTGAGGAAAATTGAGTTAGGATCAGGTCTAGGATTAGTCACTTTAGTGAGGAGGGCACCATTGGAAGAGCTGAAGAAATAGGATAGAACATCACTGAGTCATCATTTCAGCTCTATTTCCTTACTAGCTCGATACCCGTGCTTCACTACAAAACTATGTGATCAGGCTTATTTTTTCAGGAGGAAAATAAGGGGGGGGGGGCGGGAATTCTGCCTCTGCCTACCAGCATCCATTGGTATTCATCTGGCTAGCATCCTGTCAGTGTGTGAGACAGTTGAGGGCTGTTTGGAAACTGAAACAGTATTTTCTGGGTGAGCAAGAAGGAAATAGCAAGGAACCTGGGCGTGGCTTAGCTCAACTGTTCTGTACTAAAGCTGGTGGCTGCTGTGAAACTGAAACTCACCTCCTCTGCTTGTGTTTTGCATTTGGAATAGATTTCTTTTCAGGTGGGGAGGAGGAGTAAAACTCCTTAGCATCAGAGTGTGTTAATAATAATAATATACGAAATACTAATACTCTGATGGTCATTTCGAAAAATCCTTTCTTAGCACCTAGAAGCCAAGAGGAACATACGGGCCCTATTTTCAAGTTTGTAAGCTTTACGGTTCTGGAGATTTTGTGATGATACCTGAGTGCTATTTAACTTTTATATATATAGAAGATACAGATCTAAACAGAGAAACAGAATGATCATAGATCACTGATTGACAAGTTTAATGCCAGGCTCAAAACTAAGAATAACACTTGGTGATTCTTCCAAGCTGAGACCTTTATTGCTTTACGCCTATATACAAAAACTTGCCAGGCTGAGGACTCTACTATCTGCATCTACAATACTCTGGGAACTATTAGGGAGGGGCTGTCTTCACCCTCTTTCTCTCACACATAATACAAGTAGTCTTCGATTTACAAAGGTCATTTAGTGACTGTTCAA
This sequence comes from Pseudonaja textilis, assembly GCF_049901715.1. Taxonomy (NCBI): domain Eukaryota; kingdom Metazoa; phylum Chordata; class Lepidosauria; order Squamata; family Elapidae; genus Pseudonaja; species Pseudonaja textilis. Next base: position 8,762,550 of record NC_142001.1, on the reverse strand, counting down.
AATTACAACCAGCACTGAAAAAAGTGACTTATGGCCATTTTTCATATTTATTACCTGTATAGCATTCCCAGGATCATGTGATCAAAATTAAGATGTTCATACTTATCATTGACTGGCTCTGATGGTTAATACAGGTTGTTGCTGGCGCCCTATATGTCAACCAAGTATCTATTTTTTATTTTATTTTATTTAGTTTGGAGTGTGGTTAGATGCTGCTGAGGCAGCCAACTCTAGTTAAGCCAGCTATCTGTTGGGGTGATATAGTTTTGGGGTCCCACCCACTCTTGCTGTCTTTAACCATGACCTATTCAATAAGCTACAATTGGCCAAGTGCCACTCCATTCTAAACCTGAAACCACGGATCCAATGAATCTCGGCTTCCCCAGAGCAGTCAGTTTCAGTCTTAATAATTATTTTAAAACCCTTGCCGTGTGATTTGAAGCTCTTAGCAAGTACAGGTTTTCCTGCAGGGAGTGTTGTAAATTAGTTCCAGTCTATAGGGGAATACTGTAACGAATGGATGTGATTTGGCAAAAAGGACAGGACAGGGGGCTAGGAGAGACCCCAAACCAGTTCCGTGAATCTTTCTCTTGAATAACCTGATATGTACGAATTTTTTTTTTCCTGTTTAAAAAAAAAATGGCATAAATAGAGAAGAACTCTTGTTTCTTCTCTGGATGATTGTGACTGAAGGGAGAATGGTTGTTGAAAAGTTCAGTTGTATAGCAGTAGATGCATAGGGTTAATGCACACACACACACACACACACACACACACACACACACACACACACCACATGCCAGCTGGAATATCAATGCTACATGGTCAGATTAAGAGGCAATGTGGAGGAGGAAGGCCAAAGGGCTAGAGTAAGCTTTAAAAAGGAGGAACCGTTTAAACTAAGCCTCCATATCCGTCTCTGATTATCCAGGTACTGCAAATATCCCCTGATTTGGAGGTGAAGTCTGTCACTTAAGAGGAGCATAAAGAATTTCCCAAGATAAGTTCTTTCTTTATCTTACTGACTTTGGCTGAAGATTTTCGACCACGAGTCTGTTTTGATGATACGTCGTTTTTATTAAAACTTTTAAACAAGGAGGTAGAAACTAATACAAGCAAAAGTGACGTAAAGAAGAAGAAAAAACCTCAAAGAAAAAGCAAAAAGTGCAAGAAAAGAGGAAAGAGTTAAAGAAAAACAGAAAGAAACAAAAAAAAAGATGTAAAGAAGGAAATTCTGATATTCTTCACAATTTATTCAGGAATAAAGCCCTCAAATTTCCATATTTACAGATGACGAGATAACTTTAGAAGGCAAGACATCAGAAGTGGGTATTCAGCCGGTTCTGACCAGTTCTGGAGAACCGGCAGCGGACATTTTGAGTAGTTCAGAGAACTGGCAAATCCCACCTCTGACTGGCCCCGCCCCCCCATCTCTTCTCTGCCTCCCAAGTTGCAGCTGATTGGCTGGGTCGTCTTTGGTTGCCCTGCACAGGAGAACGGATCTGGAAAGCAGGTTACTGGGGTAGGGAGGGAATGGGGATTTTGCGGTATCCTTCCCTTGCCATGCCCACCAAGCCACGCCCACAGAACCCACCACTGACAGACATACCATTCACCACATTTTCTATGACTCACCACTGCAAAGGTGTATTTCCAAAACATTTCTTTGAGAAAAGACAAGACTCTTACAAAATAGAAGGTTCCATAATTACCACCTGATTCAGTACTCTACATCTCAAAGTTTTCTGACCTTCTGACGTTTTAGAAAAACAAGAAACCATGTGGACTTTCTAGGAGTAAATTACAGTAACAGACTGTTACAGAGTGCCTTGAACTCTAATTTTGCTCTTTAACCTGTTAACTATTTTTTCTTTCTTTCATATAAGTAAGGTATGACAGGTCAACTGGGTTGCAAATAGGTATTGAAGCTTATGCATTTTTGAAATTCCTTCCTTCCTTTGGACCCGCTTTGCAAGGAGAGAAGTTATTATTGTCCCAATCATAGATTTGTCAGTGTTCAATGAGAGGAGATGATAGGTGTTTTTCTCTTTTGTTCTTTTTTAATTCACTTTAAAAAAAAAAGTTCGTATCTAGTTTTGTTTCGTCTCCATTATTTTTTTGTATTTTGTATTTCTTTATAATTTTTTTAAAAAATTGATAGAAAGTTTGAAGTTCTGAAACCAGGAGTTTGGTGTTTGCCTTTTATTTCATTGTTCCCAAAGCTGTGGCAGATAACCAACCGGTCAGTGCGCTCGTATATTATGGGGAGGCTGGCTGGCTGACACATGGAGACCAGGGGAGGGAGATGGGATGTTTGAGTACAGCTGCTAAATATATTTAACCGTGGGCCAGTTAGTCACACTTTGGGAGTTTTAATTGAATTACCTTTGACAGTGAACAGCAAACCAAGTGGGTGATCTCTAAAACTGATGAATGGGTTCTCCTAAATCAATTAGCATAGAGGACTCTGGAGGCTGAGGGTGTGTGTGTGTGTGTGTGTGTGTTGATACATCCTGTGGCTCGGTAGGGGCTCAAACTGGAATGACAGGAGCAAATGGAAGATGAGGAGGAGAAAAGGCAGCATCCATATCCTTCCATTGCTGACCTCTGCTCTGCCAGCATGAAAGGAAAACAGGAACCCTAGAAGAGCCTGAAAGGCTAGAATGGAAGGTCACCTGAAATCCATTCCAGCCTCGTTCATGTGAGCTGCTTACAAAGGGACTGATTAATGCTGGGGCTGTATATTAAAAGAAGAGACAGGGAAGTAGAAGCTCCGTGTCCAAGTATTAAACCGTAACATCTGCTCCTTTTTTTTTAATGTAAAAGGCAGGTAAGCAGGACGTCTTGAGGGTTAGGTGAAGCTCTGGTGCCTTGAAAAAGTTTTAAGCACCCCGGGTAGAAAGGACAATGGATTGTACATAGTTCATGGTACTACTATTAAGTGAGAGGGTTTGAATAGTAAGCCAGTAGTGGCCAAAGCAAGCTGAATATTGAGATGAAAGTAAGTCTCAAAGGGTCGCTTTCTTTGAGAAAGAGCCTTTTCTTTTTTCTACTCCATTCTTAGTTTTTTTTGAAGTTTCTTCAATGCTTTGCTTTGAGATAAATTAATTAAAACAGAAGTAGAGCCTTGATATTGTCCTTCCTTCCTCCCTCCCTCTTTTCTCCTTTCTCCTTACCTCCGTCCCTTTTCTCCTTCACTCCCTTCTTCCCTCCTTTCCTCCCTCCCTCCCTCCCTCCCTCCCTCCCTCCCTTCTTTCCTTCCTTCCTCCTTCCCTCTCGCCCTCCTTATCTTCCCTCCTTCTATCTCTCCTTCTTCCTTCTTCCCTCCCCCTCCTTTCCTTCCTTCCTCCCTCCCTCTCTCCCTCCATTTCCTGTGAAAATGGTCCACTGGAGGGGTTTCCACATAATAAATTCATGTGGAATTTCTTGGATGTCTCTGTATCCTTTTGAGAATGAAGCACGTGTGATAATTGGCCTGCAGAGGTGGGACATCAAGGGATCTTCCTGAGGTTTTGTATTTGACAGCTTAGGGAGTGGCTCACTCACTGCGTATAACCGAGCTCAAATCATTATTTATAGTATGTGAATCAGCCAAAGTCCAATTTTAATTTTGCAATGTGCCAATTAGATGATTCAAATAATTTATCCAATTCAAAGATTCGATGGACACTTGTGTCTTGTGCACGCATATTTTTCTTGTGATGTTTTAGTGCTTTCAAGTCAGTTTTTGACTCCTGGCCACTGCCTCGACTAAACCTGACCATCTATTTTCCAGAGGTCTCATCTCCTGCCTCCTTGCTAGACCACTGGCTGGAAGTCACTTCTTTCAGTGCCACTGTAATTTTGAGCAATAGCTAAATGAATGGTTGTAAGCCAAAGACAACCTGTATTAATTTTTTTTCTTCCACAATTACTGCTGCACCTTCTCAGTGGCAAGTCCACATTCGTAATTATCTTCTCCCGCTTCTCGGTAGCCAAGATGAGACAGGAGGCTGAGCACTGGAACACCATTGTAGATATAAGGCTCCTTTGTAGCAAATGTGTGTGTGTGTGTGTATGTATATATATATAGGTCTGGGTGTGTTCGGGTCTTTTCCCATGTAAGATTAAGAGTATCTTGGAGACGTTTCGGCAAGGTCCCACTCGCCATCCTCAGGCTGGTGCTTTCGGGTTCATGCCAGTGTAAGCAGTGTGTGATCGGAGCTGCCGTCTCTCTATAAATACTGGTGGTGGGGGCTGGTGTGCTGGGCTGGTTGGCTGCGCTGTTGCCTCTTGATTGGTTGATGGAGTTGATGTTGGTATATAATGGGCTGTGTGATGGCCTTGTGAGTTTTGTTGTGGAGATATCCTGGATTTTGTGTTGTAATCTCCTGGGTTGTTTGTTTTGTAGTGATCTTCTTTCCATTAGCCTCTCGTGTTTTAACAGCTTGGGTAATGGGTTGTGAGATGGGCTTGCAAGTTCTTTTGTTGTGGTATCCTGGGTCCTGCGTTGTAATCTCCTGTAATCTCCATCGAGATACACTCCCATAACATGAATAGACGGCATGATACCTCCCACCTACCAGACATCTGGAAGCTAGCCCTCACCAACAAACGAGTCCCAGCCACGAAAACCAACACCAGACCCAAAACAACACAGGACACTACCGCCAATCCCCCTCATCAGACCAGGCCCAAGCCCATCCTATAAACGAAGGATCCAGAAAACAGACTATGGCTGCTTTGCCAGCTGTTGCACCCCCCAACCCCAAAACCAAACAAGCTGACACACGCCAAGAACACAGACCCAGACCCCAAACTCGAAACCAGACTAAAACTGAGAATGCTACATCACAGCCACCCGCTCAGGATATCACATCAGAAAACCCAGGAAATTACATCACAAGAACTCAAGAAGTTGCAACACAGCAAATGACCCAGGATATCACAGCACAAGACCAAGGATACTACTGCAAGAAATCTCACAAGGTCATCACACAACCCATTACCCAAGCCGTTACTACACAAGAGGCTAATGGAAAAGAGATCAAAACACAAACGACCCAGGAGATTACAATGAAGGACCCAGGATACCACAACAAAAGAACTCGCAAGCCCATCACACAACCCATTACTCAAGCTGTTAAAACATGAGAGGCTAATGGAAAAAAGATCACTACAAAACAAACAACCCAGGAGATTACAACACAAGATCCAGGATATCTCCACAACAAAACTCACAAGGCCATCACACAGCCCATTATACCAACATCAACTCCATCAACCAATCAAGAGGCAACAGCGCAGCCAACCAGCCCAGCACATTAGCCCCCCGCCTCCAGTATTTATAGTGAGATGGCAGCTTCGATCACACACTGCTTGCACTGGCACAAAGCTGAAAGCACCAGCCTGAGGATGGCGAGTGGGACCTTGCCGAAACATTGCCAAGATACTCTTAATCTTACACGGGAAAAGACCCGAACACACCTAGACCTACAGACCTACGTACCCATGAAAATCTACAAAAACGTGTGTGTGTGTGTGTGTGTGTATGTGTATGTATATGTATGTATGTATGTATGTATGTATGTATGTATGTATGTATTCGTTTTCTTAAGTTTTTGCGGGTACTTACATGTATGGTATTCAGCTTTGTTCAGGTATTTTCGCACATCCTTATAGTTGTGCTTTTAAAGTTGTAGCAACGTTTCGGCAGAATCTCATTTGCCATCATCAGGCTTCTGTATTGTGTTTGTCCGTGAGTCAGACTTTCACAGCCGTTTTAGTTTTTGAGGCTAGCCTATTGCTGTGCCAGAATTGTTTTTTCTTCATCCTGATTAGTTGGGAGTCTTGGTCTGTGTTTATTGGTCTTGGAGTTTGCCATAGAATATCAGGGTTGGAAGACACCTTGCAGATCTTCTAGTGATCTAGTCCAACTCCCTGTTTGAGCAGGAGACCTTCTACCAGGGTTGGACAAATGGGGATGCTTTATGATCTGTGGACTTCACCTTCCAGAATTCATGAGCCTGTATGGTCATCACTCAGCCCTGTCTTATACCATTCTGGATATTCCAATGATGTGGGAGCTTCATCACTGGAGGCTTTCAAGAAAAGACTGGACTGCCATGGATCAGAAATAGTGTAGGGCTCTCCTGCTTGGTGGTGGGGTTGGACTAGATGACCTTCCAACTCTGTTAATCTGTTAAAATGATCGTTCAATCTCTTTTTGAAGTCCTAGTGATGGAGCAAGGAAGAAGTTCCCATAAAGGTCTAAGTTTTGGAATCCTTCTGTTCCTCTTTCCTTCCTTTTTCCTTCCTTTTTTCTTTCTTTCCTTCCTTCCTTCCTTCCTTTTTTCTTTCTTTCCTTCCTTCCTTCCTTCCTTCCTTCCTTCCTTCCTTCCTTCCTTCCTTCCTTCCTTCCTTCCTTTCTTCCTTCCTTCCTTTCCTTTTTTCTTCCTTCCTTCCTCTCCCTCCTTTCTTTCCTTCCTTCCTTCCTTCCTTCCTTCCTTTTTTCTTTCTTTCCTTCCTTCCTTCCTTCCTTCCCTCTTTCTTTCCTTTCCTTTTTTCTTCCTTCCTTCCTTCCTTCCTTCCTTCCTCCCTCCCTCCCTCCCTCCTTTCCTTCCTTCCTTCCTTCCTTCCTTCCTTCCTTCCTTCCTTCTCTATCTTTCTTTCTTTCTTTCTTTCTTTCTTTCTTTCTTTCTTTCTTTCTTTCTTTCTTTCTTTCTTTTCTTTCTTTCTGAAAAAGCAATTGTCCTAATTATTCAGCACGAATCTCTTTCAAGTCAAAAATCTACATGGCAGGGCTATTTAAATCTTCTGAAGGATTCTGAACCTCTGGAGGAAGCTCAAGTGTCTTAGCAATTTCCAGAATAAGGATAGACGGTTCTGCATGTGTGTGAGAACATATATAGGATTTTCAACCCCCGAGGACTGCAAAACAGATGATTGCTGCATGGGGATATACAGCTGCTCCAGAAGAGCTGATTGACAGGCTGAGGTCAGAATGTGGAATGCTTTTATGGGACGCTGTCAAATCGTAGGGAGTTGCTGACAGCTTGTTCTACAGTTCACTTCCTTTGCACAAAGTTGAGATTTATGCTGCTGTTTTTGAAGGTTTAATTAAACTTGGCTTTGCAAATGACTCATCCAAAATTGCGAGGCAAATTCTTCAGTCCATCTGGAATCCACCACTGCTCCCTTTTGTGGGGGTGGAGCGGGACAAGCTCTTGTGGGATTTCACCTTCTTTATACTCCTAATTTTACTTTTGGATTGGCTGTAAGGATTGAATCGATGGCGAAGAGAGGAAAGACAAGGACACGTCACTGGAGAAAATTGGTCTCAAAATTATCAAAGGAAGTCCTTTTAGGTATACAGGTAGCCCTCTCCTTGCAATCGTTATTTTAGCAACGTGAAATTAAAATTACAACGTGACTGAAAAAAGCAACTTATGACCTGTTTCCACATTTGTGACTTTTGCAGCAAATACACAGCTCAAACATGCTATAAAAAAGTCCTAGTCCTTGATGTTTGCTGAATAACTCCCAGTTAAACCTACAGAAGGCAACATGTTTAACATTCATATTCAGCTCTGTAGAAGGGAAAGATTGTATGTTGTGCTATGCAAAGGCATAACTAGTATAGTACTTCAGGAGAGTAGGTAAGAGGAAGTATAGAAATGGTCTAATGCATGACAAACATCCTCTAAATAGTAACTAAGGAACTGCTGAGATTAGCCCACTCTCAGGGCTCCAGCAGTTATCCCCCATTTAAATCATGAGTCTCAAGCCAAACTTCCAAAACTTAAAAAGGATTTATTGGGAGTTAAACTGTCCGGCACTGCCTGGTTGTAGCCAACTCTGAAACACATCATTCATTGTCACCCTTGACCCTGGTTTCCCTCCGCCCCCTGGGTGTATCGTAATTCATATTCTCCAATGGGACACATCCATAGCCAAGAGTCATCAATCATGCTCTCTAGTTAGAATTTTGCATGGCAGAAACTCCAGTCACCTAGTTACTATCTTTGAAAACATTTATGGAATGCAAGCTGCTCAATGCTTCCTCCTCCCTTCCTGTTGGCAACTCTAAAGACCATGGAAATATTTTACCCACAACATCTAAAGAATTCTAACAATGAGTTGGCTGTGGCGAGTTGGCCATGGTGAGTTGGCCATAGTGAGTTGGCTGTGGCAAGTTGTCCCCTTCGCCCATTCTTAGAGAGATCTGTAACAGCCTTGTTTCTTTTCACCCCAATTCCTTTAAGATGGGTTATAATCGTGGGAATAGCAGTGTGCTGCCGTAGGTTTGCTCCTTAAGGCCATTAGGCAGGATGGAAACCTTGTCTGGCTCAGGGGGCAACATCGCACAGAATTGCAGCTGAAAAAAACGTCCATCTCTTTCTGTCCGTGGGAGCAGGCGTTGGGGTCTTAAATGGGATCCACATTGAAGTGGAGGCTTGTCACAGCAAACGATGTCCATGTTAAGGTCTGTTGACGATTGACTAGCAAATTAGTGGTCCCAAAGGTTAAGTAAGGGGTTGACCAACATGTGTAAGCAATGGATGGGGCACACCAGAAGGCTGCCTTCCTGACATCTGATCTAGGGAGCAGAAGAGATCAGGCCGGGAGGGGGAGGGCCTGTTAAAAGGAGAGTCGGGTTGCAGGCTCAGAGTGGAGTTTGAAGTTTTCCAAAGGAGCACCTGGTAGAGAGTCAACACTGCGGATCAGGATAGACAAACCCTTGCATCAGACAACCGGTTTCTCTCTGTTTTGTTTCGCTTTCCTTTTCCCCGAATGCAGACCGTTTCCTCCACCACAATTGAGCCCAGAAGGGACGTTGCTGAGTGAGAAATTTGTTAGGTGAGTTTTGTCCCCGTTTTCCTGCCACGGCGGTTAAGTGAATCCCTGTGGTTGCTAAATTAGCAACACGGTCGTTAAGTGAATCCAGCTTCCCCCGTTGGCTTTGCTTGTCAGAAGGTTGCAAAGTGGGACGGTGTGACACACACACACACACACACACACCTCCGGGACACTGCAACCGTCATAAATAGGAGTCAGTTGCCAGACATCTGAATGTAAATCACGTGACGATGGGGAGGCTGCAACGGTGATAAGTCATACGTCACTTTTTTCAGTAACGTTGTAAATTCAAATGGTCACTAAATGAACTTTCGTAAGCTGAGCACCACCTGTACATATGCAAGCTTACCAGTGCTGGGATTCACATTTTTTTTACTACCGGTTCTGTGGGTGTAGCTTGGTGAGCATGGCTTGGTGGGCGTGGCTTGATGGGTGTGGCTTGATGGGTGTGGCAGGAGAAGGATACTGCAAAATCCCCATTCTCTCCCCACCCCACTAACCTGCTTTCCAGCTCCGTTCTCCTGTGCAGGGCAATCAAAGAAGACCCAGCCAACCAGTTCTGGAGAACCAATAGCGGAAATTTTGAGTAGTTGGGAGAACCGGCCAATACCACCTCTGACTACCCCCCCCCATCTCTTCTCTGCTTCCCGAGTCCCAACTGATCAGCTGTGTCTCCTTTTGTTGCCCTGCACAGGAGAATGGAGCTGGAAAGCAGGTTAGTAGGGTGGGGAGGGAATGGAGATTTTGCAGTATCCTTTCTCCACGCCCATCAAGTCACGCCCACAGAACCAGTAGTAAAAAAAATTGAATCCCACCACGGATAGCAACAAAGACACAGTGGAAAGCAAAATGGGCTGCTGAACGCCCAGCTACAGGCAGTTATGTAGATGACCCTACACCAAAGGACCCAGGTTTTGACCTTCTTAGCCAGCACCGGTCAACTATGAACAGGATCTGTACCCAACATGATGCCTGCCAGGACTCCTTGTTTAAGTGGGGGGTCTTGTCTCTATCCCTCAGTATGACTGTGGGGCTCCTCGACAAACTATCCATCACACTGTGTCCGAATGGCCATCAAGAGCTTACATCGGCCCAATGTCTGATTTTTTTTCAACACAAACCACCCCGTCTTTGAATGGCTGAGCGGGCTGGGCATTAACATTTGAACTACTAGAAGTCCATGTATTTGCTATATCCTTAGTCAAGGGTCTTTCAAACTTGGCAAGTTTAAGACTTGTGGACTTCAACTCCCAGAATTCCTGAGCTAACATGACTGGAGGAGGGATTCTGGGAGTTGAAGTGCACAAGTCTTAAAGCTGTCAAGTTTGAAGAGCCCTGCACTAAATAAATAAATGCACCAGTTCTGGGATTCAAAATTTTTACTACCAGTTCTGTGAATATGGCTTAGTGGGCATGGCTTGGTGGGCGTGGCAGGGAAAAGTTACTGCAAAAACCTCATTCCCTCCCTCCACCCCACTAACCTGCTTTCCAGCTCTGTTCTCCTGTGCAGAGCAACCAAAGGAAACCCAGCCGATCAGCTGGGACTTAATGGGAGGCGGAGAACAGATGGGGTTAGCGGGCCCAGTCAGAGGTGGGATTGGCTGGTTCTCTGAACTACTCAAAATTTCCGCTACCGATTCTCCAGAAGTGGTCAGAACCCGCTTAGTACCACCTTTGAAATAGCACCAGTAAAGTCATAACAAGTCAGCACAGAACTTTACTTTCTACCAGAGTAAAAGAGCCTCTTATTTTCATTTAAAAAAAAACAAAAAAATAAAAAATAAACATAATAAGATTCCGGGTGCTATCGTAATTAGAAAAACAGGCATCTTGCTTTGCATGTCCTTTTGGGGAAAAAAATATTATGCATATCTTGTCAGTTTCTGGAGCAACAGGCAAACAAATGGTGCTTCATCCCTTGGGATCCTGTTTTTTTTCTCCCTGCGGGTCACTGACCCCCCAAATGGGCAGCCGTAGAAAAAGCAGAGACACAATCACACACGTTCCCTAGTTAAATATGAGGCAGGCAGGTGGGAAGCCCATCGGCAACGCATGAAAACAAAGCCCTTGCTTTAAATGTCAATACCAGTTTAAAGAACAACACACACGATTGGCTTGTTGAGCATCTCGACAACCAGTGCACAGGAAGGTGTGTGGTTTTTTTTTTTGCTGGCTTCGTACGTTTGAATCAATCCTTTCCTTTGGTTAAAAAAAAGGTAATGGCATGGTGAATGGCCAGACAAGGAATAATGGATGGAAATTGAACTAGGAGAGATTTAACCTGGAAATAAGGAGAAACTTTCTGATGGTGAGAACAATCAACCCATGGAAGAGAAGTTGCCTTCAGAAGTTGTGGGAGTTTCATCATTGGAAGCTTTCAAGAAGAGACTGGACTGCCATCTGTCAGAAATGGTGTAGGGTCTCCTGTTTGGGCAGTGGGTTGGACTAGATGACCTACAAGGTCCCTTTCAACTCTGATTATCTGTTATTTGATTATAGTGATGACGACAACGATGACGATTTAGCTGAAGGCACAAGGCTGACACAATAGTAGAATTCACTTTAAAAAGCCAGAGTGTGCAATTCTTTAAAGAAGGCTTGTCATTTTTATTTTTATTTTAAATTTCTTTTTTTGTATATACAAATTGGTGTGTTAAGCTTGCCAGAGACGTAATACCCCGCTTTTCCCTGTCTTTTCCTGCCATAAACCAGCAGGAAATTGTTCTACCTTACGTCAGGGATGCGCTGCTAAATTTCAGCCATAGGATAACATTTAAATTTAAAATCTTTAAATCGAGGGTTGCATGCAGGTCTGGATATTAGCTTGCTTATTTGTTTTCTCTTGGAGTTTTCTCCTGGATTAGCCCCTTGTCCTTTAGTTCAGTAATTTGACACCATTTAGGAGTAGTATATAAGCCTTGAAATCTGGAACCATCAATAAAACCCAACATGACCTGGCATTTGTATGAACACAGCTTTCTCAGTCTTATCTCTCTCCCTCCCTCTCATCTCTAATCTATCTCCCTCTTTCTCTCTCTCTAAACTTTAATCTGCCTCGTCTCTAATCTCTCTCTAATCTATGTTTCTTTCATCTCTAATCACTCTTTCTAATTTCTCTATCTCTTTCTAACTCTCCCTTCTGTCTAAAATCTCCCCCCATCTATCTGCCTGCCTGCCTGCCTGCCTACCTACCTACCCACCTCTCTCTCTCTCTCCTTCCCTCCCTCCCTCCCTCCCTATCTCTTTGTTGTATGCTAATGTATCAGTCTCCTCTGTGCAAACAGTTTTCACTAGCAGAATCATTTGTGGTCAGAACTAGGGCACCAGATAAAGCTACACCATTAAATTGGTTCCAAGCAGCAGGTTACTACAGTTGCAGCCACCCATTTATTTAGCTTGTTAATTTATTGTAGTTCCTACATTTTCTGTGTTGGTAAATACTTTGAATCATATCCCAGGCAGGCTGTTCACCACTTCTATTTTTCCCTTGCAAAAAACAAAAACAAACCCTAATTCTTTTCCTTGGATTTATTTCACTTGTATCTGATCCTAAGATTTCTGGGCATTTCTTTATAAATAATCCATTTTCTTCACAAATCAACCGTAATGATGACCAATTTCCCCTGCCCCCACAAAAGGAACATAAAACATATAGTGCTGTTTCCCTGCAAAAGAGACAGCTCCTCGAACAAAAAGAGGAAATGCATTTTACCATGGATTACACTTTATAAAAACAGAACAGCCTGTTTTTTTTTTCCTCCTGGCTTTTCTTTCCACATGTTCAAAAACCCTTTTAATGCAGCTGTTTTCAAAGTTCTTTCTGCAACTTTTTCTCCACTTTGTCCCGGGCCCTGAAGCGATTCTTTGGTTTATGCCCTCAAACGTGGCTTTTAACTGTCCAGGTGGAATTCCCATTATTGCAGATGGCTCTTATTTTAACATCAGATGGTACAATAATACAAGCAGATGGCAGGACATTTAGAGTTCAGACTTCCAGGAAGTCATTAGATGGTGGTGTCTCTTTGAATCAAGATGATATGAAGTGTTAATACTATTGTATAATGCCTTGGTAAGATCACACTTGGACTATTGCATCCAATTTTGATGGCCCCCTATAAAATAGATGTTGTGATTCTAGAATGAGTGCCTTGAAGAGCAACCAAGGTGATTAAGGGACTGGAGGCTAAAATGTATGAAGAATGATTGCTGAAATTGAGTATGTCTGGTTTAAAGAAAAGGACTAGGGGGAGACACGATAGCAGTGTTCCAATATTTGTGGGGCTGCAACAAAGAAAAGGGAGTCAAGCTATTTTCCAAAGCACCTCAAGATAGAACAAGAAGCCATGGATGGAAAACTAATCGAGGAGAGAAGCAACCTATAACTAAGGAGACATTTCCTGAGAGTGAGAACAATTAACCAGTGGAACAACTTGCCTCCAGAAGTTGTGAATGCTCCAACACTGGAGGTTTTTAAGAACAAATTAGACAACCATTTGTCATAAATTGTATATGGATTTCTGCCTGAGTGGAGATTCGACTAGAAGATCTCTAAGGTCTCTTCCAGCTCTATTATTCTGCTGGAGGTATAAACAGACATTGAATGGCAAATCCAACGTGGCCAAGGGACAAGATAGACATTGCCTAAGGTGAATTTGCTTCTCTGTTCCTAATATTTAAATGTTCATTTAATTTTTATCAACCAAACTTCTTAAATAACATAGCTGCTGCCCTCCGTGCACTTATTTAAAAAAATTACTTAGGTTCAGCAACCCAAAGTTTAGGTCCATATTGTTAAAAGTCTATAGAGATTCTTAGTCATCCAGGTCAGGGATGTCCCAAAAGTCCTTTTTTTATCCCAGGAGGCAACTGGACTTTCTTATTTTTCTTTTTTTGAAGATGTTTCTTGGATAAGAAGCAAAACATATTCAAAAGAAAAACCAAGTAAGCCCAGTTGCCTCCTGAAAAAAAAAAAAAAAGGACTTTGGGACGTCCACATTGTTACTGAAAAAAACTACATGGCTATGTTCCTTAAGCTACATCATCTCAACTGGATTTGATTTAAAGGAGAATCTGCTACTAATGAAGAAGGGACAAAAATGGAGAAGCCCACTTCATGGAATGTTCTTGAGAACATCAGCACACCAAAGTACAAGGGACAACACCCACAAATAGTTGCAGGGCCATTCTAATATACTTTGATATGATTTGATATTGTACAGTCTATTGCCTGTTTTACTCTCTCGAAGACCAGTTGCTATCCTGCAACACATGTAGGAGAAGATGGAGAAAATCTTGGCTTCCACAAATGAAACATGGTCAATGCTTAGCTCTTACTTTCCGATTGAATCTTTTACTACAGGACTAAAAAGGCATGGGGGGGGAAAATCATTTTTTTTTTAGAGAATGGAGCATTCCCTCCTCCCTTCTCCTCAGCTCTTCTGAGAAATATCAACCCAGCTTCGCCAGAAATGCTCTGGATTACGGAGGAAAACTGCAGATGAACCTAAAACAAACACATCGCCAACGTCGTACATTTCTCCAGGCAGTGCTTCAAATCAACTGAGCAAACATGAGCTTCTGCCATTCTTCCTCGTTCCTTCTCTTTCTCTCTCCATCTCTCCTTTCTCTCCCCCACCCCTCCATTCTCCCTGGAGGCTTTGAAACATCTTGAAGAGCAATCTGCAAGCACATGTCTGCGTGCTATTGTGATTTTTCTTCACCAGGCTCTGTTGATTGGCATCTGTCTGTTGAGGAAGATGTATCTTGTTTCAAGGAAAATACACGTCAGGTGCACATGCTGAGGGAAAAGAAGGAGGCCCCCCAACCCTGGAAGAATTAACAACCTTAAATAATTTGATTTAGCTCCATTGATTGACTGGTGCAAACAAGCTAATGGAATGTTGAGTTGAGATTATTAACTAAGGTGGAGTTGATTTTTCCTTCTCCAGACGCAGTAAAAAAATATCAACGGTATGACCAATGAATTAATATGCTGCTTATAAACACACCCTTGGGATTTACTTCCTCCCTTGTAAAATAGGAGGAGTGGGGGGTAGGATGGAAGGAGAACCAGCATGGGAAGGAACTACAGAAACAGAGGAACCAAGAGGTCCCACTTTCCTCTTCAAAGAAAAGCAACAATTGCAAGTACATATATTATCAGTCCAAGTTAATTAATTATAGAATGAAGTCCTCTTTGTTTACATTTATAGACCATGGGCTACCACTGCTGCTCCAGCATATTATTCTTATTGGTTGTCACACAATTAGCAGATGGATTTGATATTTTTTATCCACCTATCGAGTCCTTCCCAAGGACTTGGGATAAGCAGTGTGGATGTTCGATGGTTTTAGAGGTATTATCACAGGATGTAAGCTGTTCTGAGCAAAGCTGCCTTTTGCAATTGACTGATGGTGGCTTTGTCAATGCCCATGATGTCTAAATGATGCTCTAATTGTTTTGGGATTTCACCCAAGGCATCTATTTACTATCATACTATCTTTGCTTTCTTTTGCCACAATATTTCTAATTCTATTTCAAGTCTTGGTATTTTGTGATTTTTCTCCCGTTCCTTCTCTTCTCTTCTGCTGTCTCCAGGTACTACACAACCAATGTCCAGTTTTCTGTTATTATTACAGATAGTCCTTGACTTACAACTACAATTGAGGTCCAGAACCTATGTTGCTAAGCGAGAAATTTGTTAAGTGAGTTTTGTCCCATTTGTTGAGGTAATTCCCCGTTAGGAGAATGAGCACATACTGGGAGACTTATAGAGAGTAGTGTTTGAATAATACACACAGAGCACACAGATACACTGTACAGTAAATGAAGGTTTTTACTTCCAGAAACGTTAAGCAAAGTCCAAAATAGGCAGTCCAAAGTCATTCACAGGTTAAATCAGTCAGTTTTCATACAGGGATAATCCAAATATCAAATTCCAGTGTCAAAAACAGTTTAGTATCAGATTTACATTAAATCCAGTAATATCAGTCAATTAGAAGAAATGGAGCAACGGCAATACTTTCTAACAGAAGGAAACAGAGATACACTCACACTCTCTTCTGAGACTAAGGCCTAAACAAACCAGGTTTCTGGCTCCATCTTATGGCCGTTTGAGAAACCACACCTAATTACAGTTTTGCATTTTCTTAAAGTTACAGTTTTAAAATGTCTATCCTGGTTTATATATTTCTAACCCAAATACCTGTTAGGTGACTTATATTCCTAACACCATTCTACAGCTTTTCTTGTCCCATTTGTTGAGTGAACCACTGCAGTTGTTAAATTAATAACCCAATTGCTAAGTGAATCTGGCTTCCCCATTGACTTGACTTGTCAGAAGGTTGCAAAAGATGGTGTATTGATCCCAGGACAATGCAACTGTCATAAATATGAACCAGTTGTCAAGCATCTGAATTTTGATCATGTGACCACGGGGATGCTGCAATGGTCATAAGTCTGACAAATGGCCACAAGTCACTTTTTTCAGTGCCTCTGCAATTTTCAAGGTCACTAAATTAACTGTTGTGAGTCAAGAACTACCTGTACTATTGAGAGAGAGAGAGAGAGAGATGGAGGGAGAGAGGGAGAGAGAGAGAAGGAAAGAAAGAGAGAGAAAGAGAGAGAAAGAAAGAGGGGGAAAAGAGAGATGGAGGGAGGGAGAGAGAAAGAGAGGGGGGGAAAGAGAGAGGGAGGGAGGGAGGGAGGGGGGAGGGAGGGAGGGAAAGAGAAAGGGAGGGAGTAAGGGAGACCCTGAAATACCTAACAAGAACCAATCCACCTTCTTACTACACTGCATACCCCACCCCCCAACTCACCCTCCACACACTTGAGTTGTTCTTACCAATAAACAACAATTCCAGGAACTTGGAAATAATTTGAACTGGGTTACGGCAGGTCCTATTGTTTGGAGAAGACAGCTTGTGTTATCTCTTTAACATGCTGCATGTCTTTTATGACGTCAACGTTTCCAGTTCATTTTGAATCCATATCACAGGAGAATCAGCAAGACAGGCTCCTTATTGGCTACAGCTGTGGCCTGTACGTTTAATGTAACCTACGGAATTAGGCTGTCAAGCATCTGGAGTCAAGGGATATTGTTTTCCATCCTAACCTTGCCAAAACGTGGCAAATAAAGTTCGATTCAGATGCAATTAAATCTGCTCTACCTACAGTGTAAAGAAACACATCTACATTACATAAAAGGTGACTGTTATCAATGATCAAATACTTTGAGCTGTGGCATTTGGGAATTCTGGGGGCACAGAGCCAATGTATTTGGGAACCGATAAATCTGGAAAGAAGCCTATTAGGACTGTCTTACTTGATCAATACTGGTTGGCTGCCACCATACCATTTGTTTCACTTGGTCAATGAAACTCTATCAGTTGACTTTGTCCAACTTCCCAAATGTGTGTGTTTGTGTATGTGTGTGTATGCATGTGAAGATAGATAGATAGATAGATAGATAGATAGATAGATAGATAGATGATAGATAGATAGATAGATAATAGACACACACACACACACACACATACAGTAATATTTCAGTACTCGTTAATTGGTTTCGGGAGGTGTGATGAGTACTTAAAACTATGAGTACCAACCAAATTTTTCCCATAATGTAATGAGTTACAAGGCAGCTGACACCAATAAATTCTACCTTGTGGGTTGCATACCAAACAAACAATGAATGCCAGGACAAAATTTTTACGTCAGAATGCATTGAGTACCAAATTTGATGACTTGAGTACCAAGATTCCACTGGATATGTGTGTATCTCCATGTTTATGTGGGATGCGGTGGCTCAGTGGTTAAGACGCTGAGCTTGTCAATCAGAAAGGTCGGCGGTTCGAATCCCTAGTGCCGCATAATGGGGTGAGCTCCCATTACTTGTTCCAGCTTGTGCCAACCTAGCAGTTCGAAAGCACGCAAAAAATGCAAGTAGAAAAAATAGGGACCACCTTTGGTGGGAAGGTAACAGCCTTCCGTGCGCCTTCGGCATTTAGTCATGCTGGCCACAGGACCACGGAGACGTCTTCGGACAGCACTGGCTCTCTTTGGCTTTGTAATGGAGATGAGCACCGCCCCCTAGAGCTGGAAAAGACTAGCGCGTATGTGCCAGGGGAACTTTTACCTTACATTTTTATGTATGTATGTATGTATGTATGTATGTATGTATGTATGCATGCATGAATGTAATGTAATGTAATGTAATGTAATGTAATGTAATGTAATGTATGTAGATGGGAGATCATTAAATAGGTTTCTCTGCTCCTACTTCAACACCTTACACTGCATTTCAAATTTTTCTTTTCTTTTGAGGTATGTCATTTTGTATTAAACCAACAAAGGCCAGCTTATGATACAATATATTATGTGAAATCTGGAACATTCAGTCACAATATTAACTATATTGGGCAAGCATGACCCCAGATCATTTTTACATAAACCAGACCCACACACTAAACCAGTTAATGACTGATTGGGAGTAGGGACACAGTATGTTATGTGAATACACCGCATTTGCTATTTGTTAAACCGAGTTTAAAGCTGAGACATTGAGTGTTGCCATTATTACTGGGCTTTGAAATAAATAATTTCAAAAAATGTACTACAGGGCTTTGAAATCCTACCTGTCAATGACTGCTTCAGCTTCAACCACAATAACACATGGGCAAACAATAGATACAAACTCAAATTAAACTGCTCCAAACTCAATTGCCAAAAATACGACTTCAGCAACAGAGTGGTCAATACCTGGAACTCGCTACCTGATTCTAAGGTCCCTTCCAACTCTGTTCTTTTATAGAATAGAATAGAATAGAATAGAATAGAATAGAATAGAATAGAATAGAAAATACGGAATGGGATGGGATGGGATGGGATGGAGTAGAATAGAACAGAACAGAACAGAACAGAACAGAATAGAATAGAAAAGAAAATATGGGATTGGATGGGATGGGACAGAATAGAATAGAATAGAATAGAATAGAATAGAATAGAATAGAATAGAATAGAATAGAATAGAATAGAATAGATGTCAGCTGGTGCTCCATTCAAAATCCAAGAAAGAAATACTTAGACTCTTTTAATCAGAGAAAAGATATCTTTTACTGGAAATCAAGTGGTAGCAACAAAAGAATTCTGAATCTGAGAAAACGGGTGCGTAAATCACATATACAAAGTAATGGCAACGTTCCTGCCCCCAATAGTTCAATTGGCTCATCCAATTAAAAGTTATGTATATCATCATGTGGGCATCTCCAGGTGGTGATGAGGCTTCTGTCCGTTGACCTTGACATAGTTTGATAAAGGGTTGCAGCTATGCATAGCATAGGATAGAAACCTAAGCAAGAATGTACATACACACACACACCAGCTTATACAGTTCTGGTTTGTAACACCTCCAGCTCACTTCCCATAACCATTCCCCCCTCCTCCCCCCGTTACTTATGACAGCCAAAAGATGCAAAGCAAAGGGAGAAAAATCTTGAAGGAAAAATCTTGAAGGCTGATATTCGGCCCTCCTAAAAAAGAGACGTTAGTCCTAAAAAAGATAAAAATAGAAGGTAATAGAAAATATACATGTAATAGCAACATACTAATTTTTAGGGTTTATCGGGATATTTAATTCGAAATGCCTTGATAAATGTAGGAGCTCTAACATCCTTCTCATTCACCCACTCAGCCTGGGAAGGAGGAAAATGTTTCCAAGCAACCAAATACTGGAGTTGACCCCTTCGTTTTCCAGCATCCAAAATTTATTTAACTTCAAAATGTTGTTCATCTTCAATTAGCAATGGTACAGGGGGATCAACCTGAGTTGATCTCAAGTCAGAGGTATGTTCAGGTTTTAACAAACTAACATGGAAAACAGGGTGGATCCATCGAAGAGTTTTTGGTAATTTCAGTTGGACTGCCACAGGGTTCACATTTTGTTCAATTAAGAAAGGTCCAACATACTTAGGTCCAAGTTTTTTTGACTTTTGTGTAGTCTGCAAATATCTGGTGGATAAAAAGACCTTGTCAGCCACTTGATATGGTTTTTGTGGAGTTCTCTTTTTATCTGCAAATTTTTTATGAGCTTGATGAACATCATCTAATGCTTTACGGGGAACCATCCAGGTAAGCTGTAGCTGTGTTATCCATTCATCTAATGACTGAATGTTAGGTTTCTCTTGTGGAAGCTTGGGTATGGGTACAAAATCTTGTCCTGAAGCTACTTTAAATGGAGTAAACCCAGTACTACTATGTACTGAATTATTATATGCCACCTCAGCGAATGGCAATAGGTCAGCCCAATTATCTTGCCGATAATTTATATAACATCAAAGATATTGTTCCAATATCGAGTTAGTTCTCTCACAAGCCCCATTGGTTTGTGGGTGGTGGGTGGAGCTTAAGCCCTGGGCAGAGCCCAATAACTTCAGGAACTCCTTCCAAAAGTTTGAGGTAAACTGGACACCCCTGTCTGAGATTATACATTCAGGAACTCCACGTAATCTGTAGATATGTAAAATAAACAGTTTAGCCAACGTTTTCACAGATGGGATTTTTGGACAAGGTATGAAATGTACCTGTTTGGAAAACAAATCGGTTACTACCCAAATAACTTTATTCTCCCCACTTTCAGGTAATTCCACTGTAAAATCCATAGAGATTTCCTTCCATGGAGCCGTTGGTCTAGCCACATTTTGTAGTAAGCCTGCTGATTTACCAGGAGGCCGTTTGGCTGAGGCATAAATAGGACAACTAGCTACATAAGTCTCAATGTCCTTTTTCAAGGTAGGCCACCAAAATTGCCTTTTAACCAAGTGTAAGGTTTTCACAAATCCAAAATGACCAGCGGCTTTAGAAACATGAGCTTGCTGAACTATTTGGTTTCTCAGCTTCCCTGGCACATATAATTTGGCCCCCATCCATGCCAATCCATCTCTAACCATCCAGTTATTTGAGTGAGCAAGGAACCAATCATCAAGTTTAAGAGTATCTCTTAACTGAGCAGTCAAATCATTTGATAAATCAACCTCCTTCTTTTTCTGGGCTCTGGTAACCGCTGGAGCTGCCAACTGTTTGGTTGGGAAAATCAGCTGTACCACTTCTTGGCGAGCACTATTATATTGAGGTAATCTAGATAAAGCATCCACCATGAAGTTCTCCCCCCCTGGAATGTACTTCAATGGAAAATTAAAGCGCTTAAAGTACTGCGCCCAGCGAACTTGCTTGGGAGACACCTTCTGAGGTGTTTTCAAAGCCTGCAAATTTTTATGATCCGTCCACACCTCAAATGGGTGTTTTGCCCCTTCTAAGAAATGCCTCCAGGTTAACAGAGCCCAACAAACTGCAAAAGCTTCTTTTTCCCAGATGGCCCATCTTCTTTCAGTTTCCGTTAGTTTATGGGAAGTATATGCACATGGTTGCAGAGTCCCAGGTAACTTGGACATTGGGGGCAAAGTTGGAGCTAGTAAAGGGACTCTTATTGATTATCTGACTGTGTTGCCTTTGTGGCACGCCCCTTTGGGTCATCACAGACAACAGCTCATCACAGACAATAGCAAGGGTTGTATTTGCACAATATTGGGAAAATGTGAACACCTCATCAGATGAGTACATAATTCAGTAGATACTAGATTGTGCAGAGATGGATAGATTGGCGTTAAAAATAAAGGACAAAGATGACACAGAATATTACTTAACATGGAATAGGTTTTATAAGTGGTTAGAGATAAGAGGTAGAAAATAGGTGAAGACTATTGTCATGTATGAATTAAATATATAAGAAGGGTTTATAATTACAAACAAGTTATAATTTATAGAACAATAAATAAGGTAAAGAGAAACTTAGTTAAAATGATTGAGTTGCACTACTCTTATTGTTATCAGTATATATGTCAATATCTCTGTATACTTTTTTATTTTTTGTAAATGACATACCCTGACAATACACTGTATCCAAAATGTTTATGAATAAAGACATATACTATATATATAGTTGGAATATATATAACATATATATAGTATATGTTTTCTTAAGTTTTCATGGGTACTTACATGTATGGTATTCAGCTTTGTTTGGGTATTTTCCCATGTCATTATAGTTGTGCTTTTAAAGTTGTAGTGACGTTTTGGCAGAATCTCATCTGCCATCATCAGGCTTGTGACACACAGATGAACCCAATACACAAGCCTGATGATGGCAGATGAGATTCTGCCAAAACATTGCTACTACTTTAAAAGCACAACTATAATGACATGGGAAAATACCCAAACAAAGCTGAATACTGTGTGTGTGTGTGTGTGTGTATGTATGTATATATGTATGTATGTATGTATGTATATATACATACACACACACACACACACACACCAACTTTACCAGATGGTAGGCAGAATATTTTATTCTGTTATTTTAAAAATTAAATAGCCTCCCAAAAACAAACAAACCCCAGTGTAAGGATAAAATAGTGCACTAGCATTGAGTCCTTGAAGTTTTTTTTTCGGGGATGCCCTAAAGATGTCTTTTGATTCACTTCTAAAGGGATGAAAAAAGGATATATGGACCTTGCCTATTGAGTACAATAAAACAAAACCTGGCGTAATTGCTGCAGTGAACAGTTTAAAGAAAGAAAGAAAATTGAAGAGAATTCAAAGCAGCTTAATAAAGGCCAGACCGACTCTGTCTCTTAGGAAAGTGGTTTAGAAAAACACATACAGGTGGGTGTTGTTGAGGCCTATGCAGTTAAGTCAGCCATGGGGACAGGTGTCTATTGCTGGCATATGCCTTTCAAATTAGAAGCCATTAAGGCTGTTTGACCAACTACAATTACTGGAAGTGAAGCTGGAAGAAAGAACTTTGCTCTCATAATGTGGAAGAGGGTCCTTTCGGGGTTTAAGGGGGTTATTACTCAAAATTATTATGATTATTTTTTGTCTCTTCACCTGCCAAGCCCATCTGCACTTTTCGACTCCATCCTAAAAAGTAGCAGGTGCCCCCAAAGTGTTTCCTGCGATTAGAGAATGAATGGTGGTGGTGGTTCAAAGTTTTCCATTCATGGAGTCTGGGAGGGTGGGCAGGTGGGTGGAATATTTCCAAGTAATTTAATTTGGGAGATGAATCCCCATAACTGTGCAGTCCCAGAGTTTCTTCTCTGTTGTCTCCAGACTGATAGCTTATCCTTCCTTGGGGAAGTTTATAGAGGTCTTCCTGCTTGGAATCCTAATAAAGATCAGAGACTTCCCAAATCTGCTTTCAAAGAAGGGAGGGAGGGAGGGACGGAGGGAGAGAGAGAAAAGGGAGAGAAAAAGGGGGCGAGAAGGAAGAAAGGAAGGAAAGGAGGGAGAGAGGGGAAAAAGGAGAGAAAGGGGAAGCGGTGGGAAGGAACAGAGGGAGGGAGGGAGAGAGGGAGGGAAAAGGGAAAGAAAAAGGGGTGGGAAGGAAGGAAGGAATGAAAAGAGGGAGGGAGGGGAAAGGGAGAGAAAAGGGGGTGGGAAGGAAGAAAGGAAGGAAAGGAGGGAGAGAGGGGAAAAAGGAGAGAAAGGGGAAGCGGTGGGAAGGAACAGAGGGAGGGAGGGAGAGAGGGAGGAAAAGGGAAAGAAAAAGGGGTGGGAAGGAAGGAAGGAATGAAAAGAGGGAGGGAGGGGAAAGGGAGAGAAAAGGGGGTGGGAAGGAAGGAAGAAAGGAAAGGAGGGAGAGAGGGGAAAAAGGAGAGAAAGGGGAAGCAGTGGGAAGGAACAGAGGGAGGGAGGGAGAGAGGGAGGGAAAAGGGAAAGAAAAAGGGGTGGGAAGGAAGGAAGGAATGAAAAGAGGGAGGGAGGGGAAAGGGAGAGAAAAGGGGGGTGGGAAGGAAGGAAGAAAGGAAAGGAGGGAGGGAGGGAGGGAAAAGAGGAGAGAAAAGGGAGGAGGTGGGAAGGGAGGGAGGGAAGGAGGGAAAGGGGGAGAGAAAAAGGGGGGAAGGAAGGAAAAGAAAGGAGGGAGGGCAGGAAGAAGGGAGGTAAGGAAGAAAGAAAAGAAGGAAGGGAAAGGAAAGAAGGATTAAAATTCTTGACTTCATAATTTTTATGTTTACAGTGAAAATGGCAGGAATTAGCCTGAAGTCGTTCAAAAGTTCTACATCCTGCAGCAGTGGAGAGGTATGGAGTGAAACTTCACTTATTCCTTGCATTGAAGATGAAGAAATATTTTGGACCTTAGGTCTGTTTTATGCACAAACTTGACTGAAAGCAGATGGATCTGTCAAAGATCACTCATACAGGTGAATCAAATTGAACTGATTAGTTGCTAAGTGCTCACAGCTGTTGGGTTCAACAGACGAGGAAATTGTCGCGGAGATCATGGCTCACTTAAAGACGAGATTAGAATCAAAACATGGGGAGAAACAACAGAAACTTACTGGTAAAACCATTCAATCCAAAGACCATTCAATCAATCCTTTGGAAGATTTACTGAATGGACAACAGAGGACATTTATGGCAGTTTTCTCGACGGTTATTTTTTAGTCCATCTCCAAAGGACTGAAAGAAAAGTTTTCTTAGTGTTCATATTTTAGTAAAAAGAAAAGAGGACTGACACGAATCCATCTGCACTTCTGCAAAACCTGAAATCCTTGTAAGACTACTCACCATCCTTTTGTGTTTCTGTACATGTGTGCTTAGTGATATCTTGCCTTCCTGAATCCTGGGAAGAAAGGATGGCTGTAAAAAGGAGTTGACAGTGTAAATTTTGAAAAATGTTCCCTAGGACCTTCTATTATACCAACAACAGAAGTGTGCATTAATTTCATATTGGGTAAAAAACCTGAACTAAACTCGGCTCAACTCTTGTTTATGGCATACGGGTCTTTCAACAGTTTCAAATGGATTTTCCCAAAGGCGTTTGTTTTTTGTTTCAAGCGGCAACTGGACTTTCTGTTTTTTCTTGGAGGCATTACGGTTCTCATCCAAGAAGCTTCTTCGGCTCCGAAGACTTCATTCAACTTCTTGGATGAGAAGCGAAACGTCTTCAAAGAAAAACCAAAGAAAGTCCCTTTGGGGCAAGCCATGACTGAGAATCTCCATAGACACTCAAATGGATTTCTTTTTTTTTTTGTTATTCCAATTCATCAGTATAGAGAAAGGATGGATGTCTCTTCCTTCTTTCAGTGATGGCATTTAATTTTGTGGGTCTCTTCGGTACTTTCAGAGGAATCCTGGGAACGCCGCTTATAACTTCATCTCTTTACGTAGCATTGTCCATTCTAATGGACAGAACCCTTCCAAGGTTTCGGGATGAGCATGTCTACCAGATTTGAGCAGCAGAAATGAAGTTGACCACTAGAAGTCAGTGAAGAAACAACACACACACACACACACACACAAAACCTCTCTCTGACATGAAAGCCAGCCTTTGGGTGACTTTGAGTCAATCACCAAGAGACTGAGAGTTCTAGTCCTGCCTTAGACATGAAAGCCAGTTGGGTGACTTTGGGCCAGTCATTCTTTCTCAGCCCAACCTACCCAAAAGAGTTGTTGTTTGGGGGAAAATAGAAGGAGGAAAAAATATCAGGTATATTCACCACCTCGAATTGATTATAAAAATAATAAAGGAAGGATAAAAAAAAAATCTATTTTTTTAAAAATAGCTGGTAATATGCTATTTAATATTAACCCATAATATGCTCCATTGACATCATCAATTGCAATATCCAGGCCAGAGACGCCACATTGTGTTTCGGTAAGAGTTTGTGCCTTTGTGATAACAAAAGGAACAGATCAATATTGTATGCGTAGGCATCTGCTTCCAATGATATCTGTTTACGTATTAGTGTGCAGGACAAATTTGTAAACATGTACATTTGAAACCGAGGGAGAAAATAACACCGGCTTTCTCCTTTTATTGGAACAGCATGGCATGGTGGCATGTGAACCACACATGTAAATAGCTTTCATATTGGACAGGTTTCAAGGAACACACGTACCTTTTTGCCTGTTTCATATTGCCATCCAATCCAGGTCTGTTTATATAATTCCAATGCAAATTATCATCTAATTGCAGGCCTAACTGGAAGAGAATCTACGGAGGAATACATATCAAAGTAAAACCACCACAATTACAAGCATGCATTCAGTTTCTTTTAAATTTGTACCATAAACACGACAGCATTTCTTGGGGCAGGCAGCTGGGAAAACTGAACTTGGATACCAGCTCATGATTTAATTTGGACTTGTGGAGGATCAAAACGTAATGCATTTCAAAGAGGTCGTAAAATCACAGTACTTTAAATACTGTCAAATCCATTCACCCACTTCTGTAAATGTAAGCAGACATTCCAAGGCAGACAGGATTGGGAGGGAAGGTTTTTTTTAAAAGAAAGAAAGAAAGAAAGAAAGAAAGAAAGAAAGAAAGAAAGAAAGAAAGAAAGAAAGAAAGAAAGAAAGAAAGAAAGAAAGAAAGAAAATCCGTCTTAAGATTGACATATTCTGGGCAAAAGTTAGAATATTTATTACATGGGGTTTACCTTGCTAAGAAATTGTAATAGAGAATTCTGCAGATAAATTGGAGATGATTCTGTTGTAAGTCTGGAGAATGGAGTGGAGAGTCACACTGTCTTATGATCCTTCCATTAGTACAACAATGCTATTATATATTAATTTTGATACACTCATGCAGGTACAGAAAAAGGAGGGGGAGCCAGATACAGTGATTTGCAGGCTTCTACTTCTTAAGTATTTTTTTAAAAAATGGAGTGGTTCAGGAAACAAATTTATTTGAGTTTAACTGCTAGTTTCACCCTGTGCTCTGAGAACATGGGTGTAGAAATGAAGCTCTCTGTGTGTGTGTATATGTGTGTCCATGTGTGTGTGTGTGTGTGTGTGTGTGTGTGTCTCCCTCTCTCTCTCTCTCTCCTTAAGTTTTTGCGGATATTTATATGTATGGTATTCAGCTTTGTTCGGGTATTTTCCCACGTCATTATAGTTATGCAAACCTGTTCATGGAAGAATTTGAATCCAGAGCCCTGGTAAATGCCACCCACAAACCCAAACTATGGTTAAGATACATCGATGACACATTTGTTATTTGGCCCCATGGAAAAGAAAACCTAAACAATTTCCTAACACACCAAAACAGCACACACCCCAAAATCAAATTCACCATGGAAATGGAAGCAAACAAACAACTACCATTCCTAGATGTACTAATTTACAAAAAAAAACAGATGGCATACCATAAAACCAGAAGAAAACACACACCAACCGCTACCTCAAGGCCCAATCCCACCACCACCCAGGACAGATAAACTCAGAACCAAACACCTGGCAGACAAGACACACATAAAGACTGAACTATGCACCCTGACTAAAGTACTGACAGCCAATGGCTTCCACAAAAGCAAAATCACAGACCTGATCCACAAAAACACACTGAGACATAATGGAGACCTAGAAGATGAACAGACCTATGGAACAGCTGTCCTGCCCTACAAAAGAGGTACTACAGACAAAATCAGTAAGATACTACACAGGCATCACATCAAGACTGCCTTCAAAACAGACAGAAAAATAGCAACCATCCTAAGAAACCCCAAAGATAAAATTGACCTGGAAAACCAAGTCCCCTGAGCATCATGCCCTGCCACATACATCAGAGGGACCAATAGAAGAATAAATACCTGCCTGGATGAACAGAAAAATGCAGTAAAAATGCTGGAACACACTTCCTCACTAGTCCAACACATGAAAGCCACAGGTCAAAGCATCGACTTCAATGGCAGCAAAACCCTAGCCACTATAGAAAACCCCAGCTACAGAATTATCAGATAAGCCATAGAGATTGAAAAAAGACCTGAAAGCAACACGTGTGTGTGCACGCGTGTGTGCATGTGTGTGTGTAGGACTTAAGACCAAAATTAAGTTATGGTGGTAGACCTTGAGTTCTAATTTCTGGATAAAAGTTTCCCTCTCTGATCATGCCTGACTCTAGAGCATGGTGTTCCTCTCCGTCTCTTGACTGAGCAAGCTAGCATTGTCCAAAGACATTTTCTTTGATCATGTGGCCATATCACCAAAGGTGGAATGGGAGCTCACCCCATTGCGTGGCGCTTGGGTCTCAAACCTGGGCTGTCCGTTTTCCAGCTGCAAGCTCAGCATCCTTAACCACTGAGCCATGATGCCTACTCAGCCTATTCTTACTTGGCCCCAAAAGCTGAAAGCTGGTCTCTCTCTCTCTCTCTCTCTCTCTCCCTCTCTCCCTCCCTCCCCCCCTCCCCCCTCTCTCTACTTCACTAAGTTGTCATGGGACAAAACAAGAGGAGGAAGTGCCCTGTAAGATTCTGATAAAAGACAGGATGTAAATTATATATACATATATGATTATGTTAAAATATTACAATATGATTAATTAGGTTTACATCCTGTCTTTTATCAGAATCATACACACACACACACACACTTCTGTGGCTAGAGAGAGTTTGTGATCCCCAGTAGTGTCAGTGACAACATGATGATCTGTGTAAGTGAAGAGTTGTAGACCAAGATAAACTCGTGGAAGATATACCTTCTCAGTAGTTTTCCATCGGGATGATGGCATGGAACCTCCAGGCTGAGAAGTGAAGCATAATTTGATGGCAGACAACTACGAGAGGAGAAGACAATCTTCTCACGCTTGGTTTCAGCTGTGGACATAGGAAGAGAAACTCCAGCAACCTCGGATGTCCTCTCTTCTCAGGATCTGCAAAGGTGTCGCCTATCTAGAAACGGACGGCATTGATTGCAGTCGTGCTGCTTTTGAATCAATACTCATTCAACTAGAGCAGTGGTTCTCAACCTTTTCTTCACCACGCAGATCCCCCTTTAAGTACCTTTTGTGGCCACAGACCCCCAAGACTTAAGGATTAATTCGTAACAATTCTTCAAGTCTTCGCAGGCCCTTGATGACATGGCAGTTCCCCAGGGCTTGCTAGTTACTAGAGGCAGGGGTGGCCTTCAAAACTTTTAGCAAAGGGTTCGCTGGCCAGTTGCTGGCTGGGCGTGGCCATGGTGGGCGTGGCCTAGTCAGCCTCCTGCACCATGGCAGGGGAGCATTTTTGCTCTCCCCAGGCTCCAGAGGCTTTCCTTGAGCCTCTGGGAGGGCCAAAACAGCCTCCCTGGGCTCCGGAGGCTCTCTGGAAGCCAGAAACAGGCCAATTTCCAGCCTTCCTGAACTTTCAGGAGGCCCGTTTTTCACCCTCCCTGAGCCTCTACACATGCCCTGCACTTACCTGCATCCAAAATGGACTCCTGGGAGGGGAGGGGCCACCCAGGAATGGGATTTAGGAGTTGTCCAAACTGCCCAGAATCTTAGCTAGGGGCTCTCCCGAACACCTGCGAACCCCCAGCAGCCTAGCCCTTACTAGAGGGAGGTAGAACTTGCATTCAACAGTTCAAAGAGGAAATGGAGTCAGAAAGGAAGTTTCTTCTCCAAGTTTGGTGATGAGGTTGCCATAGCAGATGTATGTCCTTTTTTTCCCCCCCATGATGCAATTTTCTTCCCACCCTCTATTCCCTCCTTGGCTTCCCACTCTTCCATTCAATCCTGAGAGAAGACATCAGAAAGGAGCTCCTTTCAAGACAATGTTAAAATAGTGCTTTTTCTGTCAACGCGGAGAGATACTCCAACCCACGAGAACTTTTTACTTTCCAGGGGTAAATTTTAGGAAATCATCTACTGAACTTATCTGCTTATAAATTTTATGGAACATTTCAGAAGGGCATTTGTATCCTGCTCCTAGGGATGCTCCAGGATTGAGGGTGACATACGCAAGATGTCCAAGATGGACCTTTCAATCACACCTGATCATTCCACTTTTCTCTGTCTTTCCTTTCCTTTCCTTTCCTTTCCTTTCCTTTCCTTTCCTTTCCTTTCCTTTCCTTCCATTTCTTTCCTTCCCATTCCTCCCTTCTCCACCCCTTTCCTCCCTCCCTCCCTCCCTCCTTTCTTCCCCTCCAATTTTTCCCTCTTCCCCCCACCCCGCACCTAGGCATGAACCTCCGTTCCATACTGGACCATGCTTAGAGTATTTTCTTCTTTTTCTAAGTCATCTTATCCTTTAATCTGATGGCAAACAAATTATTTTGGCTTCTATTTTCAGTAAACTGAAACTCAGATCAGGGGACTTGCATAGCTTCTCACATTACTTTAGTCAGAAGGTATGTCTTCCATTGCACAACCTTCACCTCACGGCTCTGCAGCCTCCTGGGCTTCCTGCATTTCAATCGAGTTTTAAGAGAAGACATCCCAGGCCTTGATATTCCCACCTACCACCTCCCAGGGTCAGGAAGCAAAGAAAATTGCAGATTGCACCACCACAAGCATTCTTATTATATTACCCTTTTACTACTTTGCAATCCTCAGGTATATTCAAACATCTGTAAAATTTATTTTTTTAAAAAAATCTGGGGATAATATATGTTTAGAGGAGCTTTGGGAAAAGGGCAATAAAGAATAAGTTCAGGAAAGTTAAAGTTTTTAAGAAAACCTTTTCAACAACAACCACAAAAAAGCCCATAGTTGTGCGGATCAAATTTAGACATGTCTGGATCACTGTTGACTGCTTGTGTAAGCATTAGAGAAGTTTTCTGACCTAGATTTTTTTCCCCCAAATACACAATAAATTTCTTTAATTTATGTAGAAGAAGATCATGGATCATATATACACAAGGAAAGAACATTCAGAAATAGTCCTAACCATATGCAGATGATTCCTTGCGGTACATAATAATATCAACAACAATAATTCAATGCTGGACAATACTTTGAAATTGACAATAAGCAGTTAATATGGAAGGAGATAAGATAATGAAGTGCTTTTACTTAGGGAACGAACCATTGGAAGGAAAGAATGAATAGCACAAGCTCTTTAAAAGAGCCAAGAAGCCAACTTGAGGATTAAGTGATATTCTCAAAACAATTCTCAGATGAAAGATACAAAAATTTCATGACTATTTGGATCACATTACATTTCAGTCATGACACAATATTTAAATTCTGCTGCAAAGTGCAAATATTCAAAGAACAGCTTTACTTTTTAGCCAGGCCCATGAAAGCAACCAAATAAATTAGCAGTTATGATCTGACACTAATTGGTTCGTAGTGCTTTATATCTCTTTATCAGATGTTCTCCCAAGAAAGTCAGTGAGACAGCTTGCTTAGAGTTTGATTAAGGTTTCTCAGAAGTTTTTTCCCCCTCCCCATTTTTTTTTTTGTTTTGGTTCTGGTCTGTGTAACAGAACTGACAAGAATCTTGCAAGTCTCATTGTGTTGTACTTCCTCTTCCAACTTTTTATAGTTTGGTGAATTAAGGAGATGTCTGTCTGAGTCTCTTCTGAATATTATCTATCCATTATGGACCTTAAATATGTTTCACCCCCATCATCCTGGCAAGGGAACTTGCAAACCTCCATCAAAGACATCTTGTTTATTCTCCAACCCACCCACTCAGGTGGAGACAGAGTTTTTTTCCCTCTCAGTGAACAGGAAGAAAATTCCGGGAAGCCATTTTGTCCACCTCCTTGTGTTTTGCAGCATTCCAAATATTGCAGTCCTTTAGTGTTTGGTGAAGGATGAAATCCAGAGATTGTTGGTGGCCTGACTTTGAGAGGTTAGAAGTCTTTTTTTTTAGAGGCAGTGGTTAACTGTGGATGTCCAGGGAGAATGATTACACCTGCTTTCCTGGAGCAGAGGTGACATGCCATCACTCACTTTGAAGTGGCTCAACGAATTCATTAACCTAGAAGGCACTGAAAAGTTATAACCGTAGAACCCATAAGGAGGATGCAAGGCACAGTTTAAAGTTTCTCGGGCAACAGGCGCCGTCGGGAAAATGTTTCCAGATGCATGCAAGCCATATAACATCTGGCCACCAGAACTGGGCCCTTGGGACACCACTCCATCTAGATCTTCTGCTTTGCCACTTCTGATGTTGCCAATGCTAAGAGAAGACAAGGTGGGCACCTCCACCATGAAGTGGGGGAAAAAGTGAGGACCGGTGGCGCTTCCCAACTTATGGTGGCTCGGGAACATGAGGGACGGCTGTCTTAAAAGGTTGGTAGGGCAAATCTTGTAGCAGATGGGTAGGCCAAGATGGTGCAGGTAAGAATCCGGGCAGGGCATGCCAAGATTGGTTGCGGAGAGGTGAAAGGTGGGAGGAGAACCCGCAGGAGAAAGGAGAGAGCTGAGAGGTGATGGGATTCCCCCAGAGGCTGTTGCGGGAGACGAACTGGAACTTCCACCTAGGATAAAGCAAGTAAAATGACATTATGAAATGATAGCAAACCAAACAGAATGTCAACTAAAAAAAAATACTTCTTTGGTCTTTTTAGTTGCCAGCAGAAAGGGAGTGGGGAAAGTAGTGCATTCCTTAAATGCTTCAGATAATTGCTAGGCAGCCGAAGCTGTTGGCGCGCAAGATTATTACTGGAGAGCATGATTGAGGACTCTTGGCTATGGACTGGAGAATATACATCCAGGGGGTGGGGGGAAGACTAGGGTCAAGGGGGAAATGAATGATGTGTTTTAGTGTTTTAGTGTCGGCTGCACCCAGGTAACACCGACATGGTCACTCCTAATAAATCATTATTTTTTTTTACTCTGAGAGATGTGACTAGAGACTTATGATTTGAATGGGGGTGGATTTGTCAGAGTTCTGACACAGAACTTTGTTCTCCACCTTTCATAATATTCAGGATCATCGAAGTTAGGAACATGGATAACTAAGTGGGAGAACTTGAGCCTTCTTCAATCATGGTCCCTGTGGAAGGCCCAGGCATTGAAGTAACTCTATTCTCTTCCAAAATGGTCAACCAAAAAGCTTATAAATATTTCCTATTCCATTCCAGGATAGGCAGGGTTGCTATTCCAATCTTCAAACATATATTACCTTCCAGAAAATTTGTGATTTTCCCCAGAATTGATATGGGGACAGGATATATTATAGACCCATGTTACTGTATGTAGATAGTCCTAATGACTGTAATGGAGTTCGGAATTTCCATTGCAAGTCATGGTAGTCGTAAGTCGAGTCCCCTATGTGACTGACCCGAGTTTGCAACCTTTTTTTACAGTAGTCGCTGAGCCAATGCCTCGGTTGTAAAGTGAATCCAGCCATCATGATTCAAGTCAATGCATTCATGATGTATTGGGCCTTATTTCATGTGGGCCTTTTTTTTTTCATGTAGGCCTTGTTTTTTGGCTGGAAATGAGCCAAAATGATGATTTCTGATAAAAGAAATCATCATAAATCATGTCACATGACCATGAGCTGAAATGGGCAGCTATAGAAATCAAATGATAGATAGATAGGTAAGTAGGTACATAGGTAGACTGATAGACAGACAGACAGACTAGATAGACAGACAGACTAGATAGACAGACAGACAGACAAGGTAGATAGATATAGATGATAGATAGATAGATAGATAGATAGATAGATAGATAGATAGATAGATAGATAGAGATAGGTAAGTAGATTGATAGACAGGCAGACAGGCAGACTAGATAGACAGACAGATAGACAAGGTAGATAGATATAGATGATAGATAGATGGATAGATAAATAAATATAGATAGGTAGGTAGGTAGGTAGATTGATAGACAGACAGACTGACTAAATAAATAGACAGACTAGACAGGCAGACAAGGTAGATAGATATAGATAATAGATGATAGATATATATAGGTAGATAGGTAGGTAGGTAGGTAGATGATAGATAGATGAGAGAGAGAGGAGAGAGAGAGAGGTGGTGGGGAGAGAGAAAGAGAATAGACCGATAGATATTGGCTGTAAAGTTACCAGGCAGTTGAAATGTGTTAATGTGCCTTGGATTGGGGTACCACTATTGGAACTTGGATCTTTTGAGGGGGGCATTGTAATTTTCTGTGCCTGATAAGCGATCAATCATTAAGCGAGGATTACCTGTACCTGTTCTGAACCCATACATTATTGTCATTCTTGCCCAATTTTTAGTGTGGCTTTCAAGACAAAAATTGATCATGTTGGTTGGATTAAAACAATCTGATAACAATCATAAGCAAGATGTTTTCTCTATGCCAAAAAATAAAAAAAACAACTGAGCAAATATTACACATACTGAATAGATTTTCGCTCATTTCCCATTTTTCCTTTGGACAAACTCTCAAAGGGGTTGCTCAAGGGGCATTTCAAGGGGGAAAATGTATGTAAATTGTTTGTTGGCAACGTTAAATTCTATTTTTCTGTTACCCTGTGAAGCAGCAAACTCAAATCCTACATTTGTATTATTTTTGACGGTGATCGTTTAAACAGGCTGCACAGTTGTGGATTGCCTTAAAACAGAGTCTTGTAGTATCTTTTGTGTCACATATGTTTTGGGGTTTCTCAATTCACATCACCAGATGTGTGAGATAACAACCTCCGGCGAACACTTTTGGTGGGCCCCCAATATTATTGCGGAAATAAGAAGGAAGAAGGAGAGACGAACAGGAAAGGAAACAGAGTTGTGTTGAGACTTAGGTGCCAAAATAAAACTGGTTTATTTTCAAGATTTTAAGATTTCAAGACTTTGTGGACCTTTCCTTTCCTCTCCTCTCCTCTTCCCTCCTCTCTCTTCCCTCTTTCTTTCTTTCTTTCTTTCTTTCTTTCTTTCTTTCTTTCTTTCTTTCTTTCTTTCCTTCCTTCCTTCCTTCCTTCCTTCCTTCCTTCCTTCCTTCCTTCCTTCCTTTCCTTCTCTCCTTCTCTCCTCTTTTCTCCCTCTCCTTACCTTCCTTCCATCCTCCATCCCTCTCTCCCTCCTTTTCTTTCTTTTCCTTCTTTCTTTCCTTCTCTCCCTCCTGCTCTTCCTCTTTTCTCCCTCTCCTTACCTTCCTTCCATCCTTCCATCCCGCTCTCCCTCCTTTCCTTTCTTTTCCTTTCCTTCTTTCTTTCCTTTTCTCCCTCCTGCCCTCCATCTTTTCTCCCTCTCCTTACCTTCCTTCCTTCCGCCCCTCCATCCCTCTCTCCTTCCTTTCCTTCTTTCTTTCCTTCTCTCCCTCCCTCTTTCCTCCCTTTCCTTACCTTCTTTCCATCCCTCCCTTCCTTCCTTCCTTCCTTCCTTCCTTCCTTCCTTCCTTCCTTCCTTCCTTTTTCCTTTTCACTCTCTCCCTCCCTCTCTCTCATTATAACTCTGCTTCCTTTGTGGAAAGACATAGACATTATTACTCTGCAAATGAATTTGGACTGAGTCTTTGCTAGGAGATTTCTGCTCATCCTCTCATGCTTGACTCTGCCCCATAGAGAATATTGTTCTTGGAAGTAAATGCAGCTGTACACATCTGGTCTCAACAGCCCAAGTGCATTTGGAAGAAACACCATGCTTGACTCACAAGGTTGGCATCAGCAACGCCACACCCACAAATCTTTGCCTACTTCTGGCAAAAGAGGACATCTGATGAACATCTGGTCCACCAATAGAGAACCAAGCTACGTAGTAGAAGAAATACTTGTCCAGGCACACGTATTATTCCAATAATATGATCCAGGCTTTGTGGTCCAAATGAGAATCATTCTTCATCTAGATGGGAATGGTGGACCAAATTGACACAAAGGCTGGTCTTTTGACAAATTTGGAACCATATGGATTGTTTCTGGCTGAAATTCATGCCATCATCTACCTTTCTGATAGGCGTCCTTCATTCCATGTCCAACCATTTTGAGAATGGCCCATTATGCATGCACCCCTATGTTGCCATCCTATTTTTGATACAATATTATATTATTTAATATGCGCCCAAATCCTATTGTTTCCTCCAAGAACACAAGATAGCCTACTTTGTTTTTCTTGCACAATACTGCACCGAAGTCAGTTAGTCTAAAAGAAATGGAAATTGGCTCAAATGGATGTATTTATTTATTTATTGGATGTATTTATTTATTTATTATTTATTTCTTTGTTGGGTTTATTGGATTTATATGTTCATTTTTTTACTGGGTTTATATGGCTGCCCACTCACTGTCAGTGACTGTGTGGCTGACAAACAATCTTCCTTGCAAAAGACTTTGAAAATGGATCTATCCAGGTTTGATCTGAAACATAATTAGACTGTATGGGATTGCTAACTACAATCCCATAGATTTCTACATTTTTATCTCAGCCTTCCAGGGAAGGGAAGGGAAGGGAAGGGAAGGGAAGGGAAGGAGGATGAGGGAGGTGGAAGGGAAGAGAAGGGAAGAAAAAAGAAAGAAAAGAAGGATGGGAAGTAAGGGAGATGGGAAGAAAAAAAGAAAAAAGGAGAAGAAAGGGGAAGGGAGAGAAGGAAGGAAGGAAGATGGGAAGGAAGAAAAAGAAAAAAAGAAGAAAAGGTGAGAGAAGGGAAGAAAAAGAAAGGGGAGAAGGAAGGGAAGGGAATGAAAGGAGGGTGAGGGAGGGGAAAGGGAAGGGAAGAGAAGGGAAGAAAAGAGAAAGAAAAGAAAGGGGGAAGGAGAGGGAAGGGAAGGGAATGAGGATGAGGGATGGGAAAGAGAAAGGAAGAGATCAGGGAAGAAAAGAGAAAGAAAAAAGAGTGAAGGGAGATGGGATGGAAAGAAAGAAAAAAGAAAGAGAAGAAAGGGGGAAGGAGAGGGAAGGGAAGGAGGATGAGGGAGGGGAAAGGAAAGGGAAGAGAAGGGAAGAAAAGAGAAAGAAAAGGAAGGGGGAAGGGGAGGGAAGGGAAGGGTTAGGGAAGGGAAGGGAAGTCAAGTGAAGGGGAAGGGGAGGGGAGGAGGAATAGTTTAAAGTAAAGCGAATGTTCTACATATAATTGCCTCTCTCAGAATATAAGCCTTGATACTTATCCAGGCTTCTAGCTTTGAACAATTACATTCATCAATTTAAAAGGACAAGTCTTAAAAAGAGGAACAAACATCCCCCTTTGATTAATCAGTCCAGCTCGGAATAAGACAACGATGTATCATTCACAAAGGGAGAAAACTGCTTCGGGGTCCCAAGTTTTCCTCGTTCCCTTTTTTTGCCACAATGATGAAAAAGAAACTAATTGTCACTGCCCATTTGGCAGCCAAACTCCCCAAATATTTTTTTTTTAAAAAAAGTTCTTTCAACTAAAACAAGTCTAAAGTTTGAGAGACGCACATAGGAACGGAGGGGCGGGGGGGAGGAAAGAAAAGAAAAGATCATTGGAGATTCGATACTCACTCTGATGTTCCGTCCCAAAAGGCTTAAAATCTAAGGTCAGAGATGGTCTCCATGGATAGGATTCCAGAAGTCCATCCAAAACTCCTCTGCAACAGGACAGTTGGAAATTAGATTTGCATTCCCATGGAACAAGGCCATTGGGAGAGGAACTTGAAGCAGATGTCTAGAGCTTCATTCATAAGAATAAGCACACGGGTGGGTTTAGCTGCATTTTGGGGGGGTCAAAGTGAAGTAATAAGGAACAAATCTCTCTCTCTATAAAAGCGAAATGCCCCTCACGCATCATCACAAAATCTCCAGAACCGTAAAGCCTACAAACTTGAAATCTGACACGTAGGGTCCTTTTGGCTTCTAGGTACTAAGAAAGAGGTTTTTTTGAAATGACCATCACGGCATTAATATTTCCTATATTATTATTATTAACGGGCTCTGATGCTAAGGTGTTCTACTCCCCTTCCCCACCTGAAAAGAAATTCGTTCCAAATGCAAAACATAAGCAGAAGAGAGGCGTTTCAGTTTTAGTTTCATAGCACCAAGCAGCTTTAGTACAGAACAGTTGAGTTAAGCCACACCCAGGCTCCTTGCTGTCTTCTCCTTGCTCACACAGCAAATACCGTTTCAGTTTCCAAACAGCCTTCAAGTCTCTCACACACTGACAGGACGTTAGCCAGAGGAATAATGATGGATGCTGATAGGCAGAGGCACAATTTTCCCCCCTTATTTTCCTCCACCAGAACGAAGCCCGATCACATAGTTTCGTAGCGAAGCAGGAGTTTCGAGCTAATTCCTATATAGCCTCAAACCGTAATATCTGTGCCTTCTTCCTTGCATCTCTGCCAGTCAACTAAGATCTAGAGGAAATGCCCAATTCAGGACTCCTGGGGACCCAGAAATCCAGAAGAGGCATTGTTTGAATATACAATTTTGTAGAGGTGCTTTTTTTTTTTCAAAAGGCAACTGGACTTTTTTGGGTTTTTTTCCTTGAAGATGTTTTGCTTTTCATCCAAGAAGCTTCTTCAGTTCTGACTGAATGGTGGAGACTGGAAAGATTTATATTCCTTGCAGTCACCTGGTCATTAGCACTCTCTCTGAGAGTCACTGAGGCCAATTGAAGATTAATCTGTGCCCTCAGGGTCACTGAAACAGTGCAAATGGATGTGGAACCTTCTTGGAACTGGTGAAAGGA
Source organism: Pseudonaja textilis (assembly GCF_049901715.1). Taxonomy (NCBI): domain Eukaryota; kingdom Metazoa; phylum Chordata; class Lepidosauria; order Squamata; family Elapidae; genus Pseudonaja; species Pseudonaja textilis. The sequence goes on along the minus strand of NC_142001.1, from coordinate 8,724,370 downwards.
TCGTGTTGTAAACAAGAGATCGGTGGTGTTGTATCCCTCCCTGCCTCTGTTGAGAAAGGGCTGCTCAATTTTAATGTAGATGGCCTCTTTGAGCTCTCTTTTATGGGTTCCATCTATGTCCCCACATTGTGGCCAATCTCTATACATGGAAGAGGTAGAAACCAAAGCCCTAAACTCCTTCACAAGAATTCCACCCAGGTGTTAAAAAGGAAATTTGAGAAGGATATTCCCTTCCAAAGAGAGAGAAAGATTTTTATGCACAGGACCGCCTATTACAACACACTTTTGTACAGGAATGCTTGTATGCATTCCTGCATATGCGTCACGTGACAATATTATATATTATATAATAGATTATAATAATATGCCCCGATCCTATTTCTGTGAAAGGAAAGCAAAAAGGAGATAATATATATCAAATCCAAGTAAGCTTTATTATGATCACAGATCAGCCTAATTTGACATCTTTTTTTAGCACTAGCCAAAGCACTTAGACTTCACAGTACTTTACAGCCCTGTCTAAGCAGTTCACAGAGTCAGCCTCTTGCCCCCAACAATCTGGCTCCTCGTTTTACCGACCTCGGAAGGATAGAAGGCCGAGTCAACCTTGAGCCGGTCAGGATCGAACTGCTGGCAAGTCGGCAGAGTTAGTGTGCAATTCTGCACCACCACATCTTTCTAACCTAATAACTATTGTTGTTTTTATTGCTTGTATTCAGTGTTATTGTTCAGATCCAATGTCCAAAATGTACTTGCTGAACTAAAAAAAAATAGCAATTGTCTTCAAAGTCAAGACATACCTGCATTGTTTCCTAGAAATTGTCATTAATGACAATGGCTTGTAGCTTTTCAATTTCCCCAGGATAATTTGAAGGCACCATTAAAACAGAATATCCTGGGGAAACTGAAAAGCTATAGGCCATTGTCATTAATGATGACATATTTATGTTTTTTTTTTCATAGTGCAGGCAATTAATGCACAAAAACATGTACTTTTGTCCATTTAAAAGTCTTTAAATAATCCATAGTTCCATCAGTCAAATAACTGCATTTTTTTTTACCTGTTTCTTCCAGGGTCTCTAAATCCTTTAGCAAAGGGATTCCGGTCAATCTTCAGTTTTGTTATCTATGGATGTTTTGCAGACAAACAACAAAGGAAGAACTGTGAATATCATACTTGTCACCCATCTGCTCCCAAAAAACCTGCTTGTACCTCTGGGCAGGTTAATTTACCTGCTGGTTTTGATAGGCGGTGACAGTTGTAAATTCGGTTTCTTTAAAAGAAAAGGTCTGAACACCAGCTGCAGGCAAAGATGGGGTCTGGGAAAGATCAAATCGGGAATCCTGGATAATAATGTGGACTCTGGGCTTGTATTTGTGCATTGATTGCAAAATTATCTGTAGTCCACAGAGAAACAGAGAGAAAGAAGAGGAAAAACAATCAGAAAAAGTGAACGTTATCATTCTTAAACTTGGATATTTTTTTTAAAAAAAAATTCTACCTTGAGCTTGGTGATTTAGGAACAATCCTCATTAGATTTGCCTTAAGAACAACAAAGATTATTAAGAGCCTGGAGGCTAAAACATACAAAGACCGGTTGCAGGAATTGGGTATGTTTAGTCTAGGGAAAAGAAAGACATGGGGAAACATGATAGCAGTGTTCCAATATCTCAGGGGCTGCCTCAAAGAAGAGGGGGAGTCAATGTATTCTCCAAAGCACCTGAAGGCAGGACAAGAAGCACTGGGTGGAAACTAATCAAGGAGAAAAGCAACTTAGAATTAAGGAGAAGGGGCTGCCTCCGGAAGTTGTGAATGCTCCAACACTGGTGGTTTTTAAGAAGAGACTGGACAATGATTTGTCTGAAATGGTAGAGGGTTTCCTGTTTGTGCAGGGGGTTGGACTAGAAGACCTCCAAGGTCCCTTCCAACTCTGTTGTTCTATATTCTAACAACTGTGGCAAGAAAGCTTGTAAAATGGGCCAAAACTCATTTAACAGGCGTCTTGCTGGCCATTTTGGTCTCAGTTGTGGTTGTGAGCCAAGGACTACCTGTTATAGAATATAAGTCACAGAAACTAATAGTTTCACTATATTCTATCTTGGACAAGATCCCTTCTGACTCTGTTATTCTATAATTTAATACGAGTTCAACCACTTGAACAATCTGAAATTTGGGTGATGAAAGGCCCAATTTTCCTTGTGGTTGGCACTAATGAGGTCTAGTCTAGGACTAAAAAGCCAGAGAGAAATTGTAACTCAAATTTCCATGCCCTCGAAAGAGTGTTTGGTTTTCTTTTTCACCAGAAAACAAGATGGCTGTTGGCAGCTTTAAAAAGATCCCCACCCTTTTTTCCATGAAAAAGATATTAATAATAATACACTCTACTTGATCTTATAGTGCAGCTAATAAATAACTAGTAAGCGAATCATAAGCTTATTTATTTATGAGATTTGTTTCCTGCCCCTCTTGCCTCACCTGTGGCACATCAAAGATTTTCCTGTTTGGGGAGAGATAAAAATACTGGTATCCAAGCCAAGGTATGTTTTACAGACAGCTAAGTTGTTTGGGCATCAGTAGCAAAAATCGGATTCTCACGATCCCTCTTTATCTGACATAAAAATCAAAATTGATTTTCTCTATTTTTATCACACCCAAAATCTATTTCCAAGGTGAAGATCAAATCCAGGCTGCAAAATCCAGTTTGTCACTAGATGGCAGCAAAAATACTGGCCCTTTGCTGCCACCTTGTGGTCATCTGAGTTTTGTGGCTAATTCTTCCCTCCCTCCCTCCACCCCCTCCTTTCCTTTCTTCCTTCCTTCCCTCTCACTCACCTCCCTCCCTCCCTTCCCTCTTCCCTTCCCCCCTTCCTTCCTCCCTTCATCCCTCCATCCCTCCCTCTCACCCACCCTCCTTCCTTCCTTCCTCTCCCTCCCTCTGTCCCTTCTTCTTCCCTTCTTCCTTGCTTTGTCTCCTCCCTCCCTTCTTCCTTCCCTCCCTTCCTCCTTCCCTCCCTCCTTCCTTCCTCCCTCTCCATCACTTCTTTTCTCCCTCCCTCCCTCCTTTCTTTCCTTCCTTCCTTACTCCCCTCCCTACTTCCGCCTCTCTCCCTTCCTCCCTTCCCTCTTCTACTAAGTCTCCCAAGGCAGCCATCTTGCTCTAGCTATGGATAGAGCTGGCCCTACTTTCTTCCCTTATCCTCCCTTCCTGTAAAGTAGCAACTTCAAATCCACACCTACATGCCCTTTGTCGTCCATCTCATTGTTGGTTAGCTTCACCCGATCGAAGCTGATGATCTGCCTCATCCACGTCTCTCCCGAACAGGGGGAATCCGGGTGGATATAAAGCCGAGGTGTGATGCACGAATGGTCCGTGTTTCCCGCCACCATCCACTGCGAGCTGTGATAGACATACCTGCCAAAGGGAACAAGGGTTAGAGCAAACCCAATCGGTTGCCACCGCTGTTTTTGTTGAGTAAGACACAATTGGCTGGTTTTACACCACCACTATTAAGCCACGAATTGCAGCTTAAAAGCCACAATAGGATTCATGTGCCAAAAATTACATCAGTCATGTTACAGCTTAACATATGCGAAACTAAAATACTAAGTCTTGAGCCCAGGACTTCCAATTAGCTTTGGAAATGAGTTCACCATATTTTACTCTCCACTATATAACAGCAATCAGTATTATTTACGCATTGGAAGTCAGGCTAATCATTCATAGTCCACTTAATCAACTAATCTTTCCTTCTTGCTTTCTGTATTCCGCATTCCCAGGATTTGAACAATCCAAGTGTTGCTTGCAATAACCTCTGCTGTGTGCATAGGTTTTGCAGGTTTGTTGCTGCTTCGCTTCTTTTCACGCTTAGCTTGGCTAAGCTCATGGCTCTATCTCAGTCCCAAATTCGGGGGGAAGACAGAGGTCTCAATGTTGGGTGGACAAAGCTCTTAGGACTTTTCCACTCTTTCCTTCTTTCTTCCTTTGGGCACTTGGACGTGGGGAAGGGGGAAGGCTGGAGAAAGAGAAAGAAAGAGAAAGAGAAAAAGAGAAAGGGAACTTGTAGCTAAAACTCTTCAAACTTTCCAAAGTCCCAGGGACTTTTTCCACTCTCTGCCAATTGATGTTTGTGATCAAAGGCCTTTTCCCTCGCTCAAGGGGAGCTATAAGAAGAGCAGAAGGACTGACCATTTGCATAGTTTGATAACTGCTTTGGTTTTCAATCTGTTCAGAGTCGGTGAGACTCAGGAAGAATCTAATTAAGTTACAGCTGGAAATTATTGTTTCAAATTCCAGCTCTGTGTTGAAGTTACTTAGAAGTAACTGCCCGTCTGTTTTGCCGGTGTGTAGAAAAGATGATTGAAAGGGGATACAAATGTTTTACAAATGTTGTATTCAATCACAAAATCAACTAGGGGGAGACATGAAGGTGAAGATATGCTTAAACTACAGAGGTTCAGGAGCCGAAAAAGGACGAAGCCCCAAAGCAAATCTTTTTTTAAAATGTATGCAGCATTTAATTGTATTTGTCATTTGATTTAATCATATCCAGAAACAACAGAATACCGAGCTGTACACTCACAATTCAAGGTAATAATAAAGTATATATAAACATATAGATACTTTATATATAAAGGATATAAAAGTATACAAAAAAAAAGTATATAGAAAAATAAATTTGCCTCAAAGCAAATTCTTGTGAGTTGTGTGCCCTTTGCTTTGCTCCCAGCATCTCACTGAAGGTCTGGTTCGTATGGACAAGGAGAAACTTCCTTTTTATGGGCAACTAAAGGAGAGGACTATTCTCTAGATCTAATGTCTCCAAGAGGAACAGGCAGACTCATTCTCAAATTTTCCCCACTTGAAACCTTGACTTGTCTGAACTGATTTCAACCTAAAACCTTCTATAAATTTTCATTCATTCAGAAAGGGGAAGGAAGGAAGGAACTAAGAAGGAAGGGAGGAACTAAGGAAGGAATTAAGGAAGGGAGGAAGGGAGGAAGGAAGGAAGGAAGGAAGGAAGGAAGGAACTAAGAAGGAAGGAAGGAGGAAAATAAGGAAGGTAGGAAGGAACTAAGGAAGGAACTAAGGAAGAAAATAAGGAAGGAAGGAAGGAAGGAAGGAAGGAAGGAAGGAAGGAAGGAAGGAAGGAAGGAAGGAAGGAACTAAGGAAGGAACTAAGGAAGGAACTAAGAAGGAAGGAAGGAAGAAACTAAGGAAGGTAGGAAGGAACTAAGGGAGGAACTAAGGAAGAAAATAAGGAAGGAAGGAAGGAAGGAAGGAACTAAGAAAGGAACTAAGAAGGAAGGAAGAAACTAAGGAAGGTAGGAAGGAAAAAAATAAGGAAGGTAGGAAAGAACTAAGGAAGGAACTAAGGAAGGAATTAAGGAACTAAGGAAGGAATTAAGGAAGGAACTAAGGAAGGAAGGAAGAAAGAAACTAAGGAAGGTAGGAAGGAACTAAGGGAGGAACTAAGGAAGGAGGGAAGAAAGAAAATAAGGAAGGAACTAAGAAGGAAAGAAGGTACTAAGGAAGAAAGGAAGGCTTAGAATCTAAATATCTACTCTATGAAATAGATTTTTTCAGTCATCCAGGTCATAGTTGTCCCAAAGTCCATTTGCCTCTTGAAAAAAAAAAAAGCACCTTTAGACTTAGAATCTAAATTTCAAAAAATCAACAGGTTTATGTGCTTTTTTCTGTGGGGGAGGGAGGAATCAAAACTTTTTTACCTGTATCTTTTGGAGTCCACTGGGACCACGTCTATCGCAATGTAATACTGTTTCACTGGATCCAGACCTTTTACTTTAACTCTGACCGAAGGAAACATTCTCCTGCGCAAAACAAAATGTGTGTTACCTTACTGTGACATTTTCATTTTGCCACTTCATGACTCTCTCCAGCATTCAGACATTTTAGCCACACAAGCTGGGTTTTTTTTTTGCTCCAGTCCGAAAGCATTTATACCACACCTAGAATCTTAATTATTACTACCCATTTGGAGAGGGAAGTACAAGGAAAAAGAAAAGACAGATCAATGTAAATGGCTTGGCTGTAGAAGTAGACATTTGTGTTAGCAAGAGGACCAAGTTCTTAAAAATCACTGCAGTTGGTCAACGGGAGTAATTGTAAGCTGCAATCTGGTGAGGTTTTACTTGGAAGAATTGCCCGTTGAATAAAAATAACTTTTTTTTGGACATACTTATAAATACACTTCCTGCCTGATTTCCTAGAACTGCTACTTCTGCAGAAGAATGACAATAAATGTGAGGCTGCTTCTGAAGGAAAGGAACATAAACTGTTCCTAATTGTTCTGTATTCTGTACAGTGGTAGATTTTGTCTTCTGTACAGATGCAGGTAGATAAACTCAACAAAACATTCCTACAAAGTCTTTATTATTGGTTCATCAGGTATCCTCATAACTCACATTTGTAACAAAGTTCTTCTTAATGTCCAATCCTTTGCATATCTGTTTTGTAGGTAAAAAGATGGTTATCTCCTTATCCCTTTCCTCCCATCTCATAGCGGTAGAGGTAGAGTAGCTACCAGGAGTCCGTGAGTTCAGGCAAGAGTAAAGAAACCTCCCCCAACCCATCGAGGGTCAATTTAGTGACCAATCAGGATTACAGATGTGGTCACGTGACATGGACTACATTTCCCAGGATACCTTAACTACATTTACCATGATGCATTCCCTTAAGGGAATTGCTAACTAACTATCCAATTCCCGTAATTATCTAGGTAAATGAAACAAGTATTGCAAGTAGCAAGCTACAAAATACCAATAGAAGAGGTTATTTGTAGCCTTGGGTTGATTTGTGGTGTTCTTGGTGGTCTCTGAGCTTGGTTGTTTCCTTGCAGATGTTTCATTACCCAAGGAGGAGGAGGAGGAGGAGGAGGAGGAGGAGGAGGAGGAGGAGGAGGGGGAGGGGAAGAGGAGGGGGAGGGGGAAGAAAAAGAGGAAGAGAGGAAGAGAGGAAGGAGGAGGAGAAGGAAGAGGAGGAGGAGGAGGAAGAGGGGGAAGGGAGAAGAGGAAGAGAGGAAGGAGGAGGAGGAGGAGGAAGAGGGGGAGGGGAAGAGGGGGAGGGGAAGAGGGAGGAGGAGGAGAGGAGGACTGGGTCATTCTTGGTGTCTCTGGCTGTTTTCTTGCATGTTTCCTTATGCAACAACCAAGTAACATAGGAGGAGGGGGAGGGGGAGGAAAGAAGAAGGGGGAGAAGAAAGAGGAGGAAGAAGAGGAAGAGGAAGAAGAAGAGGAGGAGGAGGAAGAGGAGGAGAGGAGGACTGGGTCATTCTTGGTATCTCTGAGCTTGCCTGTTTTCTTGCATATGTTTTGTTATGCAACAACCAGGTAACATGGGGGGGGGAGGAGGAGAAGGCCTGGCTCATTCTTGATGCTCTCTCAGCTTGGTTGTTTGCTTGCAGATGATTTATTACCATCATCAGTGCTTGGCTAATGAAATGCTTTCAAGAAACAACCAAGCTCAGAGAACACCAAGGACCCTAATAATGCAGAATACTTTTCAAAGAAGACTTGCAGGTAAATAGCAGAAGAAAAGCAAACTAGAGACAAGGGGCAGATCCTTCAGAATGTTCCACGGCAATTTTCATTTTGTTTTCCAAATGTTTACCCATAAGAGAATGTAGCCCGTGTCCAGGAATGCCACTCTGGTCTCCAGCTTTGTTTTGTTCCAATAACAAGAAGTGTTCTAGGTTCAGCGTTGCTAATACTTTTGTGTTTTTCAGGGCACTTAAATGAGAGTCATCTTGTTGCCCAGTTGTGTGAATCAGGATGCATGTTTAACTCTCACGTTAGGAGAAGGGCAGAGGAATCCTAGAAATAGCAATGTGTCCAGCTCTTTTGTGAGTTTTAATGCTGAACTGACTACAGTCTGACTTATCAATATCATTACCATTACTGTCTTAAGTCGTTTGCTTAAGCTGGTAAAGAGCATTTGGCTGTCTGGAAGAGAAAGCATGGAGCCAAGAAAAAACCCAAACTGCAATGTGATAAAATTCTAGCAAACTTTAAAATGCTTTAGCCCAGTTTCAGAGTTACACAGAATTCTTGGTGTTTTTCTGAAGAGATATTGCTTTAAAATTATATCATGTCAGATGTAATGGTTTAGTTCCATTTCTAGACAAGTGGTTTATAGTCATCATTATGGTAACATGCTGCTAATGATGAATACATCATCAAAGAGATCAAGTGAAGTACTAACGCCACTCTATAAAGCCTTAGTAAGACCACACCTAGAGTTTTGGTCACCACAGTATAAAAAAAAGAGAGGGACCAGGGGAGACATAATAGCAGTCTTCCAATATTTGAGGGGCTGCCACAGAGAGAAAGGGATTAAGCTATTTTCCAAGGCACCTGAAGAAGAAGGAAGGAAGGAAGGAAAAATAGAAGAGAGGGAATAGGAAAGGAAGTAGGAAAGAAAGGGAGGGAGGGAAGGAGGGAGGAAGGAAAATAGAATAGAAGGGAGGGAGGGAGGGGGAAAGGAAGTAAGGAAGAAAGTAGGGAAGAAAGGGAGGGAGAAAGAAAGTGAGGAAAGGAAAGGAGAGGAGAGGAGAGGAGAGGAGAGGAGAGGAGAGGAAAGGAAAGGAAAGGAAAGGAAAGGAAAGGAAAGGAAAGGAAAGGAGAAACAGAATTGGAAGAGAGATCTTCTAAACCAACCCCCTGCTCAAGCAGGAGACCTTATATCATTTCAGACAAAACATTGTCCAATCTCTTCTTTAAAATTGGTGGAGCACCCTCCACTTCTGGAATCAAGCCCTTCCATTTACTAATTGTTTGTTACTTCTTGTTCTACTCTCAGGTGCTTTGAAGAATAGGCTGATCTCCCTTCTTCTAAGGACTAGTACAGTGTGTGAATACAGAATAAAATCACATCCTCATCGTCAACCACAAACATTTTGTAGTTTAGCAGAAATAAATATCTTTCCTAGGACCGGGACAACTACTTAAAGGCAGGATGTGTACAGCAGGGGAGGGAAGATGAAATATGTGTGCACGCATGACCGTCTAAAAACCTGCCCTAGATCTTACCTGCCAGCTTTGGTGATGATCATCTCGGTGCCAATTTCATGAAATCTCTTCCACAGCTCTGAGCCCTGCAAGTCCACTTGAATCACCCCCGTTTCTTCTCGGGCTTCCTCGCAAAGAGATAGGGTTATTTCTCCTTTGGTTTTCTTTTCTGGAAAAGGAAAGAAGAAATAAAATATGAGAAGCCAGGGAAAGGACCTGCTGAAGTCTTTGTTTGGTGCAAGGGTCTTCAAACGTGACAGCTTTAAGACTTGTGGACTTCAACTCCCAGAATTCCTCCTCCAGTCCTATGAGCTCAGGAATTCTGGGAGTTGAGGTCCACTAGTCTTAAACTTGTCAAGTTTCAAGACCCTTGGTTTAGTGGTTGTCTTCATAGGACCTGTTGCTGAGTGAGCACTTCCTCTTTTTTTTATTTCAATTTTTATTTTTACAACCAAAAACAACAAATAAAAATCATATTTCAATTATACAGTGTGTTATCTGGGTACAACTTTCTTGTGCATATTACTATATTTATATACATTTCTAGTTAATTTTACATTCATGTTAATAAACATTGTGTATCACATCAAAATATATCATTATTACAATATCATTGGGTTTTTAATTTCAATTACTATCTATCTTTGAGAGCTTATCCACTCTTACTGAATATATTCATATTATAACTTATTTAAAGTAAGCTTTCAATACATCATTTGTATAATATCCTTTAATATCTTGCTCTACTTTTTAACCATCCAGAGAATAAATCCCATATCTTATAATAGTCTCTTTCTTCTTGGAGTGAGCGCTTCCTTGAATGACAAATTATCCAATCCTACAGAAAGCTAACCAACAGGGATGAGCACCAATCCAGCTTTCTTGGTTGAGTTAATGAAGCCATTCTCTCCTTGAGTGGATCCAGAAGGTTATGTGAACCCAGTGAGAAGTTCAGTGAGAAAGATGGTGATGTCAGTCATTTTTGAGTTGTTCCATGGCAGGGGTCTCCAATCTTGGCAACTTGAAGACTTGTGGACTTCAACTCCCTTCAGTTCTGAGAGTTGAGGTCCACAAGTCTTCAAGTTGCCAAGGTTGGAGACCCCTGCTCCAGGGCCTTCCTTCCTTAACAAGAAAGGTCTTTCAGGAATAGTCTTCCATTCATTTCAAGTTGTCCCCATGGAACACACATTAGAAGCATGGGCGAGAATGTCAATAATTCTCCTACCTAGGGCACCTGAAGGAAATAGTTCCCTTACATATTGTGTTTTCAGCCCTGGCTTCTATTTATCTCCCAAATGAAAAATAATGTGGAATTACTGGAAACAAAACAATGCACTGAACACTAGAACAATTAGACACAAGGACAGCTTTTCCCCAAATGCCATCACTCTGCTAAACAACTAATTCCCCAACACTGTTAAACTACTTAGTAAGACTGTATTACTGTTCTTCTTCTCATCCTTCCTATTACCTATCTCTTCCCACTTATGACTATAACAGTTTTGCTTGTATCTTTTCAATTTATATTGTTTTATTTATTTCCTAGTATGAGTCGATTGCTTATTTAGTATAACCTACGACAATCAATAAGTGTTGTCTCTTATGATTCTTGATAAATGCATTCTATTTTTTCTTTTATGTACACTGGGAGTATAGTCACCAAAGACAAACTCCTTGTGTGTCCAATCACACTTGGCCAATAAAGAATTCTATTCTATTCTATTCTATTCTATTCTATTCTATTCTATTCTATTCTATTCTATTCTATTCCAGAATTGTTCAGCAGTTGACTCACTTTTGAAATCTGAAATTGATATTTGTTGTTGAAAACTGAAGGTCTTTTAGATCATCTAGTGGCCATATTACTAAACTGATAAATTTTGTAAGTGTTGTTATTTTCCTTTCCACACAGGGGGTGACTTTCCTGTGGCCTTTGGGCTCCCTTGACCTTCAGTCTCACCACTGAGACTTATCTCAATCCATATTCTTCTCCCTCACACCAGTTTCTCTCCTTTGGCACATTTAATTTAGCGAAAGAACATGCTTTCTTTTGTTTCGAATTTTGAGAAATGAGAATTAATTTCTAATTAATAATGAAGGGAGTCACATTGAATCTGTTCACCTCCTCACTCTTTCTTTAAGCCTGACAAAAGATTGGCTTTGTTCAACAAGCCAGGGCTTGCTTAACCAGAGTTTAATAAACAAGCCACAATGTCTGCCTTTTCCCAAGGTACTTAGCCGAAGTCAGGAGTCTAGCTTAGTGCAATCTTTTAAGGTTGCTCTGGTGTAATGCTTTTCCTTTCTTATTTTTTGAGAACCACTTGGAGTCATGAAGGAGTCAAAATCAAATCAATCAAATCAAAATAAAAACTGCCCAAGGAGCTGCTCGTCCAGTTTGACAGAGGAATTATTGAGTCTGTCATCTGCACCTCTGTAACTGTCTGGTTTGGCTCTGCAACCCAACAGGACAGACAGAGACTTCAGAGGATAATTAGGACTGCAGAAAAAACAATGGCTACCAACCTGCCTTCAGTCGAGGACCTGCATATGGCACAAGTCGAAAAGAGGGCTGTGAACATATCTACAGACTCCTCACATCCTGGACATAAACTCCTTCCCTCAAAATGATGCTATAAAGCACTGCACACCAGAACAACTAGACACAAGGACAGTTTCCCCCCAAAAAGTCATCATTCTGCTAAACAAATAATTCCCTCAACACTTTCCAACTATTTGCAAAGTCTGCACTACTATTCCTATTAATCTTCTCATCACTCCTTATCACCCCTCCCCTCCGACTTGTGACTATATGACTGTAACTTTGTTGCTGGTATCCTTCTGATTTTTATTGACTTGTTTCCTAGTATGATTCGATTGCTTCTTGTACCCTATGACTATCATTAAGTGTCCTACCTCATGATTCTTGAATCTTGGCGAATGTATCTTTTCTTTTTATGTACACTGAGAGCATTTGCACCAAGGCAAATTCCTTGTGTTTCCAGTCACACTTGGCCAATAAAGAATTCATTCATTCATTCAATTGATAAATAAAAACCGGCCTTGTGTTGGGGAGAGGAAATTAGGGGTGGATTTTGTCCCCTTCAGAAAGGAAGTGAATAGGATCAGATTCCTGTCTGCTGAACTTTTCCTTTGCTGAAGTCTGGGTGACTTACTTCCGAGGAAACCCACGCAGGGCTGTAAACTGCAAAATCTCCAGGGGAATGGGTGCACAGGACTTAACCCATTCAGGCTTCTAAGCAGCCACATTACCTGGCAATGTCCCATTAGTGCTAATCTTGGTTTGCTATGGTTTTGTGAAGTAGCCTGTTTTGGGGACTGCATTTTGACTGGAGAATTCCTGATCCTATATATTTCCCGGGGTGGGGGGGGTTAAACCCAATCCTAAAACTTGGCTCCTTCAAACTCTGGGAAAGAAATGAGAGAATCTCGGGGAGGTTTGGAGAGGGGGGGCTGAGGCTTGCGCCGCTCAGAGCGCGGTAAAGCTTTCTTGGATTGAAGGATCCCGATCTGCTGATCTCCTAAAGCGGATTAAAATGGGGAAGAGACCCGGGAAGAACCGGGGCTTACCGGGCGCTTGGCTTCTCCTGAAAGTTGTTTTTTCCGTCCTGGCCTCGGAGGAGGAGAGCTCTTCTTCCAGCTCCTTCAGTTTGCGTTTGGTAGAATTGGCGTTGCCCATTAAAACGTCCACGGAGAAAGCGTGCGCCCGGGAACTCAAAGCCATTGTTCCCCCCTGCGCCAATCGCCGCCCCCCCACTTTTTTCCGACCTACAAGCGTCCCCCCCCCGGCCCCCAAAAAAGCTTCTGCAGAGGGAAGATGTGTCAATCAAAGGGGAATCCCCCCCACCACAGTCCTCCGATCCACCCCGGGGCTACGATCCTTCTTCAACCCGGACGGCGTTGGACAGCTCAGCGCAAGAAATATCCCCGGCTACGGGTGGTGGTTGTTTTTTTCGCCCAGAATTTGGGCAAGATTTTTCTTCTTTACAAAAGTTCTCTTTCCTCGATTCCATGCAAGCCTCCGGAAAGAAGGAGGGAAGTTTGGTTCTTCCTCTTCCTCTTCTTCCTCTTCTTTTTCTTTCTTTTTCTCCTCCTCCTCCTCCTCCTCCTCTGAAAATTAAAAATATAAAATGAAACCCCAAGAACAGCGAGGTCGGCGAGGCGCGCGGATGCCGGGCTGGGGTTAAGGAAGCGGAGTCAACGGGCGTCCCTTCGGCCGAAACCGGGGAAGGGCTCCGTTAAGAATCGCTGTTGCTTTCGGAAGGGGAGAGCCCTTTCGAGCAGGAACGGAGAGCGAGAGAAAGAGGAGAAGGAAAAAGAAACAACCAGGGGGATTGGAAGAGGGAGAGGTAACTGGGGAGGGGGGAGGGGGTGGCGGAGAGGGTTGAAGGGGGGGGGAAATGGCCGGCCCCTCCTGACGCGTGAGTGGCGGGGGAGAGTTAAATAGCAGGGGCTCAGCGCTGCCTTCCCTTGGCCAACGGGGAAGGAAAGGCGCCTTCAAGGAAACGCCGGGGTCCCTTTGCCCGGGCAAAGTGGGAACCGGGAGTGGGAGGGTGGGGGAAGAGAAGATGAGGAGGGGGCGAAGGAGGTGAAGCGCGCTTTCTCACCCCCACACCCACCCCCTTTGGCCTTTCGCAGTCCAGGCTCCTTCGGGAAAGGGGGGCTAGGTGGAATCCATTGAGTAATGTCATAAGAAGTCAGGTCGTCGGTTGTTACCAAGCCGCCCCCCCAAAAAAACAACTCGCTGGAGTGGCGAGGAAAGGGTGTGTGTGTGTGTTTCTCTGTACAGCTTAATTTCTCTTCTAATTGTCTTCCTTGGCGCGGAAGGCAGTCGGGTTTTACTCCTGAGTAGAAACTCGCTGGTTGAGTTTGTTGCGGGAGTGCACGCTTTTTCCCGCGGGCCTTTGAATGGGCAGTGCCAATTCTGCCAACCTACCGTGCTGGGCTCCCTGGGAAGCGCCCCCCCCCCCACCACGTCTCCTTTCAATGGACCAAGTAGAGCCCTATGATTTCTTTGGTGGGGGCTGAACTCCTGTTAACCCCCACCCCACCCCGCGGCCTTAAGGCAGGGAAGGCTTTTAAAGACGGGTTAGGTCGCGCTAAAACTTGCTCCCCGGCGCGCCTTCGCCCACTTTCTCGGTATCACGGGCTCCAATTTCCATCGCCCTCCCAAGCGCCGATCAAATCTATCGTCTGGGCATGATGGGGGGTGTAGTCCAGGATGCCGGAGTGGAAGCGGAGTGTGTGTGTGTGTTGGGGGGGGGAATCTACCTCACCCAGAGGATTGCGGTTTGCCTTTGACGAGGGCGCGATCCGTTGCTTCGAAACGGACATTGATAGGAGCAAGAGAGGAGCGGTCAATACAACCAGGAGCAATCGGTACAACGAATGAATAAACGAATAGAATGGAGAAGAGAAGAGAAGAGAAGAGAAGAGAAGAGAAGAGAAGAGAAGAGAAGAGAAGAGAAGAGAAGAGAGAATAGAATGGAATGGACGAGACGAGACGAGACAAGACGAGACGAGAAGAGAAGAGAATGAAGAATAACACTAGAATAGAAATAGAATGGAATGGAGAATAGAATAGAATATAGAATATAGAATATAAGATATAAGATATAGAATATAGAATATAAAATATGGAAATAGAATAATAATTTTATTGTCACTTTAAACAAACAAAAACAAATTAATAAAGTAAACAACCTATTCCATCTCTGCCTGGAGCTTACTTGAGATCTCTATTTTTTTCGGGCGAGAGACCGAAAAAGAGACATCGGTTGAGTAAGGAGGGGAAGCCAGAAAAGCCGAACCCGAAGTGGGGTTAGGGGGAGGGGAAGGAAACCTGGTTTAAACCCAGGGATTTTCCCTCCACGGGACAAGTTCGCGCTGACGTTCAAAAACGAAGGGAAAGCGAGACTTGGGCTCCGGGTCCTGGGGAAACAAGAGCTCCGGTCAGCTTTTCAAACGGCGAGGCTCCCGTCCGTCGGAGGCTCGAGACGTCCGGCCAGGGTGGCCGATGTTCCCCCGATTGATAGAGAGAATGCGGGAGAAGCTGGGATCTCCCACCCCACCCCAGGATCGAAGCAAACCCGGGGAGAAAATATCTGGTCCCCCCAAACCGTAGAAATTTGGAAGCCGAGTACGCCAGGCTAGGAGGTTTGCAAGCAGCAGCGACTGTTCATTTATTGTTCTTCCTTTCGTTGTCTGTCTCCCCCCCCCTCTCTCTCTCTTACACACACACACACACACACACACACACACACGCCAAAGGCAGGTGGGCACGCACATGGTTGCGAACACGCGATGCTCAGATCCAATCTTGAAACTTTTCACCCGCTGGACTCGAACCCCAACAGAGTCAGGACATCCTATTCAATTTCGCTGGGATTTTCCTCCCTAATAATAAACATTTAAGGATTGCAATCCACACTTAGTCTTTTTTTTAAAAAAATAAATTATAAGCATTTACACCTCACCCTTCAATAATCGCGGGTGCGAATTTATGCCAGGCAGGCTGAGAGCCGAACAGGGTTTTTAAAAAAGTTCATTAAAAAAAACAAACAAACTCCAAGTTAGCAAAATGGAACAAAACATTAGAATAAACTTTAACTAGAATAATGAAAATCTGTTTGTCAAGCGCCTGCCTACGGTAAAATAGACGCTAAAGAGATTCAACAGCTTCACAATTCTTGCAACGGGAGCTCTCTGGTTCTCTAATAAACTTTGCCCTATCCGGGTTTACACCCAAGTGTACGCAAAGGGATTTCCAAATACACGTAAGTTTTCTTTTTCTTTTTCTTTTTCATGCCGAGTCCCTAATGGAAGAAATCCCTGGACAGCTCCGCTTTTTCACTTTGCAAACGTTTAACATGAATGCAACCAGGGGAGATCGAGAGATCTCTAAAACCGCGATGAAGAATTCTCACTTGAATCACGGTGCAAATCCATGTAGGATTTGTAAAAACACCGTTTTTGTTTTGTTTTTTAGTTCCGAGGACTTCTGCCTTAAGCGTAAATAACGTGGCAGCCTTCTAATGTAGCTCTCTCTATATATACTTTTAACGTATACAGGATTGCAACTGCTATCTCCTTCTCTTGTCCCCCTTGGAGCGGTGATATTTTAGACGTAATTTCAGAACACCGTGGTTCACTTTTGGATTTTAATTATAACTAGCTCGATACCCGTGCTTCGCTGCGAAACTCTGCGGGTCTGGCTTAGTTTTGGGGGAGGAAAATAAGAGGGGGAAAATCTGCCTCTGCCTACCAGCATCCATCGGTATTCATCTGGCTAGCGTCCTGTCGGTGTGTGAGAGAGTTGAGGGCTGTTTGGAAACTGAAACAGTATTTGCTGTGTGAGGAAG
This sequence comes from Pseudonaja textilis, assembly GCF_049901715.1. Classification (NCBI taxonomy): domain Eukaryota; kingdom Metazoa; phylum Chordata; class Lepidosauria; order Squamata; family Elapidae; genus Pseudonaja; species Pseudonaja textilis. The sequence continues at coordinate 8,707,966 of NC_142001.1, read as the reverse complement.
AAGGAGACAGCAAGGAGCCTGGGCGTGGCTTAGCTCAACTGTTCCCTACGAAAGCTGGTGGCTGCTGTGAAACAGAAACAGAAACTCCTCTTCTCTGCTTGTGTTTTGCATTTGGAACAGGTTCCTTTCCAAGTGGGGAGAGGGAGCAGAACTCTTTAGTATCAGAGCATGTTAATAATAAAAATATATGAAAAACTAATGCTCTGGTGGTCATTTCGAAAAATCCTTTCTTAGAGAGCACCTAGAAGCCAAGAGGAACATAGGTGCCAAATTTCAAGTTTGTAGCCTTTATGGTTCTGGAGATGTTGTGATGATGCGTGAGGGGTCTTTCGCTTTTACTCCCAGTTGGCTTGTGAACTTCAAGCATAGCTGGACCCGTTCCACTCAGGGGATCCCCCCACCACTGCAAGCCACTGGATTTCTTTGAGGGTCAGCCTGAAAAGCATTGCGCAATTATGGTTGGTCACACAGCTGGCCAGATGTTTAAACCGGATCTGGTATTTTTATCCACCTATCGAGTCCTTCCCAAGGATCTGGGATAGGCAGGTGTGGAGGCTGGATGGTGTTAAACATATAATCGCAAGATGCACACTGTAAGCAGTTCTGGGTAAAGCTGCCTTTTGTAATTGACCGATGGTGCATTTGTCAATGCCAACAGTGTTCAAGTGGTTCTTCATTGTTTTGCGACCGCACCCAATGCACCTATTGCTACCTTTCCTTTCTTTTGCCACTTCTTGTTCTACTTCAATTTGCAGGTCTTTGTATTTTGTGATTTTTTTTCTCTCTCTTCCTTTCTCTTCTCTTCTGCTGCCTCCAGATACTGCAATGTCAGTTATCAGACTTTTCTTTCTTTTTTTCCTCTCAACAAATTGTTAAGTCTTAACGTGGCAGGTGCCTATCCGTTTGAATTCTAAAGTCCCAGAAGTGCTTTAGTTTCTTCCTTTACTTTCTCTATTTTATGGTCCCACCAGTTCTTGCCTGCAGGCAAGTTGTATTTCTTGCATATCTTTGTTGCTACTTTGTCATGCCGTTGTTTGCAGTCAGAATGTGCAGTTAGATGGTCCACTATTTATTTCTTCAGCTTCTTTGCAGAATTATTATTACAGCGATGCTGTTGCCAGGTTTCAATCTACAACCAAATGGAAATTGCTATATCTTTATTTAATTTTGCTTAATCAATGTTGTACAAATAGTTCACTCATTCTTCAGGGCAGGGCAGGATAAAGTATCTAATCACCACCTCTCTTCCTTTTATATATATATATATATAAAGTTGAGGCATCACATTTCTCAGTTCATAACTGCATCAATTCAACGGTTTCTCTTTCCTTCCTTCCTTCCTTTTATCTCTTCCCTTTCCTTCTTTCCTCCCTTCCTCCTTTCAATATTTTCTTCCTTCCTTTCTTCTCTCCTTCCTTCCTTTCCATCCACCCCTTCCCTTTTCTCCCTCCTTCCTTTCAACTTTCCCTTCCTTCCTTCCCTTCCTTTCCCTTTTCTCCCTCCCTCCTTTCATTTTTTCCTTCCTTTGTTCTTTCCTTCGTTCTTTTCCTTCGTTTTTTCCATTCTTTCCTCCTTCCTTTCAATTTTTCCTCCCTCCCTCCCTCCCTCCCTCCCTTTCTCTTCTCTCCTTCCCTCCCTCCCTCAATTTTTCCTTCCTTCCTTCCGTTTCCTTCCTTCCTTTCCCTTTTTAAAAGACAATGGTTTCTGCAGGGATACCTGAATCCCTTAAAACTAGCCAATTTGAGGAGCCATACAGGGAAACCAGTGGCTGCATCCTTCTCACAGCTCTAGGAGTGGGAAATGGGTAGTTGCTTCCTCCACTTCTCTCCATTTCAATTTAAAACGTTTAGTTTCGAAAAACGATTCTGCTGTAAATCTTCTGCTTGTAAAGATTGAATCTTTTACGTGTGTGTGCGCGCGCGCGTGTGTGTGTGTGTACACACCTTCAAGTTAGTGTTGGCGCCTGGTGCCTGCCTGCCTGCAGTTTTCCTGGCAAGGTTTTTTTCCAGAAGGTTTTTCCGCATTACCTTTTTCCCAGGGCTGGGAAAGAGAGAGGCTGCTCCAAGGTCACCCAGCTAGCCTTGTACCCAAGGCAGGACTAGAACTCACCATCTCCCAGTTTCTAGCCTGGCACTTTTAACCGTCGCACCAAACTAGCTTTTTTTATTCATACGGAATAAAAAAGAGAAATATGACGAAGAGAGAAATGTTGCGCGGAGGACCCGTTTCTGGTTCAAACCAGTGTCCTGCTTACCAAGATGGGAAGCTCATGGCAGTTTTGCAAAGTGTGTGCCTCACCTGGAAAAGCTAAACAAACTTAGAACCAGGTCTATAACTGGCATGGGAAACCAGGAGAACAGAGGTCTCCAAACTTGCCAACTTGAAGACCTGTGGACTTCAACTCCTGGCTGGAGAATTCTGACAGTTGAAGTCCACAAGTCTTAAAATTGACAAGTTTGGAGACCCCTGCAGTAGAAAGTCCCAGAGCTGTAAAGTAGCCTGGAAATTATCTTCTTTTAAAATCTACTATACTTATCTATTGTGTGTGTGTGTCTGTCTGTGTGTGTGTGTCTTTGAGTCGTTTTTTTTTTTTTACTCTGGCACTGCCTGAACAAATCCCTATAGTTTTCTTGGCAAGCTTTGAATGTGCTTTGGCATTGTCTTCGTCCTGAGCTATGACTGGCCCCAGGACACCCAGCTGGCTTCATACCTAAAGTGGGACTAGAACTCTCTGTCCCCTGCTTTCTACTCAGTGCCTTGAATCACTACACAAAACTATTTCTCTCTCTCCCCTTCCCTCCCTCCCTCCCTCTCCTCTATCTATCTACCATCCATCCATCCATTCTTCCATCATATCTATCCACCCATCATATCTATCTATCCATCCATCCATTCTTCCATCATATCTATCCATCCATCAGATCTATCCATCCATCTTATCTACCCTATTTATCCATCCCATCTATCCATCCATCCATCTATCTATCCATCTATTCATCCATCCATCTATCTATCCATCTATTCATCCATTTGTCCATCCTATCTATCTGTCCATCCTATTTATCCATCCATCCTATCTATTCATCCTATCTATTCATCCTATCTATCCATCCAATCTACCCATTTATCCATCCATCCATCCATCCTATCTATCTATCCATCCTATCTATCCATCTATCCATCTATTTATCCTATTTATCCATCCATCCTATCTATTTATCTTATCTATTCATCCTATCTATCCATCCATCTATCCATCCTATCTATCCATCCATCCTATCTATTCATCTTATCTATTCATTCTATCTATCCACCCACCCACCCATCCATCCATCCATCTATTCGTCCTATCTACCCATCTATCCATCCATCCATTTATCCATCCTATCTATCTATCCATCCTATCTATCCATCTATTTACCCTATTTATCCATCCATCCTATCTATTCATCTTATATATTCATTCTATCTATCCACCCATCCATCCATCCATCCATCCATCTATCCATCCTATCTACCCATCTATCCATCCATCCATTTATCCATCCTATCTATCTATCTATCCATCCTATCTATCCATCTATTTACCCTATTTATCCATCCATCCTATCTATTCATCTTATCTATTCATTCTATCTATCCACCCACCCACCCATCCATCTATCCATCTATTTATCCTATTTATCCATCCATCCTATCTATTCATCTTATCTATTCATCCTAGCTATCCATCCAGCTATCCATCCTATCCATCCATCCTATCTATTCATCTTATCTATTCATTCTATCTATCTATCCACCCACCCACCCACCCACCCATCCATCTATCCATCCTATCTATCCATCCATCTATCCATTTATCCATCCTATCTATCCATCCATTCATCCATCTAATCTATCTATCTGTATCTCTTTCTGTATCTCTGTCCATCCGTCCATCCATCCATCCATCCATCCATCCATCCATCCATCCATCCATCCATCCAATCATTCATCTAGCTACCTAGAAATCTCAAAGTTGCAACACTAGCCTGGAAATTATCCACATATCCATTCTTGAGGAAGGCAATGGCGGTTGCCAAGAAAATAGCAAAAGCGACCTTGACGGTGAAGATCTTCATAAGACCTGAAGTCCAGCCTCAAATTGAATTGCTACGTGGATGAGGTCATCCCCACAGCTCTAACCAGGATGTAGCTGGGAGAAGAAGCTCTCTCCTTCCAGCCACAGCCTTCCAGTGCAACCTCTGTTTTTTAAAACGAAGCCTTTGCAAATCTTCCCAATCGTCCGCCCTGCTGCTCGTCTTAAAAACTGGGCTCCAGACAGAGAACCTCTTAGTGCAGAGTGCAATTTATTTCCCTGCCCGTACATAGCCAGGAGGACCCAATGACTGCAATGTCCTCTGAGAATCTGAAACCGAGGGCAAACTTCCCTTTGACACTCACGGGTTTTCTCCCTTAAAGCGCTTTTCTGCGTCCAAACAGCAGACGGCGCCCCCACCCCCCTCGATTCGCTCAAGGCACCAGCCTCGAGTAGAGTTGGCTCAGTTTAAGGACCCAGGGAATTTCTTAAAAACAAAAACAAAAAAACAGGCCGCGAGTTTCCCACCCCTGCCCGGTGGATCCAAGTTTTATGTATGAGTGATCCTACTGAATTATTAGAAATGGCTTTCGACTATAAGGCCACAAGACAGGCTTGTAAAATGGGCCCTCGGCGATCTAAGAAGTGCTGGAGAGAAAGGAGCCAGATTAAAAGGCTAGAAATCTTAGCAACAGGAACTCGGCAACTCGTGAAAACATATTTTTGACATGATGGGCGTTTTATTGCGTGAAACACTGTTTGTTTTTCAAGCTAGAATAGAAAAGAATGGAATGGAATGGAATGGAATGGAATGGAATGGAATGGAATGGAATGGAGTGGAGTGGAGTGGAGTGGAGTGGGATGGAGTGGAATGGAATAGAAATAGGAATAGGAATAGGAATAGGAATAGGAATAGGAATAGAATAGAAGAGGAATAGGAACAGAATAGAATAAGAATAGAAATAGGGATAGAATGGAATGGAATGGAATGGAATAGGAATAGGAATAGAAGAGAAGAAGAATAGGAACAGAATAGAATAGGAATAGAAATAGAAATAGGGATAGAATAGAATAGAATAGAATAGAATAGAATAGAATAGAATGGAATGGAATGGAATGGAGTGGAGTGGAGTGGAGTGGAGTGGAGTGGAGTGGAGTGGAGTGGAATGGAATAGGAATAGGAATAGGAATAGGAATACAATAGAAGAGGAATAAAAATAGGGACAGAATGGAATGGAATAGAATAGAATAGAATAGAATAGAATTCTTTATTGGACAAGTGTGATTGGACACACAAGGAATTTGTCTTGGTGTAAATGCTCTCAGTGTACATAAAAGAAAAGATCCATTTGTAAAGAGACAGAATCATCAGGTACGACACTTAATAATAGTCACAGGGTACAATAAGCAATCAAATCATGCTAGGAAACAGTCAATAAAAATCATTAGGATAAAAGTCACAAAGTTACAGTCATACAGTCACAAGTGGGAGGAGATGAATGAAAGGAAAGATAGGAGAATTAATAGTAATGCTATTACTGTTATTAGTATTAGTGCTCATAATATCACCCTGCTTGGAACTGCCTATAATGTTATTAGACGCTATCTTCATAATTCCTAAGTCTTTGGTTAAGAACTGATTACTAAATTCTTACCAGTCTTAGACTAAATCTCACTGTGGATTACCCACGCATCATCATTATTATTATTATTATTATTATTATTATTATTATTATTATTATTATTATTATTATTATTATTATTATTATTACCAGGTATGGGAACAGCTGAATCTCACACGGATGAAACTCTTCTAACAACTGCTTCCCTTTTTCATCCCTGGAACAAAGAGCACATGTGAACAGGCTGAAAGGCCGGCAGGCAAAGACTTCAAATTCGAAATGTGGGGATGGTTTAGAGTGGGGATCGCTCCACCTAAATCTCTTGGAGTGAGGGGGGGGGATACAAAGTTTAGACTCTAGAGCATTTTATCTCCTTTTTATAAGAGGGGCGACAGAGTACCTGGAAATTGAGTGTGGAGGCGACAAATCAGGGATTTTAGAAAAAAGCAAGTCCACTTATACCCACGTTGTTCCTATTTCAGGGAGAAGTTTGGCAAGAATTGAGATGGGGTCTGAAAAAGTTTGAGGGGTCCTTGATGCTCTCTGAGCTGGCTTGTTGTTTTTTTTTCCCTTGCAGATGTTTCATCACCCAACTAGGTAGCATCATCAGTGCTAGTAAGGATGCAGTTTGCTGTTTGACTGCATCTCAAACGATCCATCTGTTAAAATACTGAAGTTTGCAGATGACACAATGGTATAGTTGGTCTCATTTGAGACAATGATGAATCTGCATACAGACAGGAGGTTGTACCACTTTTCTCATGGTGTAACCGGAACAATCTGGAACTGAACACACTCAAAACCGTAGAAATGATGGTAGACTTTAGAAGAAACCCTCCCATACTACCACCTCTTACAATACTAGACAACACCGTATCAACAGTAGAGGCCTTCAAATTTCTAGGTTCTACTATATCACATGACCTAAAATGGACACCTAACACCAAAAACGTCACCAAAAAAGCACAACGAAGAACGTTCTTTCTCAACTCAGGAAGCTCAAACTGCCCAAGAAGCTGCTGATCCAGTTCTACAGAGGAATTATTGAGTCTGTCATCTGCACCTCTATAACTGTCTGATTTGGTTCTGCAACCCAACAGGACAGACACAGACAGACTCCAGAGAGTAATTCGGACTGCAGAAAAAACAATTACTAACAACCTGCCTTCCATAGAAGACTTGTATCCTGCACGAGTCAAAAAGAGAGCTGTGAAAATATTTACAGACCCCTCACATCCCGGACACAAACTTTTCAACTCTTACCCTCAAAACGACGCTATAGAGCACTGCACACCAGAACTACTAGACACAAGGACAGTTCCCCTCCCCCACCATTGTTCTAAATAAATAATTCCCTTCAATACTGTCCAACTATTTACAAACTCTGCACTACTATTACTACGAATCTTCTCATTATCACCCATCCCCTCCTACTTGTGACTGTATGATGGTAACTTTTTTTATTGTATCCTTACAGTTTATATTGACTGTTTCCTAGTCCAATGTGATTGCTTATCATACCCTATGGCTATTATTATGTGTTGTTCCTTATGATTCTTGACCAATGTATTTTTTTCTTTTATGTTTACTGAGAGCATTTACACCAAGACAAATTCCTTGTGTGTCCAATCACACTTGGCCAATAAAGAATTTTATTCTATATGATACAGAGAAACAACACCGTCTAGTTCGGATGTGTATACATGTGTCAAAGGGACAAGTACCCGGAATTTCTTGGCCGAAGCCCAGCAAGCGAAATACACGGTTTTTACATGCCACATGTTTGTTTGTTTTTTTAAATGGGTTGACCACAAGTTCCATTATGCGCAACTCGTCCTTTCCTCTGGCCCTAGTTGAAACCAAGCCTGCGAGGTCGTTCTCCCGAGCCGCACGTTTTTTTTTGCAACAGGACATTGCAACCTGCTACCGCTAGCAATTTGGATTATAGTTGCGCCCTGCGCGTCAACTATAACTTCACCGCGGCAGGCTCTAAAATAAACCACACACCGCTGGAGTTAAGATTTATATCTTAGATAAAATGAGATATAAATCACCTTGAGGGGTGCCTTGACACGTACCCGCCCGCCCAGCTTAGTAGCAAGGCTGGAGCGCGAGTGTGCAATAAACATGCGGGTTAAAGCGGCTTGCGCGAATTCAGCCTGAGAAGGAGAAGGAGAAGGAGAAGGAGAAGGAGAAGGAGAAGGAGAAGGAGAAGAAGAAGAAGAAGAAGAAGAAGAAGAAGAAGAAGAAGAAGAAGAAGAAGAAGAAGAAGAAGAAGAAGAAGAGGAGGAGGAGGAGGAGGAGGAGGAGGAGGAGGAGGAGGAGGAGGAGGAGAAGGAGAAGGAGAAGGAGGAGAAGAAGAAGAAGAAGAAGAAGAAGAAGAAGAAGAAGAAGAAGAAGAAGAAGAAGAAGAAGAAGAAGAAGAAGAAGAAGAAGAAACAACAACAACCTTGGCATTTGGCGAGCCTGGCGAAATCCCTGCGGGTTCTCAGTGGGGCAAGGCCACGCCACAAAAGATCTTCCCCTTATTTTTCCGACAAGTTTAGGGAAATAATCGGAGATAGGAGACGCCTCTCCATGGGAATCTTTGGTGGAGGAGCTCTGGGGACACGGGGCCCCTTTGCACGCTCAGAAAAGTCTCTCACCCGCCCCCCCACCCCGCGTGTCTTCGAGGCCGATAACGATAACGCTTGCGGGGTTTGGGCGGGGAGGGGGCGAGAGAAGCCTGCCCATGGGGGGCCCGGCCTCTTCTCTGAGGTCTCCCAGAAAACCACCATTTTAGCTGGAAAGAAAGCAAAGGTGGTCTGGAAGAAAAGAAATTCAGACAGGCGCCGTTTCCCTCCACCCCTCTTTTCTGCACCGGCCAAATTCGGGGGGAGTTCCTTTCCTTTCCTTTCCTTCCTTCCCTTTATTTCAATCTTTCTCTCTCTCTCTCTCTTCCTTTCTCTCTTCTCTTTTTCTCTCTTCCTTTTTCTTTCTTTCTCTCTCTCTTTCTCTCTCTCTTCCTTTCTCTCTTTTTTCTCTCTTCTTTTTTCTTCCTTTCTCTTTCTCTCTCTTTTTGTCTTTATCTTTCTCTCTGTCATTCTTTCTCTTTCTCTTTCTCTTTTTCTCTCTTCCTTTTTCACTCTTTCTCTCCTTCTTTCTCTCTTCTTTTTCTTTCTTTCTCTTTCTCTCTCTCTTCCTTTCTCTCTCTTTCTCTTTTTCTCTCTCTTCCTTTTTCTTTCTTTCTCTTTCTCTCTTTTTGTCTTTCTCTTCCTCTCTCTGCTTTCTTTCTCTTTTTCTCCCCTTTTCACTCTCTCTTTCTCTCCCTCTTTTTCTCTCTTCCTTTTTCTTTCTCTTTCTCTCTTTTTGTCTTTCTCTTTCTTTTTCTGTTTTTGTTTCTCTCTTTCTCTTTTTCTCTCTTCCTTTTTCACACTCTCTTTCTCTGCCTCTTTCTCTTCCTTCCTTCCTTTCTTTCTCTCTTTCTCTTTTTCCCTTTCTTTTTGTCTCTCTCTCTGTGTGTCTTTCTCTCTCTCTCTCTCTCTTCCTTTTCTCTCTCTCTCTCTTTGTCTTTCTTTCTCTTCCTTCCTTTCTCTTTTTCTCTTTCTCTCTCTCTTTCTCTCATTCCCTTTCTCTCTTTCTCCCCTTCTCTTCCTTCCTTCCTTTTTTTCGAGTTCGCTAATTAGTGCGCAAGCCAACTTCCCCGAGTTGAGGATCGCTGGGGCATTCGCATCATGGCAACCGGTCTTTCCTTCCTATCCCCACTGACCGCATCGAGGCGATTTAAAGCGGGTTGGGGCTGAGGGGTGAGCATCGGTCCTCAACACGCGGGATGGAACGGCTGCATTTCACGCCACGCGCTTCGCCGGGTCCTCAGACCTGCTCCGACCTACGGAACGAGCCTGGCGGGATTTACGTGCAGGGGCGATCCACAAATCTGGACCGACAGAAGTTTTCTCAGGGTAGAGAACCGCGCAAATCCAGTCCGGTCCGAAGTCGGGTGGAATGGGAAGCTGGGGGGCGGGGGGGGGGGGGGATAAAACCATTTGTCCGATGGCGTCATCAGGCTAATGACGTCATGGTGGTTTGCGCCGGAGGGACTTTTGAGAAGGAGGGAGGGAGGCTTATCGAGCTCCAGGTGGTTAGAGAGGGTGGGGTGGGGTGGGGGGGGTAAGTGGCAGGAAAAAGCGAAGTAACTCGGGATACTCAGACGAGAGCAGGAGTTTGCACCTGGTCGAACCGGGCTGGAATAGCGGAATAAGACACAATTTCCTTCCTTCCTTCCTTCCTTCCTTCCTTCCTTCCTTCCTTCCTTCCTTCCTTCCTTCCTTCCTTCCTTCCTCCCTCCCTCCCTCCCTCCCTTTCTTTCCTACTTCTTTTCCTCTTCCCTCCCTCTTCCCTCCCTTCTATTTTTCTTTCCTTCCTTCCTTCTTCCCTCCCTTTCTTCCCTACTTCCTTTCCTCTTCCCTCCCTTATATCTTTTTCTTTCTTTCTTTCTTTCTTTCTTTCTTTCTTTCTTTCTTTCTTTCTTTCTTTCTTTCTTTCCTTCCTTCCTTCCTTCCTTCCTTCCTTCCTTCCTTCCTTCCTTCCTTCCTTCCTTCCTCTTTCTTTCTTTCTTTCTTTCTTTCTTTCTTTCTTTCTTTCTTTCTTTCTTTCTTTCCTCCCTCCCTCCCTCGCTTCCTTCCTCCCTTCCTTCCTTCCTTCCCTCCCGTTGCGAACTCGCCTTTCAGCCCTTTCACTTGAAGACGGGCGGGTGACGCAAACCCAGCCAGGCTTTCGGGCAGGGGTCTTCGAGCCCCTCCGGGATTGCCTCTGCTTTGCGAAAGCCGTAACTCTGCCCTTCCTTCCTTCCTTAACGGACTCACCCGGCCAGATCTCCGCCTCGGCAGATTCCAAGTTGAGCGTTTGGTTTCACGCGTGGCTCGCCTTTCTTCAAGGCAAGGGGCTGCCGCCTGCGCAGATCGAAAAGGACCCCCTCCCCAGACACACTCAAGAGATCTTGACCTTGGCCACTTTTACCCTGGAGGACTTCAACTCCCAGAATTCCCCAGCTTCGTGATACTGTTTTGTTTCTTCTTCTTCTTCTTCTTCTTCTTCTTCTTCTTCTTCTTCTTCTTCTTCTTCTTCTTCTTCTTCTTCTTCTTCTTCTTCTTCTTCTTCTTCTTCTTCTTCTTCTTCTTCTTCTTCTCCTCCTCCTCCTCCTCCTTCTCTTTCTCCGTCTCCTTCTCCTCCTCCTCCTCCTTCTTCTTCCTCTTCTTCCTCTTCTTCCTCTTCTCTCCTCCTCCTCCTCCCACCTACCTACCTACCTACCTCATTTCTCTCATATCTCTCCTGTCATTTATATCTATCATGTATCTATCTTTATCACTTATAAAAAATGAACAAACAAAACAGTATCACAATGTGTGGTTAAAAAAGCTAATATCTGGCCCCAATGGGGTGTCCATAATGCACACAAAAACAGGTAGAGCTTTGATTGAAATGGTGTAGTTGCCATCTTGCTTTTTTTGTTTTTTTATGCCATACCCTGGGGATACCCTTGCACACTTTTCTCCCCACCCCAGCTACATTTTTTTAAATAACCCATTTACCATCCCAACCAGAGTTGGGTATTCAGCAGGTTCTGACCAGTTCTGGAGAAACAGTAGCAGAAATTTTTAATAGTTCAGAGAACCAGCAAATACCACCACTGACTGGAGATTTTACGGTATCCTTACCCTGCCACGCCCACCAAACTATGCCCACAGAACCGCTAATAAAAATCATTGAATCCCACCACTGATCCCAACCATCATCTAGAATCGTAGCTTGTTGAAACTTTGAGGTACCAGGTGATCTTGGCTGAAAACCATAGATGACTATTCAGTGGACAGGAAAAAGACAATTCTAACTCTTCTTTGCCATTTGATGGTCATCTGGCTTATTGCAACCCAGATGGATTTGGTAACCAGGTTTCTGCAGAGGAGGGGCTCTGAAATGTTTTTACCCAAACTTGGAAAAATTAGCCTATAAAACCTGCTGTTACAGGCTTTGAAGAAAGGTCCTGGTTGTACTAGAATGGGGAAGTAGGGTGAAGGATAAGAGAAACATTTTAAGGATGACAATCTTCCCTTTGAATGGGAAGCAAAGTTAGGACTTTTCAAAATTGGCTATGCATCCAGTTTCCTTCTGCCTGTGCCACTTATCATTCTGAGAATTCACAATATCTTTTCAAACTTTTTTTTTTATAAAACCAAATTTCTCATAAGGACTAGCGCCTTGATTCTGAAAAGAAAACACGATGGTTCTTAACACCTACCATTTATACCCAGCACTACCTTTCTGAGTCAGAAACAAAGGAAAATATGTACTGCTTTGCCGCGCATTCATTGTGGTTGTTGCTGTGATACTTCCACTTCCAGCTGTGGTGATGACGGAGCATTATACGTGTTATACTTCAAGGATGAAATGTGGTTTTTTTAAAAGAGTGTACGCACTTGTTTTATTTCTTTGTTCTCTTATTGATATTGATTGAAGCCATCTGACGGTATTTTGAAGTAACTGTTATCTTTGCTGAGATGACATGTTATTAAAAAAGCAAAGTATTTCAAGGAGTTTTTTATTTCCTTTGCACTGCAACACATTTGAAAAACAACAACCATATATCTTGGCTGAGAATCAACCAAACATTTTGGGGGGGGGGGGGGTTTATTTTAGTGAAGCGTAGGGAAGAATTAAATAAAAGCAAAGCACAATTAGGGAGCCTGAGATAATAATCAGGAATGGTTTGGAGGCTTAGGTCATATTGTATTATTATCTTTTAAGAAATATTCCAAGGATACGGAAACCCTTAATCTTCATAGGCTGATGGATCCTGTTCTGTGATCTTATTCTGTGAATGAAATTATTTGATAGCAGGCCCACAACTTTTTGTTATCAGGAGAGAGAGGGAGAGAAAGGGAGGAGGTTGGGGAGAAGGGAGGAAGGGAGATAAAGGCAGAGAGAGGGAAGGAAGGAAGGGAAGGAGGGGAAGAAAGAAGGAGGGAAGGAGGCAGAACAGCAAGGAAGGAGGAGGGAGGGAAGAAAGGAAGGAATGGGTGGAAGAAGAAAGGGGGAGAAAAAAGGGAAGAAGAGGAAGGAAGGAAAAGAAAGAAAGAAAAAGAAAGAAAGAAAGAAAGAAAGAAAGAAAGAAAGAAAGAAAGAAAGAAAGAAAGATAGAAAGAAAGAAAGAAAGAAAGAAAGAAAGAAAGAAAGAAAGAAAGAAAGAAAGAAAACGAAAGAAAGAATGAAATGGATGCACCACTTGGCCAGAAGATTCCTGAAACTTCTCTTTAGAGTTTTTCTGCTTCAAATTTCTTCATCTTATAACCAAGTGGAACAACTGCAACTTGTCCATCTTGCTTGCCATGAGGGTTAGCGTTTGCAGTTTAATGAATGGAAGGGACAAGGAAGATGGAGTTTGTAGTTCAACATATATAGCACTGGGAGGATGGATCTTTCAGTGAAGGGCATGCCAAGGGCACCGTGTCAGGGCTTCTGCTCACCCAGTTTTCTTCTTGCTGTTTTTCTGGTGTTTGAGTTTTGAACGCACTCTCAAGAGAAGGCGCCACACCAATACAATCTCAGCAAGTTTGCGGGAAATGAAGGTGAGCAGATAGGCGGCTTAAGCAGGAAGGAACTTTCTGCCAAGAACCTGAATTGCAGGATTAAGGTGAGGGTGGGGTGAGAGAGAGAGATGGAAAACCAGCTGGAAGTTTGCACATGAAGCTTAACCCTGATATGAAACAGGACCATTGCACATTGCGCTGTTTTTGTTGCACGCTTTATTTTATTTTTTGAGAAGCACCCTTTCTCTGAATCCTGAAGGAAAGCGGTGCGCACGTATTTAATTTAAAAAGAGCTTTCCGTTCCTTCCCACTACTTGTGCACGTGAGCTGGGTCAAAAGCCAACCCGAGTCAACCTGGATGGGATTCTACCTTGGGAACAATGCTTTTGTGTGGCCAGAGAGCTTGTTGTGGTAATCAGAAACACATCCAGCTTGACTCGAAGAGGGATTTTTATTTTGGGTCTGGCTGCGCTCCCTGCCAGTGAAGAGAAAGGGAACATGGCAAAGGATCAGAAGGTTTCCATAGTTCCAGCCAGCTACACCAAAGTGCTTTTAAGAAGTTTTCCTAGTTTAATTAAAACGTAGGGAACTGGACCTCAGGACAGGAGAAGCGGAGGGGACCAGAAGAGGGTCCAAGAAGGGCCCTCCATCCGTTTCTTAAGGCTCCCCTCTCATAACTTATCAATTAAAACTCTCGATCTTGAATTCCCGCATTATCTGCCCCTTTTTTTGGACAACAAAAACAATCCCTTCAGAATCTTACTTTCTTTTCTTTCTAAATTTTCCCCAATTGCTGGATTCTTACAATTCAGCTTGGGAACGTCACTGAGCTCCTCTTCCTCCTCCTCCTCCTCCTCCTCCTCCTCCTCCTCCTCCTCCTCCCCCTCCCCTCCTCCCCCTCCTCCCCCTCCTCCTCCCCTCCTCCTCCTCCTCCCCCTTGCCATTCTCCTCTTTCCTTCTCCTCTTTCTCTTCCACCCTCTTCCTCCTGTTTTTCCTCTTCCTCTCCCTCCATCTCCTCCATCTCCTCCTCCTCCTCCTCTCCTCCTCTTCCCCCTCCTCCTCCTCCCCTCGCCATTCTACTCTTTCCTTCTCCTCTTTCTCTTCCACCCTCTTCCTCCTGTTTTTCCTCTTCCTCTTCCTCCATCTCCTCCATCTCTTCCTCCTCCTCCTCCTCCTCCTCCTCCTCCTCCTCCTCCTCCTCCTCCTCCTCCTCCTCCTCCTCTCCTCCTCCTCCTCCTCCTCCTCCTTTGCTTTCCCCTCCTCCTCCTCTTGTTTATTGACACTACACAGCAGTACCTTGAAACATGGATCAGTGAAAGAAAGCGGGGAAAAAAAAAAACTCCAGACGGGCATTCTGTTTATTTAAATGCCTCAAGAGTTACTGCATAAGCAAAGAAATCTTACGGATTACAAAATGCCCTGGGCTGAGTCCAATCTATCTCTATTTAAAGCTGATACAGACATTTTGGGGGGAGGGGGCTGGCTTTCCAAAGCAGACATCCTGATCTAGAGCTGCTGAACTGATCTGCAAATCCAGCGTAGCTCCTTCCAAAAAGCTTTAGCAAATCCTACAAATCATGCAATGGTGTCTGGTGGAAATTGCAACGGACGTGAGACTGCTTGCCCCTACTTGAGGACAATCCTAGTGTACTGAGATATAAACATCAGAAGAAGTTTATTCTAGTTTTATATGTAGCTTTTAAATCTTTATTGGCTTTACATTGTTATCTTTTTACTGTCTTCAAGCTACCCAGAGTTGACTGATAGGTGAGAGGGGCCGCGTATAAATTTGATAAACAAATAAATAAAATAAAATCCCCCTATTCGTTCTGAACAATCCTCCCTCTTTTAGTGTAATCTTGCATGTGTAGGAGATGATCGGGCTGAGACAGAAGGAGGAGTCAAACATGTCATCAGTTTGGAACCCTTACATAGCAACAAGAGATCTAAGTCCAGCTCCCTGCCCCCCTTTGTGAATTCTGTTGATTCTTGTCCAGCACCATTTTGACTTGATTATTGGTAGATCAAATTCTTGTGTAGAACTAGCACATAATAAACTTTTAGTGCTTTAAATTCAGCCCCTGTCCCTAGTTGCTTGCTCCCGATAGCATGTTTTTTTGAATTCAGAAGAAGTATGTGAAGGTAATTGTGCGTACGATCGCAACTTGCTTCTTTTCTGAAAGAGGTAAAGGAAATGACAACAACAGCCTTCGCCATCCAGAATTCAGTCTCCATTTTCCAAGTTGATCCAGGATTTGGGGGAAGAAGAAGGACAGGGCAGAGGAACCATAAAGGAAGATGATGCGGTGGAACTATAGCAGACGACCAGGCTGAGCCTGAGGGCAGGGTCGAATGCATCACAAGTCTGGAATCTCTATGCTTTTGAAAGAGACTTAAGCCCAACTTCCCTTGAAGTCTGTTGACTCTTTATCTGGCACCAATTTGCCTTGACCGTTAGTAGGTCAGATTCTTGTGTATAGGTTGCATGAAATAAACTTGTCGTACTTTTGAACTCTTATCTCGTCTCTTGATTTCTTGAGCCTGACAGGAACTGCCTTTCAACTTCACAATTCTATGGGCAATGAAAGGAAGTTGTGAAGTATTCCTACTTGACAATAAGCTCATAAAGTAATCCTAGCTAAGGAGGTCTTCCTTAGGTTAGGGATGGAGGGTTGTTCTCATTTAAGATCCCCCCCCCAAATTATTTAAGAAATAATAAAAAGTGGCATGATGATATAGAGAGGAAGGTCTTGCCTCACAATCAGGAGGCTGTGAGTTCGATCCTAGGTAGCAACAGATGTTTCTCTCTCAGGCTGTAATGAGTAATTATCTGCTGTGAACTCTGCATAGGCATCAGGGAGGGCATCCAGCCAGTAAATGCTCAGCTCCATTCAGTTGCTCTGACTCCACACTGATTGCAAGGGATTAAAGGTTCACTAAAAGGAAAAAAGTGAATAAATAATAACAAGAACATTAATTTTAATATATGACCCTGAGATCAGCAGATAAAGTTACCCTTCATTTCCAACTTATCAGGCTTTTGATGCTTCCTCTTGGAGGTTTTCATCTGCCTTGAAGGGGACACCTTTGTTGTGATAAATGTGAAATCGACTAACTTTCACTCCCAAAGTTTCATAAATTTTTCCATGCTGCCTGAAAAACTCTCCGTGGCAGAATTTTTCAGGTCTATTTTTACCGTTTGTAGAGAGACGGATGCAGGCCAAGTTGATTTTATTGTGGTACAATTGGTTGCCACATGTGATTACGGTTGTTTATAAAGTGGTCTGCAGTTCTTTGTACCGTTATGAGGTAATAAAACCCCATTGAAACCAACAGGACTTATTTCCAAGTAAACATACATTAGACCGGGCTGAAAGTGATATTAGCTCCTTTTATTAAGAAAATGTAAACAACGTTTCGGCCTATGAATCAAAATACAAATTGTTCCATGTCTGTTGCTCTCCTGGGTGTTTCTAACCCATTAGAAAGGTGATTGGGGGTGGGGAAGGATTCTGGGGTTGCTTTAAAATGTTCTCTTAGTAGTAACATTTACTGACGCCATATCTAGTAATTCATTTTCAATCATGCCCCAAGTCATTTCCTCTGCGTGCTCAAATATCAAATCCCACAGCATAATTTTAATTGCACGCCTCATCACAGCTAGCTCAGAATGAAGTTTAATAAACCTTGCTCTTATATTTATTGATATAATTAGGGTTTTCACTAAACTTCTTCCTTTTTTCCTTTTCTTCCGTTCCTTTTCTCCCCTTCCCTTCTTTCTCTTTCTCTTTTTCTTTCTTCTCTTCCCTTCTTTCTCTTCTTTCTTTCTTTCTTTCTTTCTTTTTTTTCTTTAAAAGGACTTTGAATAATCTAGTCTACCCACCTTCCCTCTTTCCTTTTTTCACCCTCTTGACTCTGTCTACCTTTATTTGTACTCTGGAAGAACTGAGAATTGTCATCAGATCAAGAATGAAGAGCCTTTGTCCATCCAGCCACCAGACTCAGTGGCACCTAGCTAATTATGCTGACATAGCACAAATTGCTATTATACTATCAGGAAAATATCAGTTCACTAAGTGATTTCTGGCTGGTGGAGTTCATGATCTCCAATAGGTTAAGGTCAGGTATGACTAATCCAGGAAGTGTTATCCTTCCTCTTAGGTGATTTGATTTGCCTACAAAACTAAAACTGTTTACTTTTATATTTTAATAAAGTTGTCACATTCAAAACATCCCTCATGAACTAGGTGCTTAGGTGGATTTAGTGGTTAAGACACAAAGCTAGAAATCAGGAGACTGGGAGTTCTAGCCTTCCCTTTAAGCATGAAAGCTTTGAGCCAATCACCAGGAGACTGGGAGTTCTGGTCCTGCCTCAGGCATAAAAGTTGATTGCATGACTTCGGGCCAATCACCAGAAAACTGTGAGTTCTAGTCTTGCCTTAGGCATGAAAACCAGCTGGGTGCTTTGGGCCACTCCCCAGGAGAGTCCATCTGATCATGCCTTCTTTTTTATTATTGTTGTTTTTATAAATTTTCATTCATTCACATTTTTGATCCTGCCTTCTAACAGGCTGGGTGACTTTGGACCACTTTCTCTCATTTAGCTCAACCAACTTCACAGGGTTGTTGTTGTGGGGAAAATAGGGGGAAGGAAGAATATTAGGCATGCTTACCATCTTGAGTTATTTAATAATAACAACAACAATAATAAATAAAATATAAATTATTATATATAAAATATAAATAATAAAAAACGTGGACCACAACACATTTGACATACCAATAGTTGAAAAGGAAAAGGGTTGGTTCATTGACATTGCAATACTTGGTGATGCACGAATTGAAGACACGCAGCAAGAAAAAAATCACAAAGTATTGGGACTTACAAATTGAAGTTGAGCAACTTTGGAAAAAGAAATCGTGCATTTTCCCAATTGTGATTGGAGCCCTTGGAGTAATACCTAAAGGGCTACCTCACTATTTGGAAATTCTGAATTTATCAGACTTGAATACCCTGATTCTACAAAAAAACCCACCCTTCTTGGAACAGCTGATAAGCTCCGACATTACCTTAACAGTTCCTAGGTCCTTGGTTAGGACTCAAGCTACTGAGCTACCAACCAGCCCCAAAAGCTGTGAATCTCACTAAGGATTTAATAATAATAATACATCAAGAAATTGCAACTTCCTGCAATAACACTAGCAGAACTGCAAAAAACTGCACTACTTTGAACTTCGTATATTTTAAGAAGATACTTGGTATCTTGATCTAGGATGCTAGCAGCAACCCATATCAACCATCAGTGCCAGTTAATAATATTTGTGATACATTTTTAAATGTTCAGTTGACTGAGTTTCATGCTTAATGAATAAAGTATATAATAATAACCAATACTTGGTTGATATCTAGGAAGCTAACAGCAACCTGTATCAACCATTAGCATCAGTCACTGGTATTTGTGATACATTTTAAATGTTCAGTTGATTGAGTTTCATGTAATGAATAAAAGATAATAAAATATAATAATAATAATAATAATAATAATAATAATAATAATAATAATAATAATAATATAATGTGGGATGTGAAATAAGGGTAATGAGGCAAAAGCAGGATCAAATGGGGAGAAATTAAACTTGCTAGGGCAGAAAAAGAGCAGGCAATTCTCAGGTTTTTCGTGATGTAAATTCTTTGGCAGTGTTATATGCAGAGAATTAACACACAAAATCTATTTACCATGTAAGCTGAATTCTAATCTATACAGGTAGTCCTCGACTTACAAACACAACTGAGCCCAACATTTCTGTTGCTAAGTGAGACAGTTGTTAAGTGAGCTTTTGCCTCATTTTATAGTGAGAAGGGTGAGAGTACTGTTCTCCAGAATCAGGAACTGTATGAAATGTAAGCAAACCTCTCTTGAAGAAAAAACAGTGAAAACAAAAAAGAAAGAAAGAAAGAAAGAAAAGAAAGGAAAGAAAGAAAGAAAGAAAGAAAGAGGAAGAGAAGGAAAGAAAAGAAAGAAAGAAAAAGAAAGAAAGAAAGAAAGAGAAGGAAAGAAAGAAAAGAAAAGAAAGAAAGAGAAAGAAAGAGAAAGAAAAAAGAAAGAAAGGAAAAGAAAGGAAAGAAAAAGAAAGAGAAAGAAAGAAAGAGAAAGAAAGAAAGAAAGAAAGAAAGAAAGAAAGAAAGAAAGAAAGAAAGAAAGAGAGAGAAAGAAAGTTAGTTTTCAAAGGCCGCTTGATTGGAGTGGAGTTGTACCTGCCACATCTGATGAGGGAAAACTGATCAGCATCTAGCTTAGCCTCCAGGAAAATCATATAATATTTTAAGAAAAGGAAAGCATACAGAGCTCTAGGAAAAAAAAAACATTGCAAAGGATTCTGCAGGTGTTGGCTGCTTTCCCTCATCCAAGCGTAAATCCACACTTCATTCGTCAAGTAAAATTGAGTCCTTGTGCCCTGACACACTGTGCCAAATCAGGTTAAGACCCCTCTGCTAATTTCACCTTGACTGCCCCGTCTCCATCAAGCTGTGGACTGAAACAAGGCAGCACATGCAATAGCTTGAAAAGAACTTAAGGGGGGAGAAAGGGCTTATGCTTAGATGGAAAATTGATATTTTCCACCGGCTAACTTGTTGATCTGGCCCTGTTTTAGGGAGAAACTAGATATAACTGTGAATTTAGCATTAGACGATGCTGTTTTCTACCAACCCAGACCAAACAGGTTGGGTTTCATCTTGGCTTGCAACCCTTTTCAGACAGGCATCTCTCCCAGCCCTACTTAACAATTTGGGGGAACTGATCGTTGGACCTTTTATACGTCAAGGAAGGTTTTCCTCCGCCGGTGTTGAGCGACGGAGCAATCTTTGAGTGGTTTCAACCAGGGCACCCCTCCATCCTACGTCAATCTGGTGAAAGTGGATTGAGAGGGTGATTTGGGGGAGCTTCTCCCCTCGTATCTCAATTTCTAAATTTTGGAACGAACACTTTTGGAACGAAAAGTTATTTGTGATATCCCACGTGATCAGAATCTCTAATCACATTGGATTTCACAGTGCTGCTGCTTATTGGTTTGTTGGGCTTCCATTCCATTCCATTTTGTTGGGCTTCACTTATTATTACTTATAACTTTTAGGTACAATGAGAGTTTATGCACTGAAGACAAATTCCATGTGTGTCCAGTCACACTTGGCCAATGAAGAATTCTATTCTATTCTATTCTATTCTATTCTATTCTATTCTATTCTATTCTATTCTATTCTATTCTATTCTATTCTATTCTATTTTTATTCCATTCTCTTCTCTTCTCTTCTCTTCTCTTCTCTTCTCTTCTCTTCTCTTCTCTTCTCATTCCATTCTCCATTCCATCCCGTCCCGTCCATTCCATTCCATTCCATTCCATTCCATTCCATTCCACTCTATCCTATCCTATCCTATCCTATCCTATCCTATCCTATCCTATCCTATCCTATTCTGTTCCATTCTATTCTATCCTGGAATAAAATTCAAAGTTGCCTACCTAGCTCTCGTTTGCACAATTACCCTCATCTTTTACTTATTATTTTGTGCATTTTAAAAAAAAAAAGTGTATTCATATTCCTGCTTATCTTAATAATGCATATTTTCCCTACCGGATTACCTTACGCTATGTAACAATGCATCTTCTCTTGCTAGAAGATCATTATTAAGGGCTTGTAGACTAATTCTGATTCCTTTTGAATCTTCTGCTAGATTGATATCATACTTTTGCTTCAACTAAACCATTGAAATAGATTTGGAACATCAAGCATCAGTCCCATTTTCCTAGTTGAGTTAAAATGCACAAAATCTCTTCTAAGTCACTGATATGATTTGAAGACAGCTGATCAGATCTGACAATGTGATTTGAGCTGTCAATCTCACTGGAAAATTGAGACTTTTGGAATTTTGAGCAAAGTGCATTTACACTGAATCTCTGAACTGTACCTATGTATAGTTCTAGCAATTAAAGAGAGACAGGATAACTCCCCGTGAACAAAAAAAAAAAAGGCACTGAATGCTGCATGTTACATTCTTGAGCGAGGATAGAAAGGTCGGTGACTTTATAGCCTTCTTCATTTTCAAAGAGAGTAAAAATAGCCAAATGTACTGAACTTATTAATGCTTGACACTTGGGACTGAGAGTGAAATCATACAAACACTCAATAATATTCAAAAAGATCTGTGAAAGTCGATTATTGAAACTGTGAATTTTTTTTAAAAAAATGCAGGATAATGCAACACAGGGACAATTAAAATTGAAATTGTGTGATGCTCCTATACATTCTTAGGCTCTACGGATTTTATCTTTGGACACCTCTCACCATGCAACAGAATGATGAAGAAAAGAGTAGACTGAAAAACAAAATTCCACCAATTCTGTAGAATGAGTCTTGACTTTTATTATTTGAAAATCAGTTTAACTCAACAGTAGAGTACTGAGAATAGGTGAACCCATAGACAACTTTCTTTCTTGAAACAGTTGAAGCCTTGCTTATGCTAAGAAATTTCTTCCATCAAACAAAGAAAATATTTGAATCCAGTGCCTAGATTTCTGATTTATGTCAGAGTAAGTCATAATGGGCAGTTTTTTAATAGAAAACATCATTTCTAGTAGTTTGAGGGAACAAAGTATGTTTAAACAAGCTTTAAGTTGGCATATACAAAATAAACATATCTGAACAAATATTGTTGCCTAAATTGTTAGTTTGAAAAGCCCATTAGATTTTGCTGTATTGCTTCAAGGATTTTTCTATTCTGTCTGTCTGTCTATCTATCTATCTATCTATCTATCTATCTATCTATCCATCCATCTCTCTCTTTCTCTCTCTCTCTCTCTCTCATCTATCTATCTGTCATCTATCTATCTGTCATCTATCTATCATCTGTCTATATCTAATCTATCTAATCTATCTTTCTCTATATCTATCTCTTTCTAAAGCAAAAGGGCACAATTTTGTAGACAAATCTTTCATCTTAGGGTCATCTTATAAAAAGGAAGCAGGCCAAGAAAAAATACATGTCAAAAAGTACATTTTATTTTAGTTTCATTTATATTTCATTAAACTAGGTTACTCTTGTTTTTAATAAGTGTCTCTTTTTGTGACACAAACAAAAATCAAAACATTTCCAACAATCTCACCGTATTGTAATCTTCCGAAGAGGGAATTATTAAATGCATGTTGTGCCCTCATATTTTCTATATTTATTTAGTTGAGTTTAATTTCACTTATATTAAATTTAGCTTTGTTGATGCTACAGTATTTTTTTTAATAGTGCATGTCTCTCAAAGGCAAAATAAACCTCTTATTGTTATTTTATGAACCAGGCTCTATTTTCTAAATAGATTGGGGAGTCTAGTTTCCTATTTTGCTCCTAACAAAATTGTTAATTGGAATTTTATGATACTTATAGGTTGATGATAAGTGCCCTGACATAGTTTTCCTTTCTTCTTCTTCTTCTTCTTCTTCTTCTTCTTCTTCTTCTTCTTCTTCTTCTTCTTCTTCTTCTTCTTCTTCTTCTTCTTCTTCTTCTTCTTCTTCTTCTTCTTCTTCTTCTTCTTCTTCTTCTTCTTCTTCTTCTTCTTCTTCTTCTTCTTCTTCTTCTTCTTCTTCTTCTTCTTCTTCTTCTTCTTCTGAAGCTAGAACTAAGGAGAAATTTCTAGAACAACCTAGAACTAGGGAGAAATTTCCTAATGGTGAGAACAATGGAATAACTTGTCTTCAGAACTTGTGGGTGCTCCATCACTGAAGGTTTTCAAAAAGAGATTGGACCCTCTTTGTTTGAAACGATATAGGGTCTCTTGCTTGTCCAGGGGGTTGGACTAAATGACCTCTAAGGTCCCTTCCAACTCTATTATTCTATGTTCTAAGCCAAATAGAGAAGCCAGAGAACACCTGCAAATATTATAGCTTACTCCAAATTGTCTCTTTGGATTCCTGAACAGAGGCTATTTGTGTGTTGTGTTTTCTTTTTAAAAATGTTCTTCATGAAGACCTATCTTTTGTAAAGTCCAATAAATTACCATTGCTATCAGCTAAGAAAAACTACAGCTGTTTTTCTATCTCTGGGGGAACATTCCCCCATAGCAAGAACCCGCCCCCCACCTACCTCCTGCTTCCCATTGGTCCAAATGAGAAATCTAGCTTCTCCCTCTTTGCCCTCCATTGCTATGGAAAGTGACTACAATCCAACTCTTCTGGAGAAGCATAAAAGTTTAGCTCCATGTATCATATCACACCACAGTGTTATCAGCTGCAGATGATTTCCATGTTCATTGATTTTAAAACTGCAACTAAGTGTCATGGCTCAGTTTTGTTATTTGAGCCTTATATATTATGTATATTGTATAATACTGTATATATTCTGTAGATAGATAGATGATAGATAGATAAATAGGTTGGTTGGTAGATAGGTAGATAGATAGATAGATAGATAGATAGATAGATAGATAGATAGATAGATACATAGATACATAGACAGAGATAGATAGATGATACAGATGATAGTTAGAGATAGGGATAGATAGATAGGTAGATAGATAGATAGATAGATAGATAGATAGATAGATAGATAGATAGATAGATAGAGATAGATGATATAGATGATAGATAGATAGAGATAGATAGGGATAGATAGATAGATAGATAGATAGATAGATAGATAGATAGATAGATGGAGATAGATAATAGATAGATAGAGATAGATAGGGATAGATAGATAGATAATGATAGAAACCTAGATACATAGCTAGCTAGCTAGCTAGATAGACAGATAGAAAGAAAAAAAGAATAATACAATATATATTATAAAATACAATATATTATTGTACAGTACAGTGGAGATGACCAGACTGAGCCTGAGGGAGTGAACAAATACGTCGTAAGTCATGAGTCCTTGCATACCTGCAATAGATCCAAGTCCAGCTCACCATGACTGTCTTGCTTATCTCCTGCTCATTTCCCTTGACTGTTAGTTGGTCAGATTCCTGTACTCAGCTGAAGCTTGCAATAAATCTTTGTATTCATTTGAACTGCCTGGAACTTTGCATTTCCCCAGCACTTGACGGTACACATTATAAAGAGGAGAAAGTAAAAATAAGGCTAAGTAATGAATAAATAAAGAAGCCACCCAAAATCACTGTATCAGTGA
The DNA here is from genome assembly GCF_049901715.1 of Pseudonaja textilis. NCBI lineage: Eukaryota > Metazoa > Chordata > Lepidosauria > Squamata > Elapidae > Pseudonaja > Pseudonaja textilis. The sequence goes on along the minus strand of NC_142001.1, from coordinate 8,683,532 downwards.
GACGGATGGGATAGAAATTTAATAAAGAAATAAATACATCTTTTTGGACAGAATGTAGTGGTTAAAGGCACCAGGCTAGAAACCAAGGGACCATATGTTCCAGTCCTGCTCTGAGAAGAAGTCAGGTGGCTGGCCTTGTGCCACTCATGTTTTCTCAGCTCTAAGAAAGAGGCAATGGCAAACCACTTCCAAAAAGAAAAAAAACTTTGCAAAGAAAACTCCAGGGATTGTGTGCAGGCAGTTGCCAGAAGCCAACACCAGTTCAAAAGCCTGATAAGGGAAGAAAGCATAAGAAGCATTCTGAACTTTAAAAAAAAAACATATAAATTGAATCAACAGCTGAGAAATTATTCCATTGGGTTCAGAATCTCCATTTTCATTTTTGCCCTAATTTGATAAGCATTTCATTCTAAACAATGGGAAATAGAACCGTACTTCATTCATATAGGGTTGGAGCTGCCAATATAAACATCTGATTATAGGATAAAAGAATATCTTATTAAAATGCAGGAGGAGGGGGGGAGGAGGAGAAGGAGGAGAAGCAGAAGGAGGAGGAAGCAGGAGGAGGAGGAGAGGAAGAAGAGGAAGAAGAGGAAGAGGAAGAGGAAGAGGAAGAAGAAGAAGAAGAAGAAGAAGAAGAAGAAGAAGAAGAAGAAGAAGAAGAAGAAGAAGAAGAAGAAGAAGAAGAAGAAGAGGAAGAAGAAGAAGAAGAAGAAGTTGTTGTTAACCACTAAATAAGCTGTATATTTGTTATGTTGGAAATTAAATCCGTATGAACTTTCTGCGTGAAGCAAAGTGGAATTATATTCCCTAAGAATATTCCCTGAGGACACTGGTTATAGTTTCCTGGTTTAAATTTTAAAGTAATAAATAAGTGCAAATGAAGACTGAACATCCAGTAACACCGGCTGATTTGGACAAAAGCTGACAAATTGAGACATTGAATAGGAATGGGAACTCAAGACAGTTTTGACCTGTATTTCTGTGTAATCTCATGTTTTAATAGAGATGTTACTCAAAAAGAGAAAATCCAGTTGAACTGGAGTCCTTGGCAAGCTGCGTTATTTTTTTTTTCTGGCTTTTGTTTGATCATAGGACTGACTAATCTGCCCCTAAAGTATTATCTCAATTTTCATTGTCCCTCTGGCCATGCATATGGGCTCTAAATTATTTTGTGTTTCTTAAAAATGATAATAATCACTTGGAATCAGGTAATAAGGGAAGCCCACCATTAATATATGAGCTAGTTAAAAACTTGCAAAATAAAACTTTGTTCAGATTCTAATCTTAAACCCTCTTAAATGACTTCCAAGCTATTAACCATCTGGTGGCTTCAACACTTTCCATGTTGTAAATTTTATCCTCAACCGTCCTTGTGAGGGATTTACTTGGCCATAAATACTGGAAACTCAAGGTCAATACAAACTGGTCTCAAATAGTTTTTGGTACTAGATATAGCTGGATTTTATTGTGACATTCTCTAACCTAAAGGCCCTGGCATAGATTCTGATTTGGATTTAGACAGGGAAATTCAAAGGATAAGGCTATAGGTCCTCTGTGGAAGCCAACATGTTCCCTCATCCCTCAATTTGTAAACAAGGTTCATCTCCTTGTATATTTAGATTTGGGCTATAAGAAGGACAAAGTGCTTGTACTTATCAATGAGCTAAGTACGAAGAAAGATCCAGCCTGGAACTAAGGAGAAACTTTCTGACGGTGAGAACATTAATCTGTTGAACAGCTTGCCTCCAAAATAATAGATGCTCCATTGCTGGTGGTTTTCAAGAAAACACTGGACAGTCACTGAACTCATCAAATTTGCAGATGACACCAAGCTGGCAAGAATAGCCAACACTCCAGAAGATAGGCAGGAGGATCTTGACAGACTTGAACACTGGACGCTACCTAACAAAATGAAATTCAATGGTGAAAAAAGTAAGGTTCTACATTTAGGCAAGAAAAATCAAATGCACAGGACAGTATATGTTCTACATTGCTCAACAGCAGTAACTGTGAGTGGGATCTTGGAGTCCTAGTGGACAATCATTGAAATATTAGCCAGCCGTGTGTTGCAGCTGCCAAAAAAGCCAACACAGTTCTAGGCTGCATAAATAGAGGGATAGAATCAAGATCACGTGAAGTGTTAATACCACTTTATAAGGCCTTGGTAAGGCCACACTTGGAATGCTGCATCCAGTTGTGGTCACCACGATGTAAAAAAGATGTTGAGACTCCAGGAAGAGTACAAAGAAGAGCAACAAAGATGATTAGGGGCCTGGAGGCTAAAACATATGAAGAACTGGGTATGTCTAGTTTAATGAAAAGAAGGACTAGGAGAGACACGATAGCAGTGTTCCAATATCTCAGGGGTTGCCACAAAGAAAATGGAGTCAATGTATTCTCCAAAGCACCGGAGGGTAGGACAAGAAGCAATGGGTGGAAACTAATCAAGGAGAGAAGCAACTTCGAACTAAGGAGAAATTTCCTGACAGAACAATTAATCAGTGGAACAACTCGCCTCCAGAAGTTACGAATGCTCCAACACTGGTGGTTTTTAAGAAGAGACTGGATAACCATTTGTTTGGTGTAAGGTTTCCTGCCTAAGCAGGGGGTTGGACTAGAAGACCTCCAAGGTCCTTCCAACTCTGTTATTCTATTCTATTCTATTCTATTCTATTCTATTCTATTCTATTCTATTCTATTCTATTCTATTCTATTCTATTTGTCCGGAGGGTATAAGGACTTCTGCCTTGGGCAGGGGGGTTGGATTAGAAGACCTCAAGGTCTCTTCCAGCTGTATGACTTTGTGATTCTGAGCCACGACCTCTGGAAAAGAAAGTGAAATGATAAATTTACACCTGCAGGCCACGGGCAATGTTATTTACCTCTTAAGACTTGAACCTTCCAGATTCAATTATATTTAAGTACCTATGCATGCAGCTTTCTTGGTAACAATAGAGAAGGAGACTGTTACTGCCTTCTTCTAACTTTCTTTTTTGACTTTCTATCTGGCCTACAGGTCTGGAAACAAAATCTAATCTGTCTTAGCATCCAAGCAGGGATGAGATGTTAGCACCTACAGAGAGTATTTCAATGATGTATTTTCAGTATTTCAGCTGGAGTGTATTCGAGGCAATTTAAGACAAGCTCTTGCCATCTGCGTCGGAGTCCATTGCCCAACCGAGGAAGAGTCATTCAGCATGCAGGACCAGGCTGCTAATACTTCAACACTTTACAATAGTTTGTTTTATAAAATAGTCTTATTTTGCACTGCATTGGTGTGCTCTGAGCTAAGAACTATATTGCAAAGTTCAGGGAGATATGAAGATGGAAAGACAAATGCAATTTGTGGGTAGCAGGAACATCCCAAATCGGATGATTCCACTTTAGAAGTGGCCAAGTGCAGAGTTCTTAAACGCTTCTAAATCAAAATGCAATGATTGAAATAAGGAATTGCCATTTTTTTTCCCCTTACAGTTTCAAAAAGGTTACTTTTCTCTTTTTCCCCGCTCAGCTTTTCATCCCAACCCTTTTTATTCTTATTTTACATTCTATGAACTTCGGAATGATTCCACAAACGGACTAATGGATTTACTTTTATTTCCCAATGGGGGCAGGAAATCTCCAAGCTTAGATTTTTATGAATAACAAATGCACATGGACCACGGTTGTGTTTTGTGCTTTTCTTTCAAATCAAGGACCTTAGGGATCTGCTCGCTGGAAAATAAAGAGGCCTGCACTTATCCCAGAACTGATAGAGAACAGCTTAGTGACTAAATATGTACAAATTGGTCATGGCTTTTTTTTTTTTTTTTTGACTGACATTCATAGAAGTAATCATTTGACCCATTATGTTTACTCTACAGAATTCAGGGTCACACAGGAAGCAATCTACTGCAAGACAATTCTGAAAGTAATTGTGTGATTTAGAGAGTTTAAGCTAGTTATAGTATCAAGGTTTTTTTGGGGTGGGGGGTGGGGACAATCTGCCTCCTTCCATTTTTTTTAATGCTACAATTATGACTCCAATGTTTTCCTCTAATCTCCTAGAACTCAGAGGGATGTTTGCAAACGGGAAACAACTGAGTGTTTGTACATTTATTTTTTTTTAAAGTCCTCTTCTCCACTTATAAAGACTAGTTCCAACCTGTAGAGATGGTTTCAATTTTAGAATTGAGGGGTGGGGAATGTCCTATGTTGCCTGATCCAAGGTGACAAAAAGAAAGAAGGTGCATGAAGTCTGGAGAATGCCATAGCATGAATCTTCTGCAGTTCCAGCTTGGACTCAGTTAATCTCTGAGGAAAAACTTGGAAGAACAAAGAACATTTACCATTGTTCAGTTCCTCACCAGATCTAATTTGAGCTTTCTTCTTTTTTTACCAGAGCTGTAATTTCAACAACTACAGGGAAAGTGATCCCTTGTTTTATGCCAGAAAAGTAGTGTCAGGCTCCCCAAAGCAAGAAATATACATCTAAGCAGTTTTCTTTATTGTTTCTCAACTACAGGCAGAAATCTTGTCAAACTAAAGTGACTCCTGGCATCCTTGAAATATACCCTTCTGGGGAGAGCTATCTTGATTCTTTTTCTCCCAACAAATCTAAACTTTACTGTCTCTTGGTCCTCTTGAATTAAGTTGCTCCTAGCCTGGGAATCCAGACTACACGCCATCTCATGTAAGAAAACCAACGCAATGTGAGTATCATCCATTCCATCATGCTCCATTTTACAAAAGACTCATACAAGCTATGGGGGGGGTGGGGGGGAGGAAATATCCATCTGGTTCAGTTCCAAACTGGGAGAAAGGCCCTGGAGACAAAATAGAGGCTGGAGGCTGATTGGAAAGATGGTTTAATGATGAAGCAGAACCACCAAGCACATAGTTTTGGTGCAGCAGACAAAAAATAGAGGGATTTTTATACCTTCTTTGAGCTTTACACTTGAGCTTCCTGTTCCTGTGCAAGAACATGTATTGCATTGGCTGTTGTCAGACTCCCATGGGGCCATGTAGGGGTTATGTAGAGGTCATAGCTGACTCTATAGGCAAAGTACAAATCCTAGGTGTTTGTCTGAGCTAAGTTTGGTTGAAGTTTCTGAGGGTGATGCAAGGAGACAGCTTGTGTTCTGAAAGGGTTTTGGGTAATTCTTATTGTGGCTTAATTGGCTTTTTCCTGTGTTGGACCTTGAGTGATGGCTATTTGCTTATAAATAGAGCTATCTAGATATGTGTCTTTTTTCAATATGCTCTGTCTCTCTTAAGTGCTGGCATCTGCTGTGGGCTATTAAGAAAAGGTAGGGGCTGCTTTCTACCTCCAAGAGCATGTTTCTCCATTTCCCCCTTTAGGAAATATAATATTCTGCTTTTTTAAAAAAAATATTCCTCAAAATATTTCATTCTTCTAGCAGAAGGGTGCGTGCTAACTTTTTACAAAGCCAACAGAGCCAGTTTGGTGTAGGGGTTAAGACACTAGGTTAGAAACCTAGAGACTGTGATAGTCTCCTTAGGCACAAAACCAGCTGGTGTCCAGCCTCCAGTCCCTCTGCCTTAGTTTAAGAAGAACCCAAGGCCAAAACCATTTCTGCAATCTTGCCAAGAAAACTCTGAAGATTAACCCAGACATTTGTCAGGAACAAGATTGACTTGAAGGCACCATACACCAGCACTTGCAGAATATATATCTCAGGAAGGAATGTGCACTAGGTGTATGAAGATCCAATTTGATACTTTGTATATTTGAAGCACTGACAACAAATATCACAACTGGGCTTAGAAAAGGATGCAAAGAATAGTATTCCAAAAAGTAGGTGGAATCAGAATAAAACTATGACTTCGTTTACATTTTATAAAATGTAGTACTAATTTAATACAGATAATATGATTCCTCCTCTCTCTACTGTAAAAAAATGGTTGAACCATTTTAATTTTTAATTCTTGGAATTAAAAGGGGGCTATCAGGAGTAGAATCTAGTGCTACAATTAAGTAATATTTTGTTTTTGTTTTACTATTTTGTTTAGCCAGCCCTTCAACTCTCTTGCTGTTGCTTCTGAATAGCCAGTGGATGCATCTGAAGTTTTAAAAACATGGCTCTGGCATTTTGTCAGTCCCAAGAAGAAGGGTGGCTTGCAAAATTTACAGAGCAGTCAGTCATGAACAAATCAGATGAAAGATGGAGATTAGAAGGTGCTTCAGGAAATGTCCATGGCAGAAGGTTCCTCTCAAATATTAATATTGAGAACCCCAAAATTTAATTCTTGTCCTGGACAATGAAATAGTCTTTGGATTTCGACTGACTCCACCCAAAAGGCTGAATCATTGTTTGACCATGGATAGAGAAAGCTTGGGAAGATGATTTTCACGAGGATCAAGGTCCTCTCAGAGATGTCTTTTGGTTCCTGAACTATTTGAATTCTGAAGATACTCATTTAATTAGAAAAAGAAGTGTTGAGATGTAATACATCACTCTGGCAATATCATCTTGATTAGTAATCAACCATCGTCTTAATTAGTAACCAATAGTACTCTGATTGCCGTATTTAGCACAGATCCATGAAGTCCTAAGTATCAGGCATCAACTTTGAACTTGCATTTGCTTTATCAACAGGAAGGATCTAGTGTGCCCATTCCATGAAGTGTCCACAGAAAAATGATTTTAAGGTTTACCTCTAGCCTCAACAAAGACTGTAATTATCAGGACTTGGGTAGAAAACATTATGTGACTGGGGAAAAAAGTATCATGTATATTCCACTTCTATTTCCATACAGAAGAAAAAGTTTGTTTTTTAAAATCATGGTTGTCCCAATTCCTTTTTTTTTTTTAAAGGGCTGCATACAAAGGTTTAAAGAAACAATGACCAAGTTCAATGTTTTAAAGCGATCAGGTTACACATAGTATAATCCAGTACTTCTAAATTAAATTATATCTGACTGCTTACCAGTATCCCTTCTAAATTGAGTTTACCAATCTGCGTGCTTTTGTTTTTAGAAAGAAAAATAAATCAAATGCTCGCAATAAAGCTTAACGTGATCTGCAAGCAACTTGAGAAGAGTTTTACGAGGTCAGAGCAATAAGAGATCTGTCCAAGATCCCACCCTTGGTGCTGATCTGTACAGGATTACAAATTTGCAGGACATTTACAAGAAATCATGCAACTATCCTGGGCAGTTTCCACTTTCCCTGTTTTGCACTGGCCTTTATTTAGTTTGTGTGTGTGTGTTTTTTTTAGCTTTCTTGGAGAATTCAAGTCATCTGCTCAAGCTATTGAACAGAAATTGACATCTAAGCCTATCGCATATACAGGTAGTTCTCAACTTACAACGAGTTCATTTAGTGACCATTCAAAGTAACAACAGCACTGAAAAAAGTGACTTATGCTTCTGTCAAGGCTTCGGCAGTTACCCTCCTTTAAATCGTGAGTCTTGAGCCAAACTTCCAAAACTTAAAAAGGATTTATTGGGAATTAAACTGTCCGACGCTGCCTAGGTGTAGCCAACTCTGAGACACATCATTCATTGTCACCCTTGACCCTGGTTTTCCCCCCATCCCCTGGGTGTATCGTAATTCATATTCTCCAATGGGACACATCCATAGCCTAGAATCATCAATCGTGTCCTCCAGTTAGATTTTAGGCAGAAACTTCAGTCACCTAGTTACTATCTTTGAAAACATTTATGGAATGTAGTTTTGCAAGTGGCTGCACTGCTCCCCCCTCCCTTTCTGTCGGCAACTCTAAAAAGACCATAGAAATATTTTATGAGTTCTCAGCCCGTTTTTCATACTTATGACTGTTGCAGCATCCCCGTGGTCAGATGATCACGGGGCAACCGACTCACCTTTACGACGGTTGCAGTATCCAGTGGTCATGGGATCCCCTTTTGCGACCTTCTGCCAAGCAAAGTCAATGGGGAAGCCAGATTCACTTAACAGCCATGTTACTAACTTAACAGCCACAATGATTCACTTAACAAGGGTGACAAGAAAAATCCTAAAATGGAGCAAAACTCACTGAGCAATGTTTCACTTAGCAACAGAATTTTTGAGCTCAGTTGTGGTCGTAACCCGAGGATTACCTGGACCAGGTTTGTCTGTTTGCCTGTTCAACACCGCACACAGCCAAGAGTGACAGAGGTTGTATGAAGCGTAGGGCTGTGGCCCTCAAATTTGCTAATTGACATCGTTGGGGCTTACACAACCCATCTAATTGGTCCAGGTAAAGACCAATGGTTGGATTCATGGGCATCCTGAAATAGGTTAGTTTGAATTTTGATTAGGATTTGTCCTTGACAGTTTTCACTTATTGTGTAAGCCTGGCTTATTTCTTCAGTTAATGATTTAACATGATAACTGAACCTCAAAACTGATTTATAAAGTTTGGTGTGTTGTGTGAACCACAGGAAGGCTGGTGATAGTTTCATGATTCATTCATTACCATACAATGTTAAGCTTTGCTGTTGTTTGAATTATTATTATTATATTTCTATGTCATCCATCCATCCATCCATCCATCCATCCATCCATCCATCCATCCAGCCAGCCAGCCAGCCATCCATCCATCATCTATACATCTCTCTCCATCTCTCTCTCTCTCTCCCTCCCTCTTTCTCTCCTATCTGTATAGCTTCTATCTCAAGGTGGTAAACATACCTAATATTCTTGCCTCCTATTTCACTTAGTGATAACATTCCCTTGGGTTCCAAAAGGAAAAGAAAGGGATGACGCCAAAGAAGAGAACAGATTCCTCCTGTTTGTCCACTTGTCTCCAACGAGGTGAACCATTTCTCTGTAGGAAAAGCCATCAAATGTGAAACAGGGTGACTGGAATGACTCAGCCACCCCTGAAGGTAGCCCACGGCGTTGTTGAAGTGGGGAAAAGAAAGCAAGAAAGCACTGACAGCCCTTGGAATTGCCACCAAAGGTCACTCAGGACCTTGGAAGTTATAACGCCTCTAAAATTTGACACACTGCCCCCGAGGTAGGCAGCTGCCCTCAGTTTTTATTTATTTATTTGTTGGTTTGTGAGTTGACAGTATATTGAATCTCTCTTTTGTCCCGTTCCCCCACCCCCCAAAAAAAGCTAGGAGAGTTTTAAGCATCTGGCCCTGAAAAGAAGAAAAAGAAAAAAAGTGTTGGTTTTTTTTTTTTAAAGTGACCGCCTCTAGACACTCTGAAGCCTGGAAATGATTTCATTGAACTGCTATGCAGATGGATTAATTCCAGTATTGTAAAGTCAACATGGCCAAATGCTCTCGACATCACAGCCTGTGTTACTGTGGTCTGGATCAGGTTTTGATGAAGTAATTTCCCTGGGGTTTAGCACTTTAGGAAGCCTAGAGGACGTCCTTCTCGGATTTGATTTGAGACTTGTCCTCTTCTCCTCCCCCCTTCTCCCTCCCCACCTTTCCAGCTAAATTGGGCTTTATCATTTGCACATGAACCTCTATGAGTTGGAGAAGTATCAAATGAGGGCCATATGTTTTGGGGCACAGAATGCCCAAACAATTGGGTGTATGGAATGAGATTCATTTCTTGCTCTCTTTTCTTTTTTGCAAAGATGATAGAATTAATAGCAAATGATACAGCGCCTGGGCTGGAGCGTGTTGGAAGGGAAAGAGAGCCAGCTTTTTTTGATCCTTTGTTCTATGAGGGGGGTTCCCACCTTCACACAAGAGAGGAAGGGAAAGATTTGGATCCAAAAGACCTAAAAAGAAGGAGAAGAAGATGTGGCTTCTAATCCATCTGGCCTTTGAGTCCTAAAATCTGACTCCTCCTCTCCTCCATAGCCCCACCCCTTGCCTCAGTGCCTGATCGTCTTCCTCCTTTCATTGTGTAGGGCCTAGATCAGGGGTCACCAACCTTTTGGACCTCAGGGACCACTAAATTCATACTATTAAATCCCACAGACCACTACTGTGATCTGCCTAATGACCAGCTGGGTGTGCATGGCTAAGTGGTCATGTGACTGGGAGGGCGTGACCAACTCGATGTCACTCATGTCGAGGGGCACCTCTCCAGCCTCTATTCTCCCCTCCCCTCCCACTCCTCCCCTGCCCACCCAGGCTCCTTAGGGCCCCAACAGGAAGCAGTTGTTGGAGCTAAGCAGCCACCGGAAGAAGGGGTTGGCCAAACAACTGGCTCAGTTCATATTGAATCTGACCAAGAAGGAGGCTCGGTAGAAGCACCTCACTGAGGACTGCAGATAGCATAGGCTTTCCAAGCAGAGGAAAGACCTGTGGGATTGCAAGGCCAGGTACCTGGAGGCTCAGGGGCTAGGATGATGCAGTCCCACTGGAACGAGGCCCTCCGGCTCTTCATCACCGGCGACCCTTCCCTCCAGCCTTCGCCCAAAGCTCCACACTAGGAGGCTGAAGCAGACCCCAAGTCAGAATTTCTGCTTCCCTCCGACCCACACAAAAAGACCCTGAAGGGGGAGACTCTCTGCAGCAACACAAATGTTCATTGCCCATATCTGGCCCATTGCCCATATCTGGCCCTATTTGAAGACCCCTGATTTAGTGCAATATAAAAAAATGCTAAATGCATTTTTTCTGCGGACCACCACAATTTTCTCATGGACCCCCAGTGGCCTCCAGACCCCCAGTGGATGACCACTGGCCTAGGTAACAAAATAATAGAATTGGAAGGGATCCTGCAGGAAACATCATTCCAGACAAATGGTTGTCCACTCTCTTCTTAAAAGCCTCCATTGATGGAGCACCCACAACTTCTGGAGACCAGATTAATTGTTCTGACTGTCAGGAATGTTCTCCTTAATTCTACGTTGTCTCCTTGATTAGTTCCCATCTGCTACTTGGCCTGCCTTCAAATACTTTGGAGAATAGGTTGACCCTCTCTTCGTGGCAGCCCCTTAGAAATGGGAAAATTGCTAATTCCTGCAACTGTTGTTCATGTGTTGTAGCCTCCACTTCTCTAATCATCTTTGTCATTTTTTCTGCACTCTTTTAAAGTGTCTACATCTTTTCTATACAGTGGTGACCAAAACTGGATGTGAGGCTTCCCTGCAGAAGCTCCGTCCCTCTATTTTCTGTTGTGGATGTCTCTTGAAGAACCCTTTGGATGTGCTCCCCTGATGCTATATTTGGAGTCTGACTGGTGATATTTTGATCCATACTACTCGCTGCTTCAATTTTGGAAGGAAATGCACTATATAAAAAGAGTCATAGAGATGCATATCATGTTACTGGTGAAGTAGCTTGACAGATGGGATCATCCAACCAGACAAATTATCTTTTTACACACACCCAGGATCCCAACCCAACACCAAGAGTCACCTGAAGGCCAGGAACTTCAGAAGAAAAATCCAAATCAACAACTGAACGCGAGCCATGATTTTTATTGCTATTTTGTGGGTTTGGGCTGGATTGCCTGGGTTGCATTGAATTGAAGGCGTTTTTGTAAGCTGCCTTCATAAACTGTAGTTTGAAAAGGCTATAAGGATCAGTGTGCTAGGAACGTGTCATAGAAATCCAAATTCAGCTATAGACTCAGCAATGATGAAGGAAACTTTAGAGTTCCATTGCTTCTCAGTCTAACCACAAGGTTATTATGAGGCTCAAAGGAGCACTGGGGAAAGAGGTGTGGAAAACCATCTAGAATTCTTTGAAAGGCTAAATGTTTAGTACAAGTCACTGTGACACTGTATGTCTCACGATGGCCTTGCACAAATAACTCCAATTGTGCGTGTTAGGTAGCTCACCACCCATCAATAGATTCCTTGAAGGAAATTCTTCCACTAGGAAACCAGGGTTATGAATGTTAATACTGCATTTATCATAAGGTTACAATAGCAGACTCTTGCAAGCCTGAATATGCTTCTCCCTTCTCTTCCTTTGTCTTCATACAGAGAGTCCCTACAGAGAGTGGTAAGGACAGCTGAGAAGATCATAGGAAGCTCGCTTCCAGTTGTTCAGGATGCTGCTTATAAGTGCTATGAGCTTAGAGCTCAGAGCATAGTTAGAGACCCCCACTTCATGGTCTATTTCTGTTGCTCCCCTCAGGGAGGAGGTTTCTAAGTATGTCTAGCAGGACTATCCGATTCTGTAACAGCTTTGTTCCCTAAGCCATCCGTCTGATAAATTTGCAAAATTCGTTTTTCTTGCCACATACATGTATACATCCGAACTAGACTGTATTATTTCCCTGTGTCATATAATATATATGGATATATGCATAATATTTATGTATGTATGTATGTATTTACTTACTTACTTATACTTACTTACTTACTTATTCATTCATCCTGCTATGGTTATGTAATGTATATTGGAGGTGGTGACTAGTGGTGGGATTCACATTTTTTTACAACCAGTTCTGTGGGCATGGCTTGGTGGGCATGGCAGGGGAAGGATACTGTAAAATCTCCAGTCAGAGGTGGTATTTGCCGGTTCTCCGAACTACTCAAAATTTCCGCTAGCGGTTCTCTCATCAGAGAACCTGCTGAATACTACCTCTGGGTAGTAACCTTTTGAGAGCTGTATGCAATGAGATTTCATTCTAATGTATGCCAATTAGTGTACATTTTAAGTGACAATAAAGTTATTCTAAGTCTTCATGACAATTGACATTTTCTCAGGTGACCTGGACTCAGATTTCTTTTATCGGATTGTTATTTTGGTTATGTTTCTTCCTTTGGTTCCTCATGGTTATTTTTACATTCTAATGTATGCGCTAAGAATGGGAAAAATATAATCAAATAATAAAAGATTCAGTCATAACAGTCTATTACTTGCTGCACAAAGGTAATGGCAAATCATGTCCATTCATGTCCACCTCTAAGGGGCAGTGCTTATCTTTCTTTCTTAGCCAAGAGAAACGCTATTGTCTGAAGACACTTCCGTGGTCCTGTGGCTGACATGACTGTATGCTGAGGTAGACAAAACACTGTTACCTTGCAAGTGGTATATTTGCAACTGCATGCTTTCGAACTGCTAGGTGGGCAGGAGGCTTACTGCATAGAGAGTGTTAATTTTTTTATTTTCATCATGGTTTGTTGAAGAAACCACGATAGACTGCCACGTCCACCAAGCCATGCCCACCAAGCAACACCCACAGAAATGGTAGTAATTTTCTTTGAATCCCTCCACTTGACTCTGCACCTTAAAAATAAATACCCTCTGATGCTTTTTGAGTATCTGCCTCAAAAACCTTCTGGAAAGGATTCCAAAAATCTTCTTATTTTGTTTTAGCGGCACAGGCACCCAAAGAGAAAGGCACAGGCTACTTCATAAAATTTCATCTGGGACCTCGCATTGATCTATCAACATCTCATGTCTGTGTTGAAACAAATTTTATTGTCTTCCTCCAAAAAAACTCTGTCATAAAACAAAGCTATTCAGAGAGGACTTTTGGCTTTGCAGATGCTGACAAATTGCAACCCTAAGAGCCCCAAGAGTGATGGGAATTGTAGTTCTGGAAAGTCCCTGATTGCTCTTCTCTGGATGGAAGACATCTTAAAAAGAATAACTGAGAACAGGGTAAAGTAGGCAGCTCTTCAATCATCCCAGAAAGGAATTATCTAACATTAACATTTTCACCATTGGTGGAAATTCTGCATGGTTTGGGAAATTTCTTCATCACTGAAACCACAAATTGCTGTAAATTGCTGTTTGGATAGGGGTTGTTCACCCTCTAGGAACTGGGGGAAAGGAGGCATGTCAAAATTTCTGTCTGCTCCTAGGATGAGTTTATAAATCTCCACATCTGTAGAATTACTAGAAGCACCAGCCAGGCTGGGTAGCATTGACGGATTTGGGAAACTAAACCGTAGTTTATCAAAACCAAATAATTTTATTACATCCGTTAAAGCCAAAAAACAATATAAAATCTAAGAAGTAAGTGGATATAAATACTCTATGCGTAGATATCAAATTACGAGTAGTATATAGAAATATAACCAGGAATAAGAATGAAACGTAGACTGTAAAAATACAAGGATGAAAGTACAATAATAATAGTGTTGGAAGTTAAAACCCAACCCTCTCCTAGGAAAATGAAATATTGTAGGATATACTAAAAAGGCAGAATATTTCCCCTAAAAAGAGAACTGGAAACTCAGAAGCAGAAACTCACCTCAGAAGCAGAAGCTCATCCCCCACCCTTGTTAATGGGTGGGCCATTAAGGCCTGGGCCAGAGTATTCTACATAACAAAGGCCTCTGCCCATCTCACCAACTGGCCTGGGAAGATTGCATCAGCCAGCACTCGGGTGAAACCATGTGGTCTAGCTAAGACCCCCACACCCTGGGAGTCTGACAGCCAATGGGATACATTTCTTACACAGGGAACAGGAAATACTAAGGTGTGGCCCAAGAGAGGGTATATAACTAAGGGTCTCTCCGCATCTTGCCCCTTCTTTTACTTTACCCAACATCTTGAAGCATGTGATCGTCCTTTTCACTTTGGAGCTCCAAGCCATGGGGTCCTGTCCACCATTAAACCATCTTTCCAAACAGCCTCCATGTTTCCAGTGTCTTTTTCCCCACTTGGAACTGAACCCAGAAGGAAAATTCTTCCAACAATAGAATAAAATAGCATAAAATACGTTACTAAGTAAATCAGAATCTTCAACAACAGGGAGCCTTTGACATATAATAGTTCATTTAGTGCAGTGGTTGGCAACCAGTGGGCTGGGGACCACAAGAAAATTTTGGTGGTCCGCAGAGAAATGTCACCCCCAAAGCACCCCCGAAAGCAATTAATCCAGGCTGCACAGGAACACAAGGCTTGCGTCGCTTGCCTGGCCACCAGGCTGCTTCTTTCTTCTGCTTTTGGCTGCAGGCTAGGGAAGCAGCAAAAGTCTTTCTTTCTCTCTCCCAAACTCCACCAGAAATGAGTCTTTGGGACCCTGCAAGGCCTCCTGCTCCAAGAGGCTGTGCTGGCATGACAAGTCTCACTAAAATTCATTTCTGGTGGAGTTTGGGGGAGAGAAAGAAAGACTTCTGCTGCTTCTGCTGCTTTCCTTGCATGACGCCAAAAGTCTCTCTCCCCCCGCCCCCCGAGAACAGAGCTGGAGATGATATCCTGCAATCCCAAATAAAGAACGATCAATTGGTAGGGGAATTTTTCTGCAAACTTTTTTGGGGGATTTTCCCAGGGTCTCTGGTCTGCGGGATTTAAAATGATGAGTTTGTGTGGTCCCTGAGGTCCAAAAGGTTGGCGACCCCAATTTAGTGACCCTTCAAAGTTACAAAGTTACACTGAAAAAAAGTGACTTATGATAATTTTTCGCATTTTCAGCATCCCCCAGGGTCCAATGATCGAAATTCGGATGCTTGGCAACTGACTCATACTTACGACGATTGCAGCATCCTGGGGTCATATAATCCTCTTTTATGAACTTCTGACAAGCAAAGTCAAGAGGAAAGCCAAATTCACTTAAACAACCATGTTACTAACTTAACAGGCGCAGGGACTTCACTTAACAGCGGTGGGAAGGAAAGTCGTCACATGGGGTAAAACTCACTTCACATCTCTCTTGCACAGCAACAGAAAAGTTAGGCTAAATTGTGGTTGTAAGCCGAGGACTACCTGTACAAGTAAGACAGATACCAGAAAATCAGAGTTGGAAGGGACCTTGTAGGTCATCTAGTCCAGTCCCCTACCCAAGCAGGAGACCCTGTATCATTTCTGATAGATGGGAGTCCAATCTCTTCTTGAAAGCCTCCAGTGATGAAGCTCCCACAACTTCCGAAGGCAACTTCTGTTCCATTGGTTGTCAGAAAATCTCACTCAGAAAATTCCTCCTTATTTCCAGGTTGAATCTCTCCTTGTTGAGTTTCCATCCATTATTCCTTGACTGGCCTACAGGTGCCTTGGAGAATAGGTTGACACCGCCCCCTCTGTGGCAGCCCCTCAAATATTGGAAGACTGCTCTCCTGTCTCCCCTGGTCCTTCTCTTCACTAGACTAGCCATGCTTGGTTCCTGTAACCGCTCTTCATATGTTTTAGCCTCCAGTCCCCTAATCATCTTGGTTGCTCTTCTCTGCACTTTCTCTAGAGTCTCAACATCTTTTTTATAGACAAATAGCATATACTGGGCTATATTTTATCAACCTCTGGAAGCCACAGATTCTCCATCCCAACTCTTTAAAATGTCACAAGGCTCCTTTTTAAGGTACTGTTTTTTGTTTTTTTTTGAGTTATCCTTAAGAAATATCATGCATCCTGAACCGAGTCAATTTGTTTTCTTTTTAATTGTCCTTGCCAAATCTCTGAGAAGTAGCTGGACAATAAAGAACCCTGAATACAGACAGACCCTTCTCGCCAATGTTGCAAATGTGCAAAACGTAAAATAGATTAATTTTATTTTTTTTGCAGGCAGGAATGGCTGTCTGATGGGCTGACTTAGGACATGCCATTGGAACAGGTTATCTTTTCTTTACAATTCTCTTTGCCCAAATCTTTGAGCAGTCAATTGAACCAATAAAGGACCCCTGACTAAAAACATACCTCGACGCCAATGCTCCAGATAAATGAAACGCAAAAGAGATTTCTCGCAAGCGGGAATAGCCACTCCGATGGGCTGACTCAGAAGGTAGGATTGGAAAGAGGCATCTGTAATTTATTAGCTGCACAGAAAATGCGTCTTTCCTGCACCAATTATTTTGCTTTCATCACTAATGAGAAAGAGGCCCAAGGAGCTGATGCTCATGGCAAATTTAAACAGCCTCCCACGCATACTATACATGCACATTTCTCATGCACGGTTGCCCATTACATTAAACAACAAATAATACACACAAGGACAATTCATTAGGACAGCAGCACAAATGTTCGAAAATAGAGCTGGAACTAATTTGAAGGACGGAGGGTAGGGGCAAAATCCCAATGTGGATTTTTTTTCTCTACTCAGATTCATCTACCAGAATTCAAGCCTTTAGGTCTGTCCTCTCACTTTCCCTCTAACGTTCCCATTCTTTGTTGTTCTTGACGAAAGGGCTTTTAAGAATGTGCAGAAATCCATTTATTTAGAAGATGCATTTATAAGTCGTCAGATTCTCAATGACTTCTTAAATGGAAAGCCTGTTTGGAGGATTATTGCTGTAAAATCCACCAAGTGAAACATATAAACTTTTTACTAAAAGTTTGACGAAGAACATAAAAATGAAGGTGAATTTTACAGAAAGAATTTTAAAGAATAGAGGCAAGAAAGAAAAAGATTTGCATTTGGTCTTATAAGTAACACGAATTTCAGTTGGGTTTTTCTCGAGCGTTCCTTTTCTGTGACCTCTGGAAACCCAATTTTTAAAAAAATCTGAATTCATTTTTGGGGATGGGGAGGTTGAAAAGTGGAACCACGGGATGTCTTTAAAGTGTTTAATAGAGCAGAGTGAAAAAAAAATTCAAGTGTTAGGGTTAGAACTGGACTTCAGGAAAGGTTTCGTTTCTTTAATCAGTTTCATTCACCGGCATTTATGAACATCACTGGTACAATGATGAATTTCTTTTGAATATCAAAACTGGAAAAGGGATTCTTGTTCTCACCTATCATAATTACTGTAAATTTAGCACAGGATGTAATTAAATTGTTTGCAGAAAATCCATTTTCTTTTTAAAAATCCAATAGAATTATTAATTATTAAATCAGCTAAATGTAGAATTGAATACATTTTATATTTTGTGGCAAGATAAAAATCACTTGTGTTCCATCATCTGCTGCCTTAAAGGAATTTAATATATACATACAATATTGTTTTCAGCACCAAATTTATTTTTCCTTTGATTTTTTAGGAGTTGGAATGAAAGTTTCCCCACTCCCCCTTTCAAACCAGCTTTTAAAAAATGAGATGAAATTTGTTTGTTATATTTAAAGAATCTGTTTTATTATATTGAAAAATATCTGTTGAAAAATAGATTCTTAAAATGTATTAGCGACCCAATGCACCTGTTTTGCTTCTTACATTCATCCATTCTTTTGAAATGTCCAAAAATAATTTACTCCTGCTTTTTGATGTTCTATGCAGCTGATATTTAGGGATACTTTTTTTGACAGAGGAGGAGGGAAGAGAGGTTGCAAAGTTTGTCCCGTTTTTTTTTAATTTATTCTATTTATTCATTCGGTTTCTTTAGCTGCCCAACTCAACCAAGCGACATTGGGTGGCCTATCATTTATTTTATTTCATTATTATTATCTCATCAGACTCATTTAACTATTCTATATAGCCTGGATGTGGGAAGAAGGAACACGACATTTTGTGCAATTAGTTTTGAATCATTAGACAAAGCTTCACAAACTGAAATTTCTCTAAAAGTTCTCCAAACCAAAATATAAAATTCACGAAACAGCGTCAGGGATGGAAGAAACTGCAGAACAAGTCCCTCAGTGAGAAATAATGTTTATTAAAAATCACTTGTAAAATGCATACATTTTAAAAAGTGCCTAAAAAACATATGGAAGGGGAAATATACTTAAATGTGTAACCTTGCCAAATATTGATTTCACAGGGTATTTTTGCTTTTAGTGTAAGCTGTATTTATTGTTCTTGAAATATAAACATTAGTAATCTGCCCAACATCACGTTCCTATTTTTTAGGTTGATTTCTTTCAACGTAATCAAATTGGTTTTGATTTTATTTAGAGGTAGAGAGGATTAGGGCTAATTTTTCTCCCTTTCTTTTAATGAATACCTCACATTTTTATTGATACTTGTTCGTGTTTATTTTTTAAAGTATTTTTATTAAAAGCAGATTTTACAAAGATTTTTAAAAAACTACAAAAACACAGAAGAAATAGAGAAAAAATATAAAAAGGTAAAAGAAAAAGTGAAAAATTACAAAAAAAGCAAAAATAAAAAAAGGAGTGACTTCAAGAAGTGACTGCCGATGTTTGCAGCGGTTACAAACTTGGTAATTGCCATCCCATTTTGAATATCATAGCTCCTTTCTTCCCACAAATAAATCTTTTAAAAAAATGAATCCCAAAACCAGCAGTTCATTTTATCCATTTTAGCAAAAGTCTATAAAGGGTCTCAGTTTTTTTTATAAAAGTAACTATGGTTCCCTCCATAAAGCAGTTTGGTCTAATGGTTAAGGCACCAGGCTAGAAAAAGGGACACTGTTAGTTTAAATGCCAGTTGGGTGACGATGAGTTCTAGTTCCGTCTTGAAAGCTAGCTGGGTGACTTTGGGTCAGTCATTCTCTCTCAGTCCTGGCCACCCCACAGGGTTGTTGTGGGGAAAATAGGAGGAGAAAGTGTGTTGGATAGGTTCGCCACCTTGAATTATTTGAAAAAAATAAAAATAAAGGCAGAATACAAATTGATTAATTATATTTAAGAAGTCAATTTAACCATTTCTGCAAACTCAGCCATCTTCACAAACCATTCCCCTATTATTGGTCTTTCTGCAGGCTTCCATCCTTGTACATATAATAGCTTCATTGCAGTTTACCATACATGAAACTAATTGATCGTAGGTCAAGCAGAAATTATGCAGAATTTTTCACAGCTGGCTATGGTGACACGCAGTGGTGGGATTCAATTTTTTTTACTATTAGTTCTGTGGGCGTGGTGTGGTTTGGTGGGTGTGGCTTGGTGGGCATGGCTTGGTGGGCGTGGCAGGGGAAGGATACTGCAAAATCTCCATTCCCTCCCCACCCCACTAACCTGCTTTCCAGCTCCATTCTCCTGTGCAGGGCAACAAAAGAAGACCCAGCCGATCAGCTGGGACTCAATGGGAGGTGGAGAATAGATGGGAGCAGGGCCAGTCAGAGGCGGGATTTGCTGGTTCTCCAAACTACTGAAAATTTCCACTCCCGGTTCTCCAGAACTGGTCAGAACTTGCTGAATACCACCTCTGGTGTCATGTATGTAGTCACTTTGACTTTCATTCTTTCACTGCGCTCTTTTCTGTCCAATCATCTACAGCAGTATTTTTCACAAGGCAGGTCATGATGGATGCAGCAGACTGACTGCGCCTTTGTGAAGGTTGGGACAATACAAGAGAACATGTAGAATAATATAGTCTTGGAAGGGACCTTAGAGGTCTTCTAGTCCAACCCACTGCTTGAGCAGGAGACCCTGTACCATTCTGGACAAATGGCTGTCTAGTTTCTTTTTGAAAACCTCCAGTGATAGAGCACCCATAACTTCCAGAGGCTAACTTGTTCCACTGATTGAATTGTTCTCACCGATAGGAAATATATCATTAATTCTAGGTAGGATCTCTCTTTGATAAGCTTCCATCTGTTACTTCTTATCAAAGAGAGATCCAACCTAGAATTAAGAAGTGATATTTTGGTTTTAGGATGGCAACCTATTATTCAGAAGGAGAACTTCATTAAGATGTTCTGCTTGGATTCTCAACTGCCACAAATAAATAACCAAGGAGGTCTAGAAAAACAGAGATATATAGAAAAGAAACACAAAGGAAGAAAACCAGCAACTTTAGCCATTCTATAACAGAGAAAATATATTCAAAAACGGCTACAAAAAGTCCTCAAGACATTATAAAGCACCCTGGGAGATGTTTATCTCAAGAGAAAAAAAATTAATATAATATTTAAAAAGTCACATTTTTAAAATCAGTCTAACACTGTTTTAGGCCTATTCACAAAGCTAAGATGTCAATAGAGCAGCAGTTTTCCTGCTGAGGTATTTTTGATATTTTATATGTTCAAATCAGATCAAATCAAATCTTTGTAATGGTCATTTATTATGTTTTACCCATTTTCACAATACCCTAGGATATGTATATCAATTTTGATCTTGTTGATCTTGCATTCTCTAAGAGCAATATTCTAAATGGAAAAGATGAGCATCTAAAAACATCATAATATCTTCAGGTTTAATACGTTGACAAGAAAAACAAGAAATGCGACAAGTGCAGATTCACAGGCTCTATCATATTTATGAATTATAAACGTCTTCGTGAAAAGTTCTGCAATTCTACAGCTAGAATAATCCAACCCTGTGTATATTTATTTATTTATTTTGATCATGAAACTGTTGAGCTCCCTTCCTGCCTTATTACTAAAAACGTTTACTATACAAAATCCAACAATATAAACATTAAAACCATGGCAGAAACTAGCACAATATTCAAGATAAAAATCAATAATAACATCACAGAATCAAATTCATAATAAAATAAACGTAATAAAGAACAATCTTAATTTTTTGGAAGATTGCAAGGCAGACTTACATAAAATAATAAACGTACTAATTGGTTTTAAAAAATTCTTCTAAGATTCATCTTTGCCTTTTAACTTATTTTGCTTTAATCAGTATAATGTTCCCTTAGCTCTTGCACAATTCTTTAAAAAAAATGCATTATGTTCTATATTTTTGTTTAATTCTTTTGCTCACAGTTGTTTTGAAGTGACCTTCTTGTTACCTTCATGAACAAAACTTTGGAAAAATACATGGTGTGTTATTTTTATGCATGATAACAATGGCAAGACTTCTGGTTTTCATCATTGGAAAGGTTTTTTACGTACCTACAATGGAAGAGTGATTAATGAAAGGGCTAAAAGTGGCAGGGATGACAAAATTGACAGCATTCATTAGGAAAAAAAAGGGTTTGGGCAAAATTTAATACTAATTAGAAGCCTTTCGTGGTTTTTTTTTGTTGTTTTGTTGCTTTTACAAGAAACAGAAACAAAAATCAAATTATGACATATGGATTTGATGACTAGCAAAATTTATTGATTGGAAAAATGGAAGCTACAGTTAAATGCTCAAGTAAGAGTTTATATATTTTGTAAAAGAAGTTAGAAATTAGAGTTCTTTTATATCTTTGTTTCTTTCTATCATTTTTATATTTTTGTTCTTCAATGTCTCACCTCTTTCAATCTCTCCCTTTTCTATCAATGTCTGCCTTAGACTATTTGCTTTTTTTAGCTTTTATCTTGATGTTTATTTTAAACAGTTAATAAAGTTACATCAAAGCAGTTGTTCTGAAGGAAGGCCAAACAAATTACATTGATTTTGTTTTTGCTTCCAGATATATTTTGTCGTAATACAGTGCTACTTCTGGTTTGCCCAAACATGGAAAAGTTGGCAGAGAAATTTCTCCGTGCCTATTGTCATTAGAAGTGCATCGAGTTGCTTTCACTTCCTAAAGATTAACATTACAAATTGCTAAAGAGTGAGTTCATTTTTGTAAGGTGTTTTTCCATTCTCCAAGGATAACATTTTTTTCTAGTCATTCACTCTTCCCACCATTCTTGTAATTGTTAATCTGCATTAGCCGAGCAACATTTTTAATATAAAACACCCTGCTTTCTCATTGTAAATCCTTATTCTGCACACACCTCTCACTATTTACAAGCCATTTTCAGAACTGTGGTGGGTTTTCTTTTCCAGATAAGAATTTTGTGTCTATTCTGGTTTAACCCTAGTGGACTGTGCTGCTTATGTTTGAGAAATCTATAGCAGCTGAAGTCTCAAATGTTCTTGGAACAGATTTCATCTTAGAATTCCTTAATTTCCCCAGAGCTCCCTCCCTCTCTCTCTCTCCCTCCCTCCTTCCTTCTCTCTCTCTCTCTCTCTCTCTCTCACACACACACACACACACACACGCACACACACCATATATCTCCATATCTTTATGAAACTGAAAATGAACTTGCTTTGTTTGGTTTCTTTGGTCAACCTAAATGACTTTCCTTCAGAAGCAGGTAGAGGTAGATGCAAGTTGAACATGTCCATTGGTGTCTACTGAATATGGCACAGAACATTTCTCTTACAGTACCTCATGACTTATAATATTAATAACAGAGTTGAAAGGGACCGTGGAGGTCTTCTAGTCCAACCCCCTGCTCAGACAGGAAACCCTATATCATTTCAGACAAATGGTTATCCAACATCTTTTTTAAAAATTCCAGTGTTCGAGCATTCACAACTTCTGGAAGAAAGTTGTTCCATTGATTAATTGTTCTCACTGTCATGAAATTTCTCCTTAGTTCTAGGTTGCTTCTCTCCTTGATTAGTTTCCACCCATTGCTTCTTGTCCTGCCTTCAGGTGCTTTGGAAAACAGGTTGACCTCATCTTCTTTGTGGCAGCTCCTTAGATATTGAAACACTGCTATCATGTCACCCCTAGTCCTTCTTTTATTAAACTAGACATATCCAATTCCTCCAACCACTCTTTATATGTTTTAGGCCCCAGTCCCCTAATAATCTTTGCTATTCTTCTTTCTTCACTTCTGTAAGCATTCAGCCTAAATTTGGCTGAATGTAATCAATTCCAAACACGAAAAACAACCCGTTTGTTCTTTTTTTAAAAAAAAATCATTGTATTTCATAATCCATTTGCCAATATCATCTTTGAGGGAACCTTTATGTTCTATCTTGACAAAAGAAGTAATTGGACATCCACATCAAGTAGCCAACAAATGTCAAGAGGTATAGAGAGCTGTAAGTAGGAAGAGGGACTTCAATGTAAACTTTCTCTTCAAAGATTTTCTGCTTTTGCAAATAAAATTAATTTCCCAGTTGCTTTGATTCACTTATCCTTGCGCTTCCAATTTAGTACTTATTGCTACTCTAAGTAATGGTAGAGAAAATATGAGATTGACCTGGGGAAGATATTGACATGAAATGCAGCAATGTAACTTACCTATAGTTGCAACGCAGGAAACAAAACACTAACAGCTACTATATTTTCATGTCAAAATATTCTTAAATAGTGCCTTCTCCATTGGGGGGAAATAAAATGTGTTAAGATGCCACATGAACATCTCAATTATGTTCCTACTCATAAGTGAAGGAAAGATAAGGTCCCTGTTTTTCAAGTGGTAGCATTTGCTAGTGGACAAATAGTAAAACTGATTGCTGTTGGTTGCCCATGGCATTGATTTCAGAGCAAATGGAAATTATAACAATGGACTCGCAATGGCTCACAGCATCACATGAGCTCAAAGAAATGCACATTCTGGTAACTACTTATTGCACAAACACAAAAGTGAGATGAAGTGAAATATGACGGCCATTTATCTTAAATGGACAACCATTTATCTGTAATGGTTCAGGATCTCCTGACTAGAAGACCTCCAAGGTCCCTTCCAATTCTATTGTTATTCCATGTTCTGTGAGGGTGGAGACCCATCCTTGGTATCGCAATTGGCGCTCTGTCAAAAATTTATTCTGAATTTCTTTTTTAATTCTTCTTCAACTGAGTGAAAAAGAAATGGCTTCTGCAACCATTCAGAGGAGAATAAAAATTCAGTGAAATGTTCAGTTGGGAGAGCAAGATTCTAAGTAAAGTAACGATGTTATCCAGTCAATATCTAATTTAACAAAATATCTAATTTAGCTTAATGAAAAGAAGGACCAGGGATGACATGATAGCAGTCTTCCAATCTCTCAGGGGCTGCCCCAAAGAAATGGGAGTCAAGCTATTCTCCAAAGCACCTGAAGGCAGGACAAGAAGCCATGGGTGGAAACTAATCGAGGAGAGAAGCCACCTGAAATTAACGAGAAATTTCCTGATATTTAGAACAATTTATCAATGGAACAATTTGCCTCCAGAAATTGTAAATTGTGTCATTGTCATTGGTAATCTTAGTAATTTAGTCGTTCCAATCTATGTCTTTTAGTTTTTAATATTTATCTAGCTAGCTAGCTACATATCTATCATCATCATCTCTCTACTATATCTATCTACTGTGTCTGTCTTTCTATCTATCTATCTTATCTATCTATCTCTATATCTGTATCTATCTATATTTCTATATCTGTTTATCTATCTATCTATCTATCTTCATCTTCATCTCTCTCTTTCTTTCTCTCTCTCTCTTTATCTACTGTATCTGTCTGTCTTTCTGTCTATATCTATCATCTATCTACTGTGTCTCTGTCTATCTTATCTATCTATCTCTATATCTGTATCTATCTATATTTCTATATCTGTTTATCTATATCTATCTATCTATCTATCTATCTATCTATCTATCTATCTATCTATCTATCTACCTACCTACCTACCTACCTACCTAAATATTTATCCATAATGTTTGAAGTAGAAAAGTAGGGTTTTTTTTTTAATGGAAAGAATGTTTTCTGAAATTTAGAGGCAGATCTTAGCTCCGTCGTACTTCGAATGTATGCAGACATATGGTAACGGTATATGGTGCATTCTTGCTCTGGCAGCCCAAGTTACTTTGCTGGGAAAAAAAATTGCATTTTTTAAAACATCTGTGCCATTTCTTTGCTGTCAGAAGCAATAAAGCTTTCAGGTGGTGAACATGTGCTAAGACTAGCGGGCATTTAGCCTCTCATTAGAACAATAGCATCCAAGCACAGGCACATACTAAGCTTGCCTGGACAGCTTGTCATTCTCAGGCTCCTAAAATTTAAACGGTGCTGTTGCATTGCTCTAGGGAACAATAAAGTTTTATAATTTCTCTTGGCTGGTTTTTCTCTCTCCTGCTTGATCAGGGCAGGCTACATCAGGGATGTGATGAATCACTTGGTAGAAGATTTCCCTGTCATCACTTAATCTATCTTTTGGACATCACTTCTGGTCAAAAGAGAGTTGTTTCACTTCCCAAAAGTCTCATCCAAGTTCTACACTCCCTGCCTCCTTTGGACAGAATATTTGATGAAAAACTGCGTTGCAGGATTTCCCAGCTGATGATCGCTCAGGATCCTTTAAATTATGCATATTTGTAGAAGTTTTTTAAAAATGTCTTTATCATTCCCTGGAATTAACTGTATTGTTTTATTGTTGATTCATCATGGAACTTGTGGGGTAGAGGTATGGATTTTTCTTCCGAATATGAATTGTCTCTCTGCCCCAAGGCATATGGTTTCTTTAATTTGAATTTCTTTCTTCCAAGTGCCGATAGATTCTCACTTCAAGCTAAATCTGACCGCTATTCAATTCATTCTTAATTTCATTTGAACGTTAAAACAAAACGATTCTTGATGAAGTCAAATTTCACAAGGAAAATCTGGTTTCCCTTCTTTTTAAATAGAAAAAAGAATTCTGATATTCTGAATGTCATCTGAGCTTTAATAAAGCCCCCAAATGATCAGGCTTCTATGTGAAAACATTGGCATTAAACAAAAATGAAATAAGTTTTTAAAAATGAAATAAATAAATAAATAAATCCTTGTATTTTGTTCATGGTTGTACAACAGTTAAAAGACTTTCATCTTGATTTATCATCAGCTTTTCAACAAATTAACTAGGACATCAGTTTAAAACGTAAATGAATCTGCATATTATCAAATACAGAAATACTTCTATACCTGTTTCTCTGGTTTGCTCAGGTGACCTGTGTCTCCTGCAACTACTTTAAAAAGAGAATGTTTTAAATTAACTTCTTAGCCAACGCATGAATGATTCGGTGTTCACTAACAGATTTCCCCCCCATTTGTATGCATGTAAAACACACTTGAAAAGTAAAAACTTGAAATGCCATGCAAGCATATCAGTGCGTGTGTGCACAAGCACACACACAGAGAGACAAAAGATATTCTTGCACACTGGAAAATTGTCGCACAAAATATGGGTGCTAATATCTACCACACATCAAATCTGCTTTCAGCCATTGTCTGATTACTGTAGTAAAATCTGCATTCTTGGTTGATTCTGGTTTGGTGCAATTTAGAACTCTAATTTGTTGATGAACTCTGCATAGGTGTTAGGAAGGGCATCTGACTAGTAAACGCTCAGCTTCATCCAGTTGCCTCAACTCTATCCTGAATTAAGGGATGACAGGGTCATAAAATGGGTGTTCTAATCAGACTATAATTTTGTTGAGTGCATCCCACTTTGCAGTATTCAAACCTGGGACTTCTTTTAAAATAAGGAGGGTGGGAAAAAAGGCTTCTTCCTTGCAATCTGGAAGTAAATTTCTGCATCTGTAATAACTAAAAAGGGCTTTATTTTAGCAATTGTTGATGGCATAAACTCTGTGTCTGTACACTAACAGTTCAGGATTTAGAATAGAATAGAACAGAATTCTTTATTGGCCAAGTGTGATTGGACACATAATGAATTTGCCTTCAGTGCATAAGCTCTCAGAGGATATAAAAAATACATTCATCAAGAATCATAAGATACAACACTTAGTGGTAGTCATAGGATACTAAATAGGCAATCAAATCATACTAGGAAACTAAATAAAGCAATATACAGTAAATTGTAAAGATATAAGCAACAAGGTTATAGTCATAAGTAGAAGGAGATAGATAATAGGAAGGACAAGAAGAATAATAGCAATACTGTCTTAGTAAATAGTATTGTGGAAATTAGTTGTTTAGCAGAGTGATGGCATGTGGGGAAAAAAAACTGCCCTTGTGTTTTCCCAAAAACAATGTTTAACACTTTTCTTCATGTTTTTGTGAATTAAACTTCCCCAAAGCTCTTTCCTTTTTTGTTGTTATCCCTGTTCATGTATTACATTCAAAAAAGTATGGAGAAGTTGGGGGAAAATGTATTTTTTAAAAAGAAGAAGGTACACCCAGTAAGAGCCATTGAATGCTGTCACCTGGGCCTCTCCAGAGATCGTTGTGACTGGTTTTACAACCTAATCCCCTTAGGAATTTTTTCTAGGTCCTTCTTCACATCCCAGTTAGTAATATGGATTTGCTAATCATCACTTATCTGAAGTTCAAGACTGGTGATACTTCATAGAACATGTAACAACTGCAAGTGACTTTTTGTTAGCAATACATTATTTAAAAAGCATATAACAATAACATATGCAATTACTTTGCACAAATTGAGCAGCTGGCTTCAGCAATCCAGTTCGAGTCAGGAGCAATAAATTCTCTTTAATTTATTCCTTTTTATGCCAAACATCCGAGTTCATTGTCAGAGAAGTTTAAGGAAAGTGAGGAGATGTTATGATGAGCACGGCAGATGTCAGCAGGGTCTACATAAAATGCTTGCACACGATCGGAAATTATCAGCTTTTCTCAAGTGCCTCCAGATAAAAACAGATGAGTTCCTTGTGTGCACTGTGCAGCTTATCTCACCGTTTGCCGTGTGGTTGTGTGCGTGTGTTGCGTGAATGGCAATGGATGAAAACACAAGGTTGAACGCTGCTTTGGAAAATATGAATGGGATAGGAAATGCAAGATCTTAAATTGCATTGTTGATAAACTTCATTTGTTCCAGTTGCAAAAAAAAAAAGGATTTCATTTTCCAAACAGGAAAAAGCCACTACCAGTGGCAAGCACAAAAATAAAAACTAGTAGTATCTGGAATAGAGTGGGAGAACTTTCTGGCAGCTACGAGGCACCCTTGAGACTGGGGAAGACCAAGTGGCTTGAATTGTAGCATGTAGGCAAGTTCTTCATCGGGTTGGTTGGTTGGTTAGTTGGTTTATCCTTTGCTTTTAAAATTAACATATGCTTTGTTTTCAGCAAACATGATAGAGGAGATCTCTAGATGACAAAAAAGGGAAAGTGGGCCACATCCTATCTAATGGATGTGGGAGATCGAGCGGTAACTCCAAAATGTCATTCCAGACATATAACATTAAGGTCCACCTTCATTGCAGAGGTTAGAATCATGTCATCCTCCAAATATGGTTTAACCACAGCTTTCATCATCCCCAACTCTACTGACTGGTACTGATGGTCACTGGAGTCCAATAATATCTCGAGAAGCTTCTTCCCCTTTTCCAATAGTGGCGAACATCTGTAGCTCAGGTGTAGGATGAGGGTGAAGGTTCGTTCTCCAAGTTTGTAGGTTCGTTTCTGAACATTTTGTTACCGATCTTGGGAACATCATCAGTGGAGTTGAGAGGAAACTCCCCTAAATCCCGCTGAAGAAGTTACCTAGCCTGATCATGAAATGTTCACACACCAACCCAGAAGCTCGCAGAACAATCCTTCACCCTCGTTCTTCTCCCTTTCTTTATTTTGCCTTATCATAGAAGGGAAAAGATGGACCAGTTGACCAGCCCAAATGTATGTATGTGGGATGGGTTTTTTCTTTGCCTTTAAATATAAGGAAGACCATGATAAACCAGACTAAAAGCTCATCTAGTTCGGCATTCAAGCGCCATAGTGGGCAAAAAAAAAAAAGGAACATGAATTCAATAGTGGCTTATCAGTTGTGTTTTTCAGACATTGTTATGGACTCTGTCTCTGGATACAACATAGAACCATTGTGAATACAGCCATGAGTGGTCTTCTCCATAACCATGTCTATTTGTCTAGTCTACATTTAATTCTGTCCAAGTTGGTGTGTGTGTGTGTGTGTGTGTGTGTGTGTGTGTGTCCCATCTCCAGATTAGAACTGCCCCCACCCCAATGATCTCATGCCTTCTGTGGCCTTGGCAGCGGAGTCTGCTTTTTTCCAAATCAGTTGCGATGCAGTTTGACTTACAAAACTTCTGTTTGTGATTCATGACACTGAAACTCCGCAGAGCTTGGGGATTAGGAGGGGGAGGCTGCTTACCCATCGGTGGGAATTCTCACCAGTTTCTACGTTTTCTCCTCTTCCCACAGCTGCTAAGCCACCATGGTGTCACACCAAGCTTTGGGGCAACTGCCCAGTGAATAACGAGTGAATAACGAGACTGAAACTTTAAGACTTCCTCTCAGTGGAAACACGCTTGCCATGAGGCAAGGCACCATGGGAGGTGAGGTTCTTACTCTGCTATGGACAGCTGGAGGGAAAACCTGTGAGTTCTAGTGGTTCATTCTAAAGTCTTCAAAATTTACAGAGGGCATAAGTGGAGGCCACTGTCCTACTGTCATTAATGAATGGGGAAGTGGTTTTCCTGGCCATGTTAAATGCTCTGGACTTTATTAAAAGAGACTTAAATTCTCTCTCTCTCTTCTTTCTTTCTTTCTATCCTCTTCCTCCTCCTTCTTCAGTATCACCATCATCGTCATCATCATCATCATCATCATCATCATCATCATCATCATCATCTTCTATCTTCTATCATCTATCTATCTATCTTCTATCTATCTATCATCTTTCTTTCTATCCTCCTCCTCCTTCAGTATCATCATCATCATCATCATCATCATCATCATCATCATCATCTATCTTCTATCATCTATCTGTCTGTCTGTCATCTATCTATCTTCTATCTATCTATCATCTTTCTTTCTATCCTCCTCCTCCTCCTTCAGTATCATCATCATTTTCTTCTATTTTCTGTTATCTATCTATCTATCTATCTATCTATCTATCTATCTATCTATCTATCTATCTTCTATCATCTATCTATCTATCTATCTATCTATCTATCTATCTATCTATTTATCTATCTATCTTCTATCATCTTTCCATCCATCCATCCATCCATCCATCCACCCATCCTAACATTTGTATACCTCTGACTTCATGGGGACTCCCAGGGTTTACAGAAAGTTGAACAATAAGCCAAACAATTCCATAACTTCTCCTTCACGATCTAATTATGTCTCTCATCTCATGTTTACATGTCCCATTACAAAAACAGTTTATATTTTTTTTAAGCCGACAAAGCAAAGCATAAATGAGCACAATCCATTTTCCAAACACTCTTACAAGAAGCCCTAATACCACATTTTCCTGGCTTGAAGACCTCCGTGGAAGCATCACCACCTGGGCATTTTTCTTTTTGGAAGGGGGTGCACAAATCCCTCCCTGCAACGACATCTCGTTTGGCGGAACATCTCCCGCTCCCCCAAAAAGGAATTTAATTTCAGCCAGGGGCTGCAGGCTAATATCCCTGGTGCTATTTCCCCAACACACGGGTCGAAGTCCTTTATTACCTGTTTTGCATACCAAGAACCCTCCCAACAAATTGCTTCCACACTATACTCTTAATTTTTTTTTCAGGGGAGAGGGAATATTCAAAGTCAAAGGGTTAAGAAACTTAAACATTTAAAGAGTCATGAAATGGACCGTTTCCGTTTCCCATCTGGCTTTTATCAATTTTAAGTCAGTTTCAGAAGGACTGCAACACAATCAAAACATACAATCTCCCTTAGTCGGATAATTCAATTTTATAAATGAATTACTTATGCGCCTATAAGTAAATGCATTCCTATGCAAGGAGATATTGACTGCTGTCAATGAAATAATCAAGTCCAGGGAGGAGGGAAAAAAAACATTCATTGGCACCTTTTCTTTCTTCCTTCCTTCCTTCCTTCCTTCCTTCCTTCCTTCCTTCCTTCCTTCCTTCCTTCCTTCCTTCCTTTCATATTTCCCCTCCTTCCTTCCTTTTTCTTCCCTCCTTCCTTTCTTCTTTTTCTTTCTCTTTTCTTTCTCTTTTCTTTCTTTCTTTCTTTCTTTCTTTCTTTCTTTCTTTCTTTCTTTCTTTCTCTTTCTTTCTCTTTTTTCTTTCTTTCTTTCTTTTCCCCCTCTATCTCTTTCTTTCTCTCTATTTCTCCATCTCTCCTTCCCTGTTTTTCTTCTTTCATTCTCTCCTCCTTCCTTTTTTTCTTTCTTTTCCTTCTTTCTTTCTCTTTCTTTCTTTTCTTTCTTCCTGTCTTTCTTTTTGTCTCTCCCTCTCTCCTTCCCTGTTTTCCTTCTTTCACTCTTTCCTTCCTTCCTTTTTCTTTTTTCTTTTCTTTCTTTCTTTTCTCTCTTCTTTCTTTCTTTCTTTCTTTCTTTCTTTTTTCTTCCTCTGTTTCACTTTCTGTCTCTCCCTCTTTCCTTCCGTTTTCCTTCTTTCATTCTCTCCTTCCTTCCTTTTTCCTTTTTCTTTCCTTTCTTTTCTTCCTTCCTTCCTTCCTTCCTTCCTTCCTTCCTCTGTCTCTCTTTTTGTCTCTCCCTCTCTCCTTCCATTTTCCTTCTTTCATTGTCTTCTTCCTTCTTTTTTCTTTTTTCTTTCTTTCTTTCTTTCTTTCTTTCTTTCTTTCTTTCTTTCTTTCTTTCTTTCTTTCTTCCTTCCTTCCTTCCTTCCTTCCTTCCTTCCTTCCTTCCTTCCTTCCTTCCTTCCTTCCTTTCTTCTTCCTCTGTCTCTCTTTCTGTCTCTCCCTCTCTCCTTCCCTGTTTTCCTTCTTTCATTGTCTCCTTCCTTCCTCCTTCCATCCCTCTCTGCCATTTTTTCCTCTTCTTTCTGATATTGGTCCAAGATACAACCTCAAGGTAAACTGCACCAAACTTGATTGCAGGAAATACGACTTCAGCAACAGAGTGGTCAATGTCTGGAATACTCTACCTGACTCTGTGGTTTCTTCCCCAAACCCCCAAAACTTTAACCTTAGACCGTCTACTATTGACCTCACCCCCTTCCTAAGAGGCCTGTAGGGGGCGTGCATAAGCGCACCAACGTGCCCACCATCCCTGTCCTATTGTTTCTTTTGTATTTTTTAATTTATCTTATATGTATCCATTTCATATATTCATAACCATGTTTATAATTGTACCTGTTATCTTATAATTGCTTGACAAAATAAAATAAATAAAAATAAATAAATTTTATGCTTGTGATGGAAAAAAATTGAAACTTTGATTTTGGTTTTGGATTGATTTGTTGTTCTTGAAATGGCTGACACATATTAAAGTGTAAAAGCAAAAAGTCAATAGTCAATCAGAAGGTAGGCGCAGCGAACTGTTTCGGTGTCAGCTGCTCTTCAGAGCTACCGGTTCTATAGAACTGGGCCAAACTGGTAGCATCCCACCCCTGCAAGCATGGATGAAGACAACCATGCCTGAAGACAACCACGGTGTCAACTCATAAAATATTTCTATGGTCGTTTTAGAGTTGCCAACAGAAAGGGAGGGGGGAAAGGGATTTGAAAGAGCAGTGCAGCAGCTTGGAAATAGAAAGTGCATTCCATAAATAGTTTTCAAAGATAGCAACTAGGTGACTGAAGTTTCTGCTGTGCAAAATTCTAACTGGAGAGCCTGATTGATGACTCTTGGTGTCTCATTGGAAAATATGAATTACGATACACTCGGTGGGGTGGGGGAAAACCAGAGTCAAGGGTGACAATGAATGATGTATCTCAGAGTTGGCCACACCCAGGCAGTGCTGGATATGTTAACACCCAATACAATGTACAATTAGCACAGCCCCCCCTCCCCAAGGCTGTGTGCTATCTCCACTTCCCTTCTCCCTATATACCAATGACTGCATCTCAAATGATCCATCTGTTAAACTACTGAAGTTTGCTGATGACACAACAATGGTTGGTCTCATTCGAGACAACGATGAATCTGCATATAGACAGGACGTTATACAACTTGCCTCGTGGTGTAACCGGAACAATCTGGAACTGAACACACTCAAAACTGTAGAAATGGTGGTAGACTTTAGAAGAAACCTCCCATACTACCACCTCTTACAATACTAGACAACACAGTATCAACAGTAGAGACCTTAAAATTTCTAGGTTCTACCTTATCACATGACCTAAAATGGACACCTAACATAAAAAAGTCATCAAAAAAACACAACAAAGAATGTTCTTTCTGCGCCAACTCAGAAAGCTCAAAATGTCCAAGGAGCTGCTGATCCAGTTCTACAGAGAAATCATTGAGTCTATCATCTGCACCTCTATAACTGTCTGGTTTGGTTCTGAAACCCAACAGGACAGACATAGACTTCAGAGGATAATTAGGACTGCAGAAAAAACAATTACTACCCACCTGCCTTCAACTGAGGACCTGTATCCTGCATGAGTCAAAAAGAGGGCTGTGAAAATATCTACAGACCCCTCACATCCCGGACATAAACGGTTTCAACTCTTACCCTCAAAATGATGCAATAGAGCACTGCACACCAGAACAACTAGACACAAGGATAATTTTTTCCCCTGAATGCCATCACTCTGCTAAACAAATAATTCCCTCAACACTGTCCAACTATTTACTAAGTCTGCACTACTATTACTGTTAATCTTCTCATCACTCCTTATCACCCATCCCCTCCCATTTGTGGCTGTAGGACTGTAACTTTGTCACTTGTATCCTTACGATTTATATTGACTGTTTCCTAGTATAATTTGATTGTTGATTGTACCCTATGACTATCGTTAAGTGTAGTACATTATGATTCTTGATTCTTAACAAATGTACTTTTTCTTTATGTACGCTGAGAGTATTTACACCAAGACAAATTCCTTGTGTCCAATCACAGTTGGCCAATAAAAATATTCTATTCTATTCTATTCTATTCTATTCTATTCTATTCTATTCTATTCTATTCTAATTTCCTTTTGAAGTTTTGGAAGTTTGGCTCAAGACTCCTGATTTAAATGGGGGTAACTGCTGGAATCCTGACCCATGGATGAAGACAACCATCGATGAAGACAACCATGGGTGGCAACTCACTGCTTGTAAGCTTCCTGAAAGCAGCTGATCAGCTCCTGAATGACAGAAGGGTTCTATGGCCTAATCCAGTCCCAAGGCTCATCCTATCTTTTTCCAACAATGGAAGGAGGAATGGAATGACAGAAAAGGGCAGAAAAGTTAGGATTAAGCCCAAGCGGGTTGCAAGCCACCTTGGGATCCATCCGCTGCGAAACATCGATGTGTACTATCAAAATACAACACTTTCTTCTTAGAATATGTGAAGGTTCCCTTTTCTCTTGTGTTCTTAATGCAAAGGATCCCCAGGACAGGATGGAGGGAAAGAAAGATGAAGAATCAATATGTGGACTTGTATAAAGAAAGAAGAAAAAGACAGAGCTTTTTCAAACAGTCCTCTCTCTGCAGAGTTCAGGAGGTCCCTATTTTCGTGGGGGGAAAGTGCTTTAATCAAGATTACTTTTCCCCCTCCCTCTAGTAATTGGAGCCCTTCCTGAGTTTTTCCTCATCTTTCCTTTCGAATGAAATTATCAAATTTCCATGGCAATTAAATGAGAGGAGGAGGAGGAGAAAAAAAAGAAAGTCTGAACGCAGGCATCACCCTGCACAAGTGAAACAAGTGAAATTGAGTTGGAGAACTCAGATTCCAGGGAAAGATTTTCCTCCCTCTTGAAACATCAACCTGCTCAAAAATGGGTTGGGATCAAAAGGGCTTCAGCGCTTTTCCTTCTTATCGTTTCAAATCCTTTGTCACTCGGCTAGGCCAACTCCGAGTGAAATATTGGAGAGGGGTCTAAAACACAATAAATTTAACCAAGCAAGCACCGGGAGATGAAGAGATAATTAGGAAGATGCTAGATTGTGCAGAAATGGATAGACTCATGCTGAAAATTAAACAGAAAGGAGACACAGAATATTATCAAATCTAGAATTTATTTTACCAGTGGTTGGAAAAAAGGGATAGAGATTAAGAATGGAATCTCTATTGTTAAGCAGATTAGATACCCAGATAAGATGATGTTTTTTAAAGCACTAACAAATGTAAATATCAACTCATGAAATATTTCTATGGTCTTTTTAGACTTGCCAACAGAAAGGGAAGGGGGAGCAATGCAGCAGCTTGCAAAACCAAAACTGCATTCCATAAATGTTTTCATAAATAGTTTCTAGGTGACTGAATTTTCTGCCAAGCAAAACTCTAATTGGAGAGTATGATTTGATGACTCTTAGCTATGGATGTGTCCCACTGGAGAATATGAATTATGATCAACAGGAGAGACCTTCAAATTTCTAGGTTCTACTATATCACATGACCTAAAATGGACACACTTGGCCAATAAAGAATTCTATTTTATGACTATTTTATGATATACCCAGGGGTTGGGGGAAAATCAAGAGTGACAATGAATGATGTTTTCTTAGAGCTGGCTACACCCAGGCAGCGCAGGCATGTTTACTCCTAATAAATCTTCTTTAAGCTTTGACAACCCAGCTAGAGACTAATAATTTAAATGGAGGTAACTGCCAGAGCCCTAACAGTAAACAATAGAAAATTAATAAAATTTATATATATAAAAAATAACCAAGCAAATAAGAGGGAAGCAAAGAACTAGCAAAGAAAGATACTCTGCCCTTCCAAGGATGACTGTGCAAGCAGTCCTCAACTAACAGTAGATTTGTTTAGTGGCCTTTCGAGGTTACAATGGCACCAAAAAGGGAATTATGACTGTTTTCCACACTTACAACCATTGCAGTGTCCTCGCAGCCACCTGATCAAAATTCAGATGTGCAGAAACAGTGACCTTTCCCTGACACACCCACCAAGCCATGCCCAGCAAGCTACACCCACAGAACCAGTGGTAATTTTTTTTGAATCCCACCACTGCTCTTTCCCAAATGAGGATAGATACCTACAGCCAGGATGTTGAATCAGAATATCAGTCCAACAGGCCAAGCATTATTGACTATAACACCATCAAAATAGCTCCACTGGATCAGGGTCAGGGATCAGAGGTGGTATTCAGTCAGTTCTGATGAGTCCTGGAGAACCGGTAGTGGAAATTTTGAGTAGTACTCAAATTTTGAGTACTGGAAAATCCCACCTCCGACTGGCCCCACCCCCATCTATTCTCTGCCTCCTGAGTCCCAGCTGATTGGCTGGGTCTTCTTTGGTTGCCCTGCACAGGAGAACGAAGCTGGAAAGCAGGTTAGTCAGGTGGGGAGAAAATGGGGATTTTGCAGTATATCCTTCCCCTGCCACGTCCATCAAGCCACGCCCATCAAGCCACGACTATCAAGCCACGCCCACAGAAGTGGTAGTAAAAAAACAAATTGAATCCCACCACTGGTTGTAACTCAAGAAAAATGGCCATGAGTCCCATTTTTCAGTCTGTTGCAACTTTTAAATAAGCTGTTGTAAGTCGAGGACTATCAATGAATCTAAAGGAGTAGAACAAATAATTTGGGCCCCTGGTTCTCAAAGTTCCCTCCTTTGCAAACATCATCCTAGGAAGGCAGCAGAGGTGGGTGAGAGTTGAACCCCATCACATCTGGGAGGCAGGCCACTGGAAAAAGCGCTCTCTCTCTCTCTAAGAAAATGTGAAACTGAGCTAATTATCTCTGCATGGGATTCTGTTGCAATTCCTCCAGTGTCACTAAGGGTAAGTGTGAACATACCCAATGCCACTTCAGTTCTTTTTCTTGCCTGTAGATTATCCTCTGTCTCATCTGCTACACTCTACTTCTTTGTATGATGGCTATCATCAGATGTTTCCTGGGTGGATCCCACAGTTCTTTTATCCCGTCTCGCTGACTTCACTCTTCCCCTTCCCAGTTCCTTAAATAAATCCCAATCAACATCCTCTGAGTAGAACATTTATTCCACCTTGCCTTGTTTCTCCCACCGATCCAACTTCTGATCCCTCCCAAAAATGGGAACTCAATCCCTAGATAAGAACGTTACCTTCTGGGAGGGCCTTTTCTTCCGCTTCCTCACAAGCCAAGGTGTTTTTCTTCAGTGGATGTGTGAGTCTTTGAGAAATCCTGGCCTGATCACCTCTTTCTCTCTGTCTCTCTTTCTCTCTCTCTCCCCCATTTGGAAGAGTTCAAGTAGCACCTTGATTTCAGGAAATGTCTTTTCGTTTATGTCATACCTCAGACCGCAAATTGTTTCAATCACGGTTTTGCATTGTTTTGTGGAATGAATGTGATTAAAAAAAATAGCCTTTGGTTTTGCCTCTGTCAAGCAGACATCTGAAATGGCTTAGAATCTTCCCCCTTCCCCCTTCCTTCCTTCCTTCCTTCCTTCCTTCCTTCCTTCCTTCCTTCCTTCCTTCCTTCCTTCCCTCCCTGACATTTTTTCCTCTTCTTTATGATATTGGTTCAAGATACAACCACACGTATGAGTCTGTGTTTGTGTGTTTTTCATTTTATGTAAAGAACTAGTTCATCTTTACAAGCAAGAAGGCCCACCAACCAGCAGTAGAAATTTGAAGCCTGGCTGATCCAAACAACTTTCCTGCAAGACTGAGTCATGACCAATGGCAATCTTGCTTCTTAATCACTGATTCAGGCAATGTTAAACAGTTCTGATGGATTTTCTTTCCATCTCAGTGGTCTCTGTTGAACCGTTGTTAGAGGCCAGTCCTTTATAGCTCACCCTGCCTTAACCAAATCTGGGTTGGATATCACAAAGTCAAGTGCAAGAGAAGAAAAAGAAACCAGAACTTAACAGCAGGGCATATTACTTTTGTCTCTCCTAAATTAAATGTGCTATTTCTTTTAATAGTCATTAAAAGTGATTCATAAACATCATAGGGCTAATCTAATCTAAGGGCTGAATGCTGGAACAATAGCTAGCAGGACCAGGGACATCTGTCTTTTAAGGGTGGGGGAAGAATGCCATAACATAAGGACAACTGCTGAGAAAACCTGTTGTTTTGCTCCATGCATTCATGTGCCTTTCATAGAGGGGGAAAACGTCTGCCTCTTTCCATCCTTCCATCCATCCATCCATCCATCCATTTATTGCATTTCATTGCATTCCACAGCATTCCAGGTAGTCCTTGACTTACAACAGTTAATTTAAGCATGCATAAGCGCACAATTGTGCCTACCGTCCCTGTCCTATTGTCCTCAATTATTAGTTTCTGTTTCTTGTATTTAAAGTTATGTTTATTCTTGTTTCTGTTATATTGTAAGGCAAGCTTTTGACAAACAAACAAACAAACAAATAAATAAATAAAAATAAAGCTACCTCTTCTTTTCCTTTCCCTTCCCTTCCCTTTCTTTCTTCCCTTCCCTTCCCTTCTCTTTCTCACCTTTCCCCTCTCTTCTCTTAACTCCTTCCTTCCTTCCCTTCCCCTCCCTCCACCATACTTTCTTTCCCTTTACCTCCCTCCCCTCCTCCTCCTTCCTGGTTTCTTCTTTCCCTCCTATACAGGTTAAAATTTGCTTAGGTGAATTTTTTTAAAAAATGGAGAAGAAACTATGCATATTTCATATTTTTCATGTTGTAAAGGTCAGTTTCTTTGGGATTTACACAGTGTTAAGGATGGATAAAAGGCATCATTTAAAAAAAAATGTTTTAGTGGATTCCCTGTGCCTTCCCCCCAGGAAAATTTCCAAAGGATCCATCAGCAACTTTCTCAGAGACACTTGGAGGCCCTATCTTCATATGGTTAGATCCTGAACATCACCAACTGGTGTTCTGGACAATCCATTAGACTGCGCAGAACATATGGTGCCCTTCTTACATAACCAAATCTCTGTGTTCACTTAAAGAGGTTTGTTAGATCCCCCACGGCCCCTTTGGGTTTTCAATGATACTCATCAGCGATTTTTTAAAAAGCAGCATCTCTTCAACCGAAGAGGGAAGATGCAGATGGGTAGAAGTGTGCAATAATGGTTGTTGATAGGCTTGGAAAAGGAAAAGAGAGAGCTCCAGGTTTGTAGCTGGAATCAGATGGAGATGGGAAGAAGTCATGGCTCAGGGATAACAGAATAACAGAGTTGGAAGGGACCTTGGAGATCCACTAGTCTAACCCGCTGCTCATGCAGGAAACCCTATACCATTTGAGAGAAATGGCTGTCTGGTCTCTTCTTCAAAACTTCCAGTGTTGGAGCATTCGCAACTTCTGGAGGCAAGTTGTTCCCTTGATTCATTGTTCTGTCAGGAAATTTCTTCTTAATTCTAGGCTGCTTCTCTCCTTGATTAGTTTCCACCCATTGCTACTTGTCTTGTCTTTTGGTCCTTTGGAAAATAGGTTGAAACCCCCCCCCCCACCTCTTCTTTGTAATAGTCCCTCAACTTCATTGCAGCTCCTCAACTAAACGGGAGCCTGGGAGATCCTTTTCTTACACCAAGGATTGTTTGTGTCAATTCATAAAATATTTCTCTGGTCTTTTTAGAGTTACCAACAGAGAAAGGGAGGGGGGAGCAGTGCAGCAGCTTGCAAAACCGAAACTGCATTCCATAAATAGTTTTCAAAGATAGTAACTAGGTGACCGAAGTTTCTGCCGTGCAAAATTCTAACTGGAGAACATGATTGATGACTCTTGGCTATGGATGTGTCCCATTAGAGAATGTGAATTACGATACACCCAGGGAATGGAGGGAAAACTAGGGTCAAGGGTGACAATGGGTTATATGTCTCAGAGTCGGTTACACCCAGGCAGTGCCGGCATGTTAACTCCCAATAAATCCTTTTTAAGTTTTGGAAGTTTGGCTTGAGACTCATTATTTGAATGGGGGCAACTGCCAGAATCCTGGCAGTTTGTTTGTCCTATCAGCCTGACTCTTCCCAAACTCCAGGGTTTTATCTTCTAAACACTATTATTCCCAGCAGCCACAAGCTACTCATGTAGTGTGAGCATTTTGAGAATTGCAGTTTAAGATATGGGAAAGGCATCCTGGTGGAGAAGATTGACCTTGGCAGAGGTTTCACTACCTACTTGCCAATTTTTTCTATTCTCACTGCTTCCCCTAATATCATCCAGTGCTTGGTCCAAATATGCCTTGCTGTTTTTTTCAAAGCTTCCCCTGTTTTCTCAGGATACACCCGAATGACGTTCCAATTTTCCTTGTGGGAGCAAGTGGATGGCGAAGGCTTCAAGAAGTAGGGAGATGAAGATACGTTCTCCCTATATGAATTGTCTGTCTCTGTATACCTGTTTGTGTGTTGTTCTAGGTTGGCTGACTTTGTGCCTGTAACAAAAAAATTTCTTTCTTTCTTTCTTTCTTTCTTTCTTTCTTTCTTTCTTTCTTTCTTTCTTTCTTTCTTTCTTTCTTTCTTTCTTTCTTTCTTTCTTTTTTTCTTTCTTTCTTTCTTTTTTTCTCCAAATTATTGGTTGCCCATCTTAACACAGGTGTCAAGCACCAGGGAAATCAGAAGATCCGAGCAGTTCAAATGGATATAAAGATTTGTTGCAAGCTGAAGCTCTCTACAAGAATCTGAACTACTAATGGCCAAAGTAATTTGACGGCAGATAAGAGTCAAAGGAATTCAAGGTGGGAATTCAAGATCATGACTGATGACTTGTTTGACTCCTCTTTCAGGTTCAGCCTGGTCATCTCCTACACCAGGATAAGATGGATTTGTTGTTCCAGTGCATTTTTCTGAAACATCATTGGCAGCTCTTGAGTAGTCCCAAAGGTGTTTTTTTCAGGAGGCAACTCGATTTTCTTGTTTTTTTTCCTTTGAAGACGTTTCGCTCCTCATCCAAGAAGCTTCTTCAGCTCTAACAGGATAGTAGGGAATGGAAGGATTTATATTTTTTGCAGAGTATAGGGTATAAATAGGTATAAATGACCAGCTGTCTGCAAGGAATATAAATCCTTCCATTCCCTGCTATTGTGTCAGAGCTGAAGAAGCTTCTTGGATGAGAAGCGAAACGTCTTCGAAGAAAAAAACAAGAAGTCCAGTTGCCTCATGAAAAAAGCACCTTTGAGACAACCATGATCTGAATGACTGAGAACCTCTACAAACTTTTGCTCTTGATGTTATGTCCTGAGGACTCTAGGAGTTCTCACTCAGGTCCACTCACTACGCGTGGGCGTTTCTTCCCCTATTCCCATTGGTTAGTTTCCCCCAGCAGCCTGCTATAAAAGCAGGCTGCGAAGTCCTATCCGTTGCTGATTGCTGCGAGCCAGTTCCAGGCTTGGCAAGCACGGTCAGCCCTTTATTGTTTCAATAAAGTATTGTTGCATTCATGCTCTGGTCCGCCTCTCATTGCTCAAACTTAACACTGGCGACGAAGGTGGGATGGCTGCCAGTAGCACCATGCAACCGCTGAGTCACTAGCCTCCGATCGGCAACCCAGAGAGAGCGATCGGCTGGCGACTGGAGAAACGCTGATCCGCAGCCAGATAAAGCGGACAGCCAACAAAAAGAGCACTCGGATCCGCAGTCAGAGAAAGGGGTCTTAGCCAATAGTTAGAAGCGTCTGTAGCCGCTTGTTAGCCCAGCTACAGGGAAAGTGAAGCGCTGCGAGCCGCAGCCGCTTCGTATCTGGCGCGAAATTCAAACGGGTGTCATTTGAATTTCGGACCAGTAGAAACACAGCACAGCGCTGTAGGAAGTCACTATCGCCCACACTAGCGTGAATTGAGACACCGCAAACGGCCAACAGACCACGTGGTAACCCAGAGAGAGAGAAAGAGAGGGAAGCAAAACCTCTCACGAGCTGAAGTCAT
Source organism: Pseudonaja textilis (assembly GCF_049901715.1). NCBI lineage: Eukaryota > Metazoa > Chordata > Lepidosauria > Squamata > Elapidae > Pseudonaja > Pseudonaja textilis. The sequence goes on along the minus strand of NC_142001.1, from coordinate 8,641,666 downwards.
ACGAGCGCCCGTTGTCCCAGAGAGATTCTTTCCGCAGGTAACCCAGCCTTACCAGCACCATGAGTTCCAACCCTGTATTCCCGGCGTTCAAACCAGACGAAGAGAAGTGGGAATCGTATAAGAACCGCTTCAACCATTACATCGATGCGGTCGGTCTGGCGGATGCAGGAGAGCATCGGAAAAAATCCTATTTCCTTATCTACTGCGGGGCCGCCGTCTACGATACCGCCGCAGCCCTTGTGGCGCCCAGAGAGTTAAAAAACGTCCCGTGGTCCGAGTTGCTCGAAATCCTAACCAACCACTACGCACCTAGACCTTCACAAATCGCTAGAAGGTTCACCTTCCGTATGAGGAAGCAATCGAGCAAGGAGACCATTAATCAATATATGGCCGCCCTCAGAACAGCAGCCCTGCACTGCGGGTTTGGATCATACCTGGAGGACATGCTCCTCGATCAATTAGTTTGTGGGGTCAAGGACCTCAACCTACAAAGGCGTCTGCTAGCAAAAAAAGACCTCAACCTCGCGCAAGCAGTCGAGGAGGCCCTAGCCGCCGAACTAGCAACAAACTCAGCCACCGAAATTCAGGGCCCAAGCGCCAAGCTGACATCGTTCCCAGTCCACTCCGAAGAGGTGGAAGCGGAGGAAACTCCCAACGACGAAAACGATGTGCACCGCCTCGCCAATGACAGACGGTCGCAGGTAGGGGCCAAACAAGAGAACACTGGTCCACCCAAACATATCACGCTGTGCCTGGCCTGTGGGGGATCGCATCAAAGGGCTACCTGCAAATTCAAAGGAGCCACCTGCAACAACTGCCATAAGAAGGGGCACATCGCGAGAGTCTGCCAAGCCCCCCAAAGCGCCGCACACAAACACCCTCCCTCGCACTCGGGACCACAGAGGCAAGTATTAAACTGTCGTGCACACCGCCTTGACAATCGTACTTGCCGCACTGTTAGTAAAATTTCTCTTTCCGTTTCCATAGAAGGTAAACCGTGCCACATGGAGGTTGACACAGGGTCAGCGCTCTCAATAATCTCGTGGAACACCCTCAAGAGACTCCACCCCAGACTCTCTACTACCCGGCTCCAGAAATGCCAATTCGGTCTGAAGGACTACCAGGGGAAAGCCATTCCTGTGATCGGCAGAGGCAAGTTCTTTGTCAGTTTTAGAGCTTTTAAAGGTCACCTACCTCTAGTGGTAGTTAACGGCAATTTACCCACCTTATTGGGGCTCGATTGGTTTCCCCACCTTGGCCTAGGGCTAACAGGAGTCCATGCTGTCTCAACCTCAGACACTGACTCCTTATTCGCTGACTACGCAGACGTGTTCAGCGAGGAATTGGGGTGTTATAAAGGAACCCCCATATCATTCTCCGTTGACCCTCAGGCAGTCCCGATCAGACTAAAACCACAAAGGGTTCCATTTGCTATTCGGCCAAAATTAGATGCTGAATTGGATAAGCTACTAAAACAAGGGGTCATTGAGCCAACAGATTTCGCCAGGTGGGAGACGCCCATCGTCACACCCCTCAAAAAAGATGGTAGCCTGAGAATTTGCTCGGACTACAAAACAACAATAAATAAATATTTACAAGTCAGCGCCTACCCCGTGCCCGTCATTCAGCACTTATTACACACATTCGAACCGGGCAGTATTTTTGCTAAATTGGACATGTCTCAAGCATATCAGCAGTTCCCTGTTGATGACCAAACAGCGGAACTCCAGACCATCGTAACTCACAGGGGTGCTTTCCGATGCAAGCGTCTCCAATTTGGCGTAAGTGTTGCTCCGGGTATTTTTCAATCCCTCATGGAGCGGATCTTACAGGGCCTCCCTGGTGTAGTACCCTACTTCGACGACATATTAGTCTCGGCCAGGGACAGACCCCAACTCTTCCAGAGAGTGCGAGCAGTGCTAGAGAGGTTCAGACAGCATGGCCTCAGGTTAAAAAAAGAAAAATGCGCCATTGCCACTAGACAGGTGGACTTTCTGGGTTATAAAATTGACGCCTCTGGCATTCACCCCCTGGAGTCCAAGGTTAGGGCAATCCACGAAGCGCCCACACCAACCTCCAAAACAGAATTACAAGCTTTCTTGGGGTTACTGAACTTTTACGCATCTTTCTTGCCCCACAAAGCCTCGGTAGCCGAACCCCTTCACAGACTGCTAGACAAAAAGTCACCGTGGCACTGGGGGCCCAAAGAAGACCAGGCATTTAATGCCGTTAAATCACTACTTACGTCAGAGGCAGTGCTTATCCAATTCGACCCCAACCTTCCTTTAGTACTGGCGGCAGACGCATCTCCTTTTGGGATTGGGGCGGTCCTTAGCCACCGACTCCCCAATGGGGCCGAAGCTCCCATCGCCTTCTTCTCCAGGACGCTCTCGGCCACAGAGCGAAATTACAGCCAAATAGACAAGGAAGCCCTAGCAGCTGTTGCAGCCGTGAAAAAGTTTCACGAGTTCCTTTTTGGCCATTCCTTCGAACTGATCACCGACCACAAACCTCTCCTGGGCCTGCTAGCCGGGGACAAACAGACCCCTCAAGTCCTTTCCCCTAGGATGACAAGGTGGACACTTTTCCTAGCGGCCTACTCATACAAACTTATTCACCGTCCCGGCAAAACTCTATCCCACGCCGACGCTCTAAGTCGCTGCCCCCTATCCGTTCCGGCTGAAGACCCAGCCCCGGTCAACGCCATCTTCGAAATCACCCAGTTGGACCTGCCCATCACTGCCCTTGACATTGCTGCTAAAACCAAGGCAGACCAAACGCTCGCCCAGGTGCTCGACTGGGTGAGGAGGGGGTGGCCGGGTGGAAATGTTGATAACAAATTCGCACCCTTTAAGACTCGCATGCAGGAGCTGTCCAGTTTGCAGGGATGTCTACTGTGGGGCACTCGAGTGGTCATTCCGACCTCGCTGCGAAACCGAGTCATGGAAGCGTTGCACGAGGGACACCCCGGCATCGTGAGAATGAAGGCATTAGCACGCAGCTACGTATGGTGGCCGGGTCTAGACGAGGACATCACTAATTGGGTAAGTTCCTGCAGCATTTGCCAGGAATCCCGTCCTGCTCCCCCCATCGCAACCCCTACCAGATGGGAGAGCGCCAGCGCCCCTTGGTCCAGAATCCATATTGATCTGGCCGGCCCCGTACATGGAAAAATGTTCCTAGTGGTCGTGGACGCTTATTCCAAATGGATTGACGTGGCGCAGCTGTCCACGACCACCACACTAGCTATCACCAACGTGTTAACACGCCTGTTCGTTACACATGGGCTACCCGACGCCATTGTCTCCGATAATGGCCCACAATTCGCATCAGTAGAGTTCAGCTGTTTTGCTGCCAACCTAGGCATTCGCCACATTTTCACAGCCCCATTTCACCCTGCCAGTAATGGGTTGGCAGAGAGGGCCGTCAGGACCACCAAAGAGGCTCTTGCAAGGTTTGGCAAAGATGACTGGCACCACAAGCTTGCACGGTTCCTGATGAGCCAGCACTCAACACCCTGTTCTGTTACCAATAAGTCCCCAGCGGAACTCCTGATGGGCCGGCGCATGAGGACCGTATTAGACAGACTGCACCCCCAATACTGCCATGACTCCCCCCTCGCATCTACTTCGGGGGTTAGGCATTTTATGTTACAGGATCCAGTATTCGCGAGGAATTTCGCTGGAGACCCACTATGGATTCCAGGCGAGGTCGTCGCCATCACCGGGCCAAGGTCGTACAGAGTCAGACTGGAGGATGGTCGCATCTGGAGGAGGCACATAGACCAGCTAAGAAGGCGCCACAGCACCCTTGCCAGTAAGAATCCTGAGTCACCAGTCGAGGGAGAACAACCTCACCCACCGCTCAGCCTCATCGCACCCAACGCCCGGACTGAACCAGCAGTTGTTCCGGCCAGCCCAATCGCAGACGACAGCGCTCCGAGAGTTGACCAACCCGATCCGGTCCACGAGAGCTCAACCCCAGTCGTCAATCCTGAGGGTCCCGAGGATGCCCAGACCAGAGAGCGTGATGGCGACACTACACCAGTTCAGCCGTCACAAACTGATACCGAACAGACGGACCACGTACCCGAACTGCGCCGTTCCGGGCGCCAGCACAAACCCCCCATCTACCTCAAAGACTATGCGTGTTCGCATCTGGGGTAAAGGGGTGTTATGTCCTGAGGACTCTAGGAGTTCTCACTCAGGTCCACTCACTACGCGTGGGCGTTTCTTCCCCTATTCCCATTGGTTAGTTTCCCCCAGCAGCCTGCTATAAAAGCAGGCTGCGAAGTCCTATCCGTTGCTGATTGCTGCGAGCCAGTTCCAGGCTTGGCAAGCACGGTCAGCCCTTTATTGTTTCAATAAAGTATTGTTGCATTCATGCTCTGGTCCGCCTCTCATTGCTCAAACTTAACACTTGAGTTCTTTTACAAACTTTTGAGAAGACCATTTTGGGAATGGGAGACTGTTTTTGGAATAGGTATGGTTAGAAGCCTTTAAAAGAAGACAGTAAACAAGGACAAAGCCTTCTGTGGGGGAAAGGCAACAGTTGTGGTCCAAAGCCTTTGAAGGCAATCAGTTTGAAGAAAGCTATTGAACAGCAGACGTAAATTATTTGTGCCAGGTGACACTTGTTGACAGAGAGGTGGCCACATTTTTGACCCCCTGAAGTTTCCTGGATGGTGTTCAAAGTCAGTGGAAAGAAGGAGAGTAGCATAGAGCAGATGATAGGGGTAGCATGGATGATAATGTCCCCAGTTCTTGCTTTCCATCAACCAGCACAGATGGTAGATCGAAAACAAGTGGAAACAAGGCGTTTTGGATTACAGCACCCCAGAAAATCTCGATCCATGAACAGTGATCACAAAAATAAGCTTTGGAACCTCTTAAAATCTTGAGCTCACTGGGCTATCATAATGCTCCATGTCATCTAGGCTGGCTTCCTGAAAGCCATCCATCAACGGGATCTATTTCTGATCAAAGAAGCTGGGTTCCAAGAAACGGCCCCTGCCGCTCATACCCCCTTGTTCAATTGGCACGCGTTCTGTATACCTTAATATTTCCCCAGCGTTGCTTTCAGCCTTATTAAATGTGTCATCTTGTTATGTTCCCTGGTCCTCTTTTCTGGAAAACAAATAAACAATAAGGATTTGTCAATCTCGGCCCTAAGTGAGAGTGGCAGCAAACTTAATCTGGTGCTAATTAAGCTTGTGGAAAACTAAATCAAGCATCAGAAACCACAGATTATTTTAAGCTTCCTCCAGTATAAACAGAAAAGGCTGGGGATCGGTAACATTTTATTTTTGTTGACAGTTTCCCCTACTTCTCCTCCATTTTCTTCCCTTCCTCAGATAGGCTGGCCATTGATTGCCACTCGCTCTGTCCTCCTTTGGCCTCCGCGTGGCAGTTTGTTAATCCTTCCTATTTATGTGCATTTAAGCAGGATTACAAACTTCAAATACACTGTAAAAGGAACCTGTATACAAGCCTTCAAAAGCACTTAAACATGCTGCTGATAGCTAGACCAGCCTCAACAAGGAAATGCCCAACTTTTGAAGGGAGGGAAGGGAAAACTGGGCCAAGTGTTTATTTGCCAGCCATCTGTGATTACAAAGCAACCGAGGGACAAAAGGACTGGAAAATGTAAAATGACGGAAGGTTTAGTATCACTGAGCATCGTGTTTCCACTTCTACAGGCTGTCCGGCAAGGCAGGGATCGGTGCGCTTTCAAGATGATGGAAATGTCATTGAGTGGATGGAATCTGTTTATTTATTGCGAGGGAAAGAAAGAAAGAAAGAAAGAAAGAAAGAAAGAAAGAAAGAAAGAAAGAAAGAAAGAAAGAAAGAAAGAAAGAGAGGAGGTGAGGAAGGAAAGAGAGAGAAGAAAGAAAGAAAGAAAGAAAGAAAGAAAGAAAGAAAGAAAGAAAGAAAGAAAGAAAGAAAGAAAGAGGGAGGTGAGGAAGGAAAGAGAGAAGAAGAAAGAAAGAAAGAAAGAAAGAAAGAAAGAAAGAAAGAAAGAAAGAAAGAAAGAAAGAGGGAGGGAGGTGAGGAAGGAAAGAGAGAGAAGAAAGAAAAAAAGAAAGAAAGAAAGAAAGAAAGAAAGAAAGAAAGAAAGAAAGAAAGAAAGAGAGAAAGAAAGAGGGAGGGAGGTGAGGAAGGAAAAAGAGAGAAGAAAGAAAGAAAGAAAGAAAGAAAGAAAGAAAGAAAGAAAGAAAGAAAGAAAGAAAGAAAGAAAGAGGGAGGGAGGGAGGAGGGAGGAAAGACAGGTAGAGAAAAAAGAAAGAAAAGAAAGAAAGAGAAAGGAAAGAGAAAGTAAGTAAGAAAGAAGAGGGAGGGAGAAGAGGAAGGAAAGAGAGAGAGTGAACGAAGAAAGAAAGAAAGAGAAAGAAATAAAGAGGGGGAGGAAGGAAGGAAGGAAAGAGAGAGAGAAAGAAAGTAAGAAAGAAAGAGGGAGGGTAGGAGGAGAGGGAGGGAAGAGGGAGAGAGAAAGAAGAAAGAAAGAAAGAGAAAGAAAGAGAAAGAAAGAGGGAGGGAGGAAGGAAGGAAAGAGAAAGAAAGAAAGAAAGAAAGAAAGAAAGAAAGAAAGAAAGAAAGAAAGAGGGAGGGAGGAGAGTGAGAGAGAGCGAGAGCGAGAGAGGGTGCACATATGTCCAACTTTTTGGCTTGTCTGGGCTGTATTGAGTGAAGAAAACTGCTTGGGCAGCATATAAAATTGGTAATATAGTTAATGTATATAAATCACATAATAAAGTCAAAAGTTTATGATCTTGAAGGGCTACATTCCTAGCTGTCCAGGGCTGCCAGTTGGACACACCTGTTCTAAAAGTTTTGATTCTTCCATCTGATTTCTTTGGCTCCAGAATTTGTCTACTGACTATAACGCTTTTGATTCCTGACTTTATAATGCTTTTCTGACCTGATTAATGGAGAAAACCCATAGAAAGCACACAGCCCCCCCACACAAGCACACACACCTCTCAGAAAGCTATTTTCTCTTCTGCTCGGTTCCTCTGCTTCAGCATGGTAAAAACAAAATCTCAAGGTAAGTGCTTCCTGCAAGAATCTTTTAAGGGCGTAACTGAGACTTTGTGGAGTACAACGTGGAAGGGCAGCGCAGGGATTTTGCCTCTTCTTACCAACTGCTTGTGCCACATTGCATTGATTAGTAACTCAATATTGCAGGAGGAGCAAATGAAAAGGCAAACCCAGGGAAGGATATTGCAATACGATAATTGTTTCCTCGCCGTAATATTTCTCTCCCGTGTTAAGGAAATAGAGCTGCCAAGGTTTCCTGAGTCCATTGCTGTTGTGTCTCCTCCCAGCTTCCTCAAGAGCTATCAAAGGAGGATGTTTCCAGAAGAAAGAACCTGCAACCCCTCCCAGGATTCTGTTTTCAGAAAGGTATCCTGTTGACAGATGAACAGACAGACCCACAACTCCAAACGGGTTTCCCATAATTTCTTTCCTGCATCCCAGCAAGACAGAAATAGCCCCTTTTTTAAAAAAAAGGATATTAGCTGAAAATACCCATCCATTAGAAAATTTAATCCTGCATATAATAACAGCAGAGAGATTAGCACTCGTACAATGTTGAAAAGGAGATTCTATGATGACAGATAGCTTAATTATCCAAAAGTTCTTTCACTGCATGGAAATGGACAAACTTTCATTAGAATTAAAAGAGAAGGATGACTCAGTTTGGGAAAATTGGTGCCACTGGATAAATGATAGGAATGTAATATATATAGTAGGATAGATAGATAGATAGATAGAAATAGATAGATAGATAGATAGATAGATAGATAGATAGATAGATAGATAGATAGATAGATAGACAGACAGATAGTAAATAGTATATATATATTGTATATATGTTTTCTTAAGTTTTCATGGGTACTTACATGTATGGTATTCAGCTTTGTTTGGGTATTTTCCCACGTCATTATAGTTGTGCTTTTAAAGTTGTAGCAACGTTTCGGCAGAATCTCATCTGCCATCATCAGGCTTCTGTATTGTGTTTGTCTGTGAGTTAGTTGACTGTAAAAGCCTGACTCACAGACGAACACAATACAGAAGCCTGATGATGGCAGATGAGATTCTGCCGAAATGTTGCTACAACTTTAAAAGCACAACTATAATGACGTGGGAAAATACCCAAACAAAGCTGAATACCATACATATGTGTGTGTGTGTGTGTGTGTGTGTATATATATATATATATATATATATATATATATATATATACACACACACACACACACACACACACACACACACACACACATATATATATATATACACACATACATACACACACACACACACACACACACACATATATATGAACAGATAGGAGTATAAAATATGCACTGGAGTAATAATTGAAATGTAAGCACTGTCAAAATGGATTGTAATATACATCACTCTCATTTTAAATATTTGTATTGTATTTTGTATTTTAATGTTTTAATTTTTCAGTAAAGGTTTATAATAATAATAATAAAAAGAAAATTAATTTTAAAAAGGTACATAGCTGCTTGGAAATATCCTCTCTGCTTAAAGAAAAAGACAAAATATGGAGTATTCTACATCAGGGGTCACCAACCTTTCGAACCTCAGGGACTATTAAATTCGTAATTTTAAATCCCGTGGACCAGGGGTGAAATTGCTTCTCTTTTTGTTCTCTAATTTCAAATGTCAGTTTACTCATTTCAGCACAGTCCATAATTTTCTTATGATTCTTGATGAATGTATTTTTTTATGTATACTGAGAGCTTAAGGACTGAAGACAAATTCCTTGTGCGTCCAATCACACTTGGCCAATAAAGAGTTCTATTTATTCTGTTATTCTTTATTCTGTTGTTATTCTATTATTCTGTTAAATGGGCGCTGTTCATTTAAATAGACATTCTTCCCCTGCTTTGTGAGAGCACTCCCAACAGTCCCACTTTTGGACTGTTTCACTGATAAAGTTTTGCTGGAATGAGGAATGAAATATCTGCACCACATGTAAACTACACCTCTGTGCAAATCTTCCACAACCCCCCAAAGAAAGTATGCATCCCTGGGTGTGTTCGTGTACATACCAGCAACTGACCTTGACTGGAAGGATGTCTTTTCTTTCCCTAGAGGATAAGCTTTGTTTCACAAAAGAAAGAAAAATAAAGATATGCACCGCAATCCTTCCAATAAACAACTTTCTCAAGCCAACAGATAACTTACCCTAAATTTGGCTTAGACGTTCTTCCATCAGAACATTTAGATCAACTTGTTGGAATAGGCTTCAGTTCTTACTCCAGTGACCACCATTGTTAGCAGGAGGCATGTTTGTGTTTAAACTTGTAAGCTGCCCAGACTCATTTAAGTAAATAAAAATATAAAGAAATAAATAAAAGCTCGAATACAGTGTACAGTACAATACTAGAAAAACACAGTATCAACAGTAGAGACCTTCAAATTTCTAGGTTCCATCCTATCACAAGACCTAAAATGGACACCTAACATCAAAAATATCATCAAAAAAGCAAAACAAAGAATGTTCTTTCTGCGCCAACTCAGAAAGCTCAAACTGCCCAAGGAGCTGCTGATACAGTTCTAGAGAGGAATTATTGAGTTTATCATCTGCACATCAATAACTGTCAACCCAACAGGACAGACATAGATTTCAGAGAGTAATTAGGACTGCAGAAAAAACAATTACTACCAACCTGCCTTCAGTTGAGGACCTGTATACTGTAGGTCAAAAAGAGGGCTGTGAAAATATTTACAGACCCCTCACATCCTGGACATAAACTGTTTCAACTCCTACCCTCAAAACAATGCTATAGAGCACTGCACACCAGAACAACTAGACACAAGGAGAATTTTTTCCCCTGAACGCCATCACTCTGCTAAACAAATATTTCCCTCAACACTGTCCAACTATTTACTAAGTCTGCATTACTATTACTATTAATCCTCTTGTCGTTCCTATCACCCATCTCCTCCCACTTGTGACCGTATGACTGTAACTTCGTTGCTTGTATTCTTACAATCTATATTGACTGCCTCCTAGTATGATTTGATTGCTTATTTGTACCCTATGACTATCATTAAGTGTTGTACCTTATGATTCTCACCAAATTTATCTTTTCTTTTTATGCACACTGAGAGCATCTGCACCAAGACAAATTCCTTGTGTGTCTAATCACACTTGGCCAATAAAGAATTTGTTAATTCATTCATTCATTCATTCAGTACGTATACTTCCTCCTGTCTGCCACAAGATGGCACATTTAGATTGCCTGAACCCAAGAAAGTGTTTCTGGTTTCCCAGAAAAGAGAAACTTTCTTAAATGAGGAATTGTTGGACGTCTTCTCTAGAAAGGGATAGGACTGGTCCCAGGAAACAGATTCAGCAGGTCTTTTTTGCAGAATTTCAAACTACCAAAGCTGTTTGATCAAAAGAACCAGTACAAGGAAAAGCATTTTTGTATACGTATCTGTCAGCCTTACCATGCAGACCAGACAAGAAACATGACCAGATAAACTAATTCTACTTTATGGTAAACCTACATTAACAGAATCATGCAAGTCTGAAAAGAAAATTCTTCCACTCTCTCTTTTACAGACCAAGAAACTAAGGAAGGATTTTTCCTGGGCCGAGGAAATAACCCTATACCATTTCTGAGAAATGGTTGTCCAGTTTTTTCTTAAAAACTTCCAGTGATTGAGCACCCAGAACTTCTGGAGGCAGGCAGTTCCACTGGTTAATTGTTCTCACTGTCAGAAAGTTTCTCCTTAGTTTTAGGTTGCTTGTCTCTGTTCAGGTTCCATCCATTGCTTTTTGTTTGCATTCTGCTTCTTTGGAAAATACATTGTCCCCCTTTCTTTGTGGCAGCCCCTTAAAAGCCTATTGCCTATCACACTTTTGAGTAAAGCATGTGAGCCATTTCCTCCTTTCAGTGGTCCATGAAAGTACATCTATAGTATGCAAATAATAAAGTCAAAAAAGGTGAACAACATTTTTACAGAACTATAGATAAGTTGAGGCTGGGTGACAAGGAATGGCTGGGAGGGGAGGGGCCAGGTGAGGCACCTCTTGATGTGAATGACATTGAGTTGGCCATGCCCACCCAGTCACATGACCACCAAGCTATACCCACCCGGTCACATGACCAGCAAGTACACTCATCCAGTCACATGACCACCAAGCCACGCCCACCAAATTAGCCATTCCCACAGAACCAATAGTAAAAAAATTTGAATTCCACCACTGCTATTTTGCTGCTTCTTTCTTCTTTTAAAAATGACTACCCACCTCTATCGTCTCCAAAGCCAGACACTTCCTTTCATCACAAATGTAAAAAATCACGACATACGCTGCATAGCATCCATCTCAACTCTCTAATGCCACAGATTTATGTTTTCATCGCAGTGCTCTTACACCGAATATAAAACAACAAAAAGTAGCTCTTAGCTCCCTTTCCAGGAAGAGGCACCTCCTCCGTTGGATAGACATGCAAATACATAAAACATCATGAGGAGGAAAGACTGTGAGAAACCTGTTCAGCTCACAGATCTGGTTTTTTGCTAAAGATGGAACTTTCCTGGGCTAATTTTCCTCCAGAGCTTGGTGTTTTTACCTGTTTATTTTTCACATGTGGGTATGTTCTGCAGGCCGTTGCCAAAGAAATGGAGAAAGGCAACTAATTACAGAATAACAGAGTTAGAAGGGATCTTGTGGGTCATCTAGTCCAACCCCCCACCCATGCAGGAGACCCTACACCATTTCTGACAAATGGTAGTCCAATCTCTTTTTGAAAGCCTCCTGTGATGAAGCTCCCACAATGTCTGAAGGCAACTTCTGTTTCATGGGTTGATTGTTCTCACTGTCAGAAAATTTCTCCTTATTTCTAGGTTGAATCTCTCCTTGGTCATAATTCCTTGCCTGGCCTTTGGGTGCATTGGAAAATAGCTTGGCTCCCTCCCCTCTGTAGCAGCCCCTCAAATATTGGAAGACTGCTATCATGTCTCCCCTGGTCCTTCTCTTCACTAGACTAGCCAAGCCCAGTTCTTGCAACCGTTCGTCATATGTTTTAGTCTCCAATCCCCTAATCATCCTGGTTGCTTTTCTCTGCACTTTTTCTAGAGTCTCAACATATGTTTTATAGTGTGGTGACCAAAAACTTTTTAAAACAAAAGCAAGAAATATAAAAAAACTGTGCCAGCAGAAGCAAACGGGAAAGATCCACATGGAATGGCAATATAGCTACATGAATTAGAGTGTGCAGCAGATGGAATTCCGCTGTATTCATTAAGAGTCAGGCCAAGTTTTTAAGCACCTCACACAAGAGAGAAGAAACAGGTGGGAGCGTATAACCCTTGCATTTGATGTCCTTTGCTGTGTGGAAACAAAGATAGAAGGATAAAGCAGGTGTTCAGTGGTATTTCTATTTTTGACAAGGTTAGCAGGTTATTTTCAGTATGTTCCACAAACAACAAAAATGGTTGATTCCACTTCACTCTCCTTAATGTTGTCTGTCACTTTCTGCCCTGGGGGGGAAAAGATGGATGACCTGTTATGCCAGCAAGCAGATTTTTGTGTGTGACTGACTATATTTATATTTATGTATATCCCTTTATTGCCCCACAGGTTTTTTTTTCCAAAAGGCAACTGGGCTTTCTTGGTGTCTTTCTTGGAAATTGTTTTGCTTCTTATCCGGGAAGTCTCCGCAGTTCTAAATGTTCCACAGACATTTTTCCTTTTATTATATTTATCATTTTATTATTTTTATAAATAACTCAAAGTGGCAAGCATACCTAATACTCCTTCCTCCTCTTGTTTTCCCCACAACAATCACCCTGTAGGGTTGGGCTGAAAGAGAGTCACCCAGATTTCATGGCTAAGGTGGGGCCCAAACTCACCATCTCCTGGTTTCTAGACCAACACTAGACTAAACTGGTCTGGTAGCATTATGTGCTATCAAATGGTGACTAGATCTTCTCCAGGATGATTGGATTTCAGGCTGGCTTATCAGGTCTTCTGATGGTGTGCAACCATTTCAAATGGGATTGTGTCCATTTGCTGTCTTTGTTTTATTTTTTCTTCCACCACAATGGATTTCTCAAGGGAGCTGGCTCTTTGTATATTGTGTCCAAAAGAAAATAATTTGAGCCTCATGATTTGTGCCTTAAGGGAGAACATTAGATTGATGTGTCCTGTAGACCCATGGCTTTATTTTCATGGTTATCCATGCAGAGATGGTGTTCAACTGGTACTGACCAGTTCTGGAGAACCTATAGTGCAAATTTGGAGTAGTTTGGAGAACCGGCGAATCCCACCTCTGACTGGCTCCGCCCCCATCTATTCTCCACCTCCCATTGAGTCCCAGCTGATCAGTTGGGTCTTCTTTTGTTGCCCTGCACAGAAGAACAGAGCTGTAAAGCAGGTTAGTGGGGTGGGGAGGGAATAGGATTTTGCAGTAACATTTCCCTGCCATACCCACCAAGCCACATCCACCAGAACTGGTAGTAAAAGATTTTTTTTAACCCCACCACTGTATCCATGGTGTTCTTCGGAGTCTTCTCCAACAACAAAGTTCAAAACCATTAATACTCTTTCTAGCCCCTTTCTTCATCCATGTAACAGGGAAAATTATTGATTGCACATTTTTTTCTGAGCTACTTAGGTATAGTGATTAAGGTGTTGGAGTTGGAACAGGGAGACCCAAATTGTTGTCCTCTCTTTTAAGCTGATCTATGACTGTAATAAAGATTTGATTTAGTTAGCCACCTCTTGGGCATGAAGGACAGCTGGACGCCTTTATGTCCATCATTCTCTCCTAGACCTAGCCTGGGAAAAATTTTTTTTTTAAAAAAAACCTATGAGCTTATACTAAAGCAGGGGATAAATTACTGTGAATCCCTGGAAAACCAAATTATACTTCCTTACTGCAGTCAAAGAGCTGTAAAACAAATTACATATGCAGTACATAAAAAGAACAATTCACAAAACTAATTGGGCACATCAATCAGTTGGCCATCCCTTTTGGACATACTGCAATAGAACTTAGTTGCATTTGGAGTAACAGTGTTACGGATATCTGAAAGTAAAAATTAGAAGTAAAATTAATCCGAAAGACCAAGAAATTTACTTGAAATGGCCGTGTAGTAGTATAAAGCGAACAACATAATAAAATGTGTTTAATGGTTTCAATTGCTCCCTCATTGCATGGAGAAAACTTTCACCCAAATGAAACAAAGTTTTGTACTTTTGGTACCGTTGTGAGATTTTGGACTTTTTTAGACTTTTGGACCCTGTTAGGATTGCAGAATGAAGGTTGTCAGATCAAGCCAAGGAGATGAGCCCTCTCCTATATTTAGGGTCTGTAATCTTTAAGGGGGAGGTTGTATATTCATTTTTATCATATTTTTCTTTCAACATGGAGTTTATATTTAATATACTTTAGTTTTTACACTTGTCATTCCATTAGATAATTGAATCCTGCCCAGAATCACTTTTTGTGTGGCTATGCAAAATTCATGAATAAATTAACAAGCAAGCAAGCTGATCAGGAATATACCCCTGGAAAGAAATGCTGGGTGTGTATGCACTGTAGGAGAAGAGCAGGCAGAGTGAAGCACAGCATCAGTTTAGAGTCAATGAGTTTCCATAAGTGGTCCAAGCCCAATTCTTCCTGAATCCTCTTGACCTTATGTGGTTCCAATTTAGTGTTGAACTTTAGTTGATTAGATTCTTCTACCAAACTAAACTTCTGCTTTCAGAGGTTGTGGGTGCTCTTATCACTGGAGGCTTTAAAGAAAATGCCAAATAGCCATTTGTCTGGAACGGTATAGGGTCTCCTGCTTGAGCAGGAGGGTTGGATCTTCTAGAACACCTCCAAGGACCCTTCCAATTCTGCTTTTCTGTTCTGTTCTTCTATATAGACTTAAATAAATCTATGCTGCAACCTAATGGATAGTCTTGATTCCTTGTACCTGACAGGCACATACAATAAAGGAGATACATTTGTAAGGACCAGCCTCTCCCCCCAGACCCTTCAAAATATAAGAATGAACTCTTGAAAACTTTGCATTTCAAAAGGAATCTTTTTATTGAAGAGGGGTAGAGTAGGTCAAAATTCAAAGCAGGATCTGGGGTCCCTCATGGCATGCAACTAAGACAAAGGGAATTAGAACCCCTCCCCGCAGTCCTATGTGGCTTCCACCAATCCACAGGTGTGAACATGTTATTATCCCACGAGAAAGCAGATAAGGAAAGGTTCCCAGGAGTTATCTTCCGGCGCTGCAATCCACATGGCCCCTTCTCCTTTTAAATCCCACAAAGAGGTGGGATTTTTCCAGGCATCTGGGGTGCCAGGCAACGGTTATAAATCATGTAAAAGGTTATACAAAGCCAATGTAAGAAATAGGATATTTAGGATACATGGAGAGGAAAAGAATTAAATGTATCAAATCCAACCCTCCCCTGACTTTCTTCCATCGAAAAATGGCAGGTACACAGATCTGACACTCAGGGTTGAAATGAGGGGTCCTTGGTGCTCTCTGAGATTTGATGTTACCCTATGGATGATACCAAGCTTGGACAGGGAAACATCTGCAAACAAACAATGAAGCTCAGAGAGCTCCAAGGATCCCTTCATGCACATACAAAATGGACAGGAATCTCTTTTTGTACCTGATACCCATACAGAGATATCTCTGCTTCCCACGTATCAAGAAGGCGAAGAGACAAATGTAAATCAAGATGGCAATGGGAAGCCAGTAAGCTGATGACTTGTCCAGTCAATGTATTGGCCAATAAAAGATAGAACAGGCAACCATATTCTGGGAAACCTTATCACTAAATAAATACATCTATGAGAACCTTCCAGAATTTTCATTTTATTTATTTATCTCTTCCTAGCTCATATGTGCCATCAGCAAAAAGTTGTATTTCCAAGTGTAAAGAAATTTAGAAAGGCAAAAGAAAAAGTCCCCAGATTTGGTCATGGTTGGACAGTGGTTGTGATTCTTTGTTACTCCACATTCCAGACAATTTTGTGCCCGAGCACTCAACAAACTGGTCAAGAAGTTATTTTTCATTCTGGGCGAAAGGTTAGACACCACATAGCAAGAAAGCTCCTAAGCAAGTGAAAGCAATCTGCCTAAGGACAAAGAAGATATGCTGGGGTATTTCCTTAGCTTTAAAAAAACCCCATCATTTAGCATATGAGGAGCAGAAGAATCATCTGCTCTTCTTCTTCAGAAGAAGAACCATGGAATAAGTGGTTTCTCACAAATGATCTCTGGTTGAAGAAGCCATTTTTTCCCAGGTATGGAGCCCTTGAGAGTGGCCCCAGCAAAAAATGGGTCTGACAGGAAGAAATTGAGAATTCCACACTCAGCCCTTGTGAATACCAAAAGGAAGCAGGTGAGTAGCTACTATGATCACTGCAGAGAATACTTGTCTTCTGACATAGCTTTAACTGTTCGCCATCACACTCTCCTATCAATGTCCAATAACTTAATTTCCAGTTGTGGGTGGTGTGGGTTGGAAAGATAAGTTCTCTCCTTGTTTTCTTCCACTGCTAGATAGCTGAAGACGTGTGAAAAACAAGTCTTTGGAGTAATTTATCTCAAAAAAGAAAAGTAGGACTAGATTCAAGGCAGGTGTAAGAAAAAGATTTGTTCATAGTTATATTTCTTCCCAATGGGAGAAATCTTGAAAAAAAATCTTCAAATGAAGCTCTGGGTCAAATCTGTCATTGGACATTGTTGGGCACTGCCAATATTGCATCTCGGTCCAGAGGTGTCTATCAATATGTGAAGACTCCTAGATATCTTCTAGTTATTTCATCAATGGTGCTCCACCCTTACTCTCAGTGAGAAGAAGGGAGATGAAGAATAGGACCCTGGGTGTGCCTTGGTCACTCTGAAAGGTAGCATGGATTGGGGCAGGAAAATGAGTTAAGGAGACCTATAGCATAAAGAGTAGCGGCTAAGCTGAGGTTGTATTGACATTTGATTGACCAACAGCCTCCTAATTTGCCCTTTGAAGGTTTAACAGCAAACAAAATGTTTTATTTATTTACTTACTTAATCTCAGCTGCTTAGTAGGACAAAATCCTTCCAGGTTTAATAATTTGGTGAAAAGAAAAGAGCAATCTTGTCCCACATAACATTTAAACACATATGAGCATTTACATTGCAAGATTAGCTCACCACACCTAATAGAGTCAATTTTAAAAAAATCTAGCCATTCTATTTGCACAATATCCTAATTGGGTTAGTTTTAACCTTTGTTATTTTGTTTTTTGAGAGTGTGTTTCTGTTTTTCTGTTTGTTTGTGTTTTCACTGGTGTGGCAGGTTGGGCAAACCAAACCTGTCTAGTTTGTTATGTTTCAACGTATTATTTACACACCTAGAAAATGGATGAATTCAGGAATCAATTAAAGGGTGTCTGGGAAGGCAGTTATGATACTGGAGTGCAAAAGCACAGAAGCAACACTGTTTTTAGAAGGAGGAGAACTCTTAAAAGGTGAAACTGCAAATGTAGACAAATCAAGGTGTAGATTCATTCGTAGCCAAAATAGATATAGCCTATTTCTTATCTCCCCTTGCCTCTGTTCTCTAAACAGTGAAACGTTTCAGTTATACAGCCCCTTTCCCAAGTTTGGAAGATTATTCACATTTTGCAAAATTGGTTTTTGTTTACAGCCAGCAAAAGTTTGCATCTCTGGCATCCAATTTCTATGGACATCTGACCTCAATGGAGAAAATGAGACGCCTAGATTCTTTGCAAGACCCAACTCAACTTTTGGGCTGCTTCACACCACAACCAACCAAGAGAGGGTGAGTTTGGCTTCACTTTTTTATTTAAAAGACTTGTATACCCCTTCCCATGACAACTCTGGGAACAGTTTACCATTAAATCAATCCAATAGACTGATAGATCACACAGAGAGAAATGGCATATAACATATTTTAATAGTACTTCACATAATAAAAAATTAATACCAATTAAAAATAGAAGAGAGAAAATAAATAGAAAAGAATGAGTAAGTATATAGTAAAGAAAAAGAAAATATATAAAGAAATGACTTCCACTTCATCACAAACAAGTATAAACAATTTAAGTAGCTGATCACCACATTCTCTTAAAAACAAAACAAATGACCTCTTTTTCCTTTATTTCATCTCTTATTTATAAACAAATCCTTAGAACTTCATCATTTCAGCCCTGATCAGCAAAAAGTCCATTAGTTAGGTTAGTAGAGATATTTAATTCTGATGAGAGAAAGACCTTATATTTCTTTCTTTTATTTTTTTAACAAATTTGATCTTTTGCCCCTTCAAATAATCTCATGGAACTTGATTTCATTTTTTCTTTGTGCCTCGTGACAAAATTCTTCAAAGTTTTGTCTGGTGCGCCATGGATGTTTTTGGACAAACAATACCGTTCATCCTGTTTCAAGAATGATGGAAGTTGTAGTCCAACATATTTAGAGAGCACCAAGTCGCAAATGGCTGTGTTAATAGAACTTAACCATTAAATGTGTTTTGTATGGGGTATTTTTTTGTGTGTAAATTTTATTTGAGTTTTCACAAAAAGAAACAAATAAAACATCTTTTTTGAAAGCAGCATAATCCTGGGTTACATTTCTTCATACAGATGCAAATTCAGGTTCATGCTCATTTTTATATTCTATTCCATATCTTATTACTATTTTACATTTTCTACATGGCTTCTCCCCTCTTTTAATTTTCTCAATTTTATTTTATTTATTTCATCTCAATTCAAATCATTATATTTATATTTTTTGTCTGTCCTGTTTCAATTGTCTATTATCTTTTCTCATTAAACAAAATTTCTCCTGTAATTACTGATTGGAATATGACGCCTTTATATCTTTCCCCTAAAGTTATAACACTCGATATAATACGTAACTTCCATTCGGATTCTGCTTGGTACATTCTTAAACTACACACAGTATTCTTGAAAAAAAAAAAGTAAAAATTATAAATATATATAATTAAAACAACATTCCATTCCAATTCAATTCTATTGAATTCTATTGAATTCAATTCTCTTAGTTGTCAATATAAGGAAGGAGAGAGAAGAAAAAAAAAAGCCAAACCTTTCCCTTTTCACTTTCTTTCGCTGCTTCCGACTCTTCTTTGGGAGCGATGTTATTTCTTGTAAAATTTAAATTCCAGGGTACCTTAGTTGTTGCTTTTTCAACTTAGCCCAGTCAGACAAAACTTTCACTTCTTATCTTCCTCCTGCACGTTCTTTTCCGGTTGAGTTCTTCTTTGAGGTGGCCATTTCTGACCACCGCTCCTACCGCCTTCGGGAAAGGGAGTAATGGCCAGCTGAGGAGGAGAGATGCGGCTCTCCTTGACCCTGCTGGCAATCTTCCCCCTCTTCATCACCTCTACTGGGTGGCTTAGCCCTGAAACCAGCTGGCTTGGGGTGCTCCAGCGGCAAGCCCAGGCAGAAACCGCGCATGATTGCGGATTCCTGTCTGTTGCCGAAGCCCTTCAAACTGGAAGTCCTTGTATGGGGTATTTTTCTTACTGTTCCACATACTCTATTGGCACTCTCTTCAGATTTCCATTCTTGTTTCTTCTAAAGGAATTGCAGTCCTATGACTTAAAAAACCCCTATATTTAGGGATATTATATAGTTGCTTTTCATATTACGTGGATTTTCTTCCTCGTTGGGATGAATTGAAGGCAATGTAAAAAAGACAGTTAAAAAAAAGATAATAGAACATTTTCAAGAAGAAACATTTTGAAGAAACATGACAAATAATCTCTTTGTAATTATTGCAAGACACAATTTTCTTGAAAATGGTTGCTAAATGTCCCATTCGTGTAAGCAGCAGCTCATAGTAATAAGCCAGTAATAAGCTTATTCAAGGCTTCGGTGCACACAAACCATGATGTATTAATTGCAGCAGTAAAGATCCTACAACATAACACACCAAAGGCAAAGCACATTTTTAACACAATGGTAATTTATTCAGAAATAATTCTGACAGCTCAGGGTTTACTCTGAAATATGTAGATTTAGAGTAAAGGTGGTTAAAAGTTTAAAATATCTTGCAGAGAGAGAATGAAATCCAAAAGTGAATTTGAGGGAGGCAGGGCTTGTAAGCTGCTTGGTTGTCATGATGTTTGCTCAAAACAAGTCAGGGAAGGCTAAAGGATAAGATTGGGAACTCGATGCCACAAAATATTTGAAGGACAAAGAATAAAGTTTGCAGAAGTTCAGTAAAATCTGAAATTCTTACTTCCGCTGGTTCCTTGTGACTGGAGAAAAAAGCCAAGTCATGTTTCCTTCAGGATATGAAGACATGTTTATTCTATATTTTGGGGAACAACAGTTCAACTGGAACATAAGCTAGAATATTTAAAATTGGTAAGTTGATTGTAGCCACATTGGAAATAACACTGGTGGGTTTCGTGTTTATAAGGTGACCAACCGTCCTCCTTTAGGGAGGACAGTCCTCCTTTTGTAAGTTCTGTCCTCCCTCGAAAAGCGTCCTCCTACATGTCCTCCTTTTTTATATTTGAAGACTAATCTGTAAATCTCCATATTTGATCGATGCTGAGCTGATCTGTTGTGTGTGATCTGACGTATTTGTATTTGACATGACAATTCGTCAAGGCTTGGCACAGTGTGGCAAGACGCAATTACGAGATGTATGCGCTCCACACAGGAGAATTGTTTTGAGAGAGTGCGCTGCGCACAAGTGGCTTAGCTTTTTTTCTTCAATTTATTTGTGTCCTTCTTTTCATTGGAGAAAAGTTGGTCACCTTAGTGTTTAAGTCCAAATCCTTTAAAGCAATGGTCCCCAAGCACCCTGGGCCTCAGCCCACTTCTAACGGGCTACACAAGCTGTAACCAGCATGCATGCCTGTGCAGCTCAACTTGTGTGAGGGGCAGGCTGGCCTGCATGCACATGTGCACGCAGCTCAATTTGCACAAGTTGAGCTGTGCACACGTGTGCCAGCCTGCCACTTGTGCAGCCGGTTCCTCTCTCCCCACCAAGCCACAAAAGTTGGTCACAGCTGCTTTAAAGAGAAATTTGGACCGTGTTGCACTACATACCTACTAGGGGTGGGCTTCAAAAATTTTAGCAATCCGTTCTCTGCCTGGTTGCTGGGTAAGACTGGCCGTAGTGGGTGTTCCCTTGTCAGCCTTCTGCACCACGATGGAGGAGGGGCATTTTTGCTTTTCTTGAGCCTCTGGGAGGGATAAAATGGCCTCCCCTGGGCTCCAGAGACTTTCCAGAGGCCAGAAACAGGCCCATTTCCAGCCTTCTGGAGTCTCTGGGAGGCCCATATTTTGCCCTCCCTGAGCCTCTGTGCAGGCCCTGTACTTACTTGGCATCTAAAACGGGCTGTGTGGGTACTCCTAGGAGGGGTGGACAGGGCCAACCAGGGGTGAGATTTCCGGGTTCGCTGAACTGTGCAGAATCTTAGCTAGAGGATCACCCAAACCCATGCTAACCAGCAGCAGCCCACCCAATACCTACTCAGTTATCTTAATCATGGTTTATTCAATGTTCTAGGTTAGTTTGACACACAGAACAATAACCCCACAACCACCAGTCACAAAAAAATAAGTGGGTAAAATGTGAACAGTTTGTTTATGATTCAGTGCAGGTAGCCCTCAAACGTACAACTGTTGATTTCGTGACGGTTTAGTGACTGTTTGAAGCTACAATGGCCCTAAAAAAGGTGACTTGCAACCAGAGATGATATTCAGCCGGTTCAAACCAGTTCTGTCATACCGGTTGCGGAAATGTTGAGTAGTTTGGAGAACCGGCAAATACCACCTCTGGCTGGCTCTGCCTACTCCTGCTCTTTCTTGTCCTATGTTTCCTTGTTTTTTAGCTCAGCAGATTCGCGTGGAAGAGCAGATTGCCATGCTTCAACTGAGCTAAAAAACAGCTTACCTGACTAGTGCTGACACAGAAGGTGGTTTTTGAGTGCTGTGCCTGTGCGCAAAGCACACTCTCATGGAACCAGTAGGAAAAATGTGGAATCTCACCACTGCTTGCAACCGGTCCTTGTGCTTACAACCATCACAAAATCTCCATGGTCCCATGATCAAAATTTGCCTTGGCATGTATTTATGACAGTTGAAAGTATCAGAGTCATGGGATTGCCATTTAGGAGTTTCCCAGCTTTGACAGCAAAGTCAAAGCTGGTTTCCCTTAGCAACTGCATGATTTCCTTAATTGCAATAATTTGTTTTAACCATGGCAAAAGTTGGGCATGACTGATTTAACAACTACCCTGCTTAGAAACATAAATTCTGGTACCCAGTGCTGTTTGCAATTGGAGGACTCCCTGTATGTGATGTGAACACAGCTTAATCTGACATTCAACCCCTTCAGCGGGATGTCTCATATCTCCCTAACCTATAACTTGTTAACTATGATTTGTTGAACAAACTACTGTGCTAAGCCTACTCTTGGTTTATAAGGCTACGACGGATGAACCAAGACTTTCACTGAGGTTTAGCATGATATCTGAACCCAATCCCATCTCATCAAAATAAGATCCCATCTATTCCTCACCACAAAGATACAGCTTTCGGGAGTGAACCAGGTGTGTAGGCTCTTCAAGCTCCTTTTTGGAAATATTATTCTACAAAGATCAATTTTGTCTTGTAAAAGATTGTTGGAGCTGAACTTCACAATTTTCAGCATGACTTCTCTTATTATTATCTTCTTATTTCAGACTGAAAAGTAGGTTTTGAAGGTATGGAAGATCTTTAGGGATAACAATATAATGTGCCTCAATCAGTTACACTATCTTCACAAGTCATACAGTACTAATTATAATATAAATAGGCCTTTCCTCCCTGATCATACTTTGTCTGTGGTTTCCCTAGCGATGAGCCATTTGCAACTGATGCTTTGTTTTGTTTCTCAACAGTCCTAAAGTAATTTTCCACTTCCTGGGTTGCAAATGCAAGAAAGTCAAAAATAGATAAACCTTATTTGAAAGTCAAAACGGGGGTTAGAGCACAGCAAATAGAAGAGCATGTTGAAAGGTTCTTAGCCTCCAGCTCTTTCTATATCTGGACAGTTGTTTTTTTTATTAATTCAATTTGTATGGCCAGCCACCTCACCGTGTGACTCTAAGGCAGTAAACAACATTTTAAAAATAAACACAATTGCAGTAATACTTAAAGCTTAAGTGTGAAAAACTGAAAATACATAGCAGCTGAGAATAACTTGCCCATCATAATTGCTAAATTAATTAAAAGAAACGGCTAGGTTCCTACATTCACTCATCGAAACTTTGTTTAAAATGTGATCTAACTGAGACTTGGCTTTAAGCCTTGATCTAAACACAATACCTCACAGCACCCTTAAGTTTGCATGTCAAAATGACTGATTTTTTGCAAAATGATTCTCCCCCCACTTAAAGACAGAAATGGAATCCTCTGCGAAGTAAAATTTTCTCATGTTTATTGCATGACTCTTTTCTCTTCAACTTCAAATATTACTTCCAATTTCATGTCGTGTCGGCCGATACAATCATAAAAGACGCGAGGCAGTGACTAGTTTTTAAGCTCTTTTTATTTCAGGTTGAATCTGCCGCAGGCTGGGTGTGCGGCGGCTTATATTGAACTGGTGCCGGGCGCCGCGGCCAATGACAGCCGTTCGAATCGCCCGCGATCGGCTCGGCCAATTGCGGTCACTTCGGAACGGCCAATCAGTGCCGCGCGCTCGACCAATCCAGTTACTGTGCGTTTGTCCAATCAGGGGTGCAGGATTCCAAGAATGCAAATGTCCATACAGAACACTTCAAATATTCAAATATCACATGGCTAAATTTTGGACACGTGGCTAACAAATTTCAGCCATGTAATTTTAGTTTGTTGAGGATGGAAGATGCTTAAGGGTGGAAATTAAAGTGGAAATATTCCCTTTCCTACTTTGCAAAATAGGAAAGGGGAGGGAGGGAGGGAGGGAGGGAGGAAGGAAGGAAGGAAGGAAGGAAGGAAGGAAGGAAGGGTTGGGTTTTTTTTTTTTTATGTTAGTCTTCTTCCAATGATGCCACACATAACAGGGTATGGGAACAAATTCCAGCTGTATAACAATATCTTTATTGCAAGATAAGTTCCATGTTTTTGAATAAGCTACATATGGCAGAGTTCACACGTGGCAGGGATAAGCCACAATCACTAAGTCACCCGGTACACTAAGCCAAAATCAGACAGAAGATAACTGGTTTTGTTCACATACAAAAGTTGATTACTTTTGCATGCTACGTGGTACAAACTGAGCCATTTTTTTTGTAAACCCTGTCTTCCAATATGGTTTACATCAGTCTATCCAATTTTGGTTCACTTGACCTGTTGAAGAAAAACATATCTTAATACAGCCTGGAAACTCATTCAGGGAATGAATAAAGAACAAGTAAAGCAGGGACGTGGTGGCTTAGTGGCTAAGACACTGAGCTTGTCAATCAGAAAGGTCAGCAGTTTGGCGGTTCGAATCCCTAGCGCCGCGTAAAAGAGTGAGCTCCCGTTACTTGTCCCAGCTTCTGCCAATCTAGCAATTTGAAAGCATGTAAAAAGGTAAGTAGAAAAGGCAGGGACCCCTTTGGTGGGAAGGGAACAGCATTCAGTACGCCTTTAGCATTTAGTCATGCCAGCCACGTGACCATGGAGACGTCTTCGGACAGCATTGGCTCTCGGCTTTGTAACAGAGATGAGCACCGCCCCCTAGCCAGAAACGACTAGCACGTGTGAGGGGAACCTTTACCTTTTAAAGCAGGGGTGTCAAACTCAAGGACACAGGCTGGATCCGGCCCATGGGCTGCTTAGATCTGGCCCCTGGGGTTGACCTGGAAATATCAAATGACTGGCCCGCGGTGCCTCTGACATCCAAAAGGGGCCACGGGGAGACCACACACAACCCCCCGCCCATTTTCAGCCTCCATAGCTTCCTGCAGCACTCTGCCGGTTGAAAACGGGCTGCCGTTTTGGCTGGCAGAGTGCTGCAGAAGGCAGCACCTTCTTCACCTTCTCTTTAACAGCATCTGTCAGCCAGAACTAGGTCCCTTCCAAGATCTGGATGGCTGTTCTTCAGAAGAGCCAAAAACATCTGGCTCTTCACCCAGGTCTTTGATGAGACAGAGTGAGCCCCCTCACATTACTGAGTTTGTCAACTTTTATCTTAATCTTTTTACCTGTGATTGATTTAATTGTAAAAAAATTTTTATTGTTGTAAGCCACCCAGGGTCATTGGGAATTGGGTGATATATCAACTTCGTAAATTATTACTAATATGAAGTCCTCCTCCAGGGCTGCGTCAGAGGTAGTAACAGAGATTGATAGGCTGTTGGGCAGACAGCTTTTAGAGACATCTGGAGAAATTTGTCAGTTCCTTTATGCTCTGCTGCTATACAAGAGTCAAGCCCCATAGCAGCTGGGGACTCTACATGCCTCTACATTATGGAATTGAGATTACTTGTGCCGGAAAGTAAATCTCCCTTTGTCTGCAATAGCTGTTTTGAATGCAAAGAGAAAAAATGCATCTGGTGTCAAATGCCCACCATGGCCACGCCCATGGTCACGCCCCACCCCCAGCCACACATACACACACACATACATGGCCCTCCAAGATCAAACACAATCCTGATGTAGTCCTCAATGAAATCGAGTTTGACACCCCCAAAATAAATCAGATTACTCGGGGATGCAATGTTAGATTTTGCAGAGAGGCTTTTTGAAGGAGAGAGAAAAGATTAGGGTGAAAGATGGCTTTTCAGTAGTTGTAATGTAGATGAAATAGAATTGCTGTTGGATCTTGATTCTTCACGCAATGTTTTGCAACAGGTTCTTCTTGCCTAACCCTACCACCAACCTTCCAGTATTTCATCACAATTTTTAAGATCTGCTAAGGGCACAAAACAGTTATAGTAATGAAACACAGCCAACCACATTTACTCTCTGCCTAATCCATTTCACAACAGCTAACTGCTCATGCTGGGTACCGATACTCTCAACTTTACTATCCTTGCATGGAACGATCTATCCTAACGGTGTATTTCCTTGAACAAACCAAGTTTTGGGAAGTTAGAAGATGGGGCCTCCTTTTAGCCTTGACATCCGTAACTTAAATGGATGAACAGCTTAACCGATTTATTGAATCTTGGTTTATTGGATTCATCAGAATGTACCGTAGGGTTGGAGGAAATATCCATCTGGTTCAGTTCCAAGCTGGGAAAAAGACACCGGGAACATGGAGTCGGATTGGAAAGATGGTTTATTAATGAAGCAGAACCACACGGATTTGTGGTTCTGGGCAGCTGACAAAAATGGAGTTGAGAATGGGGGTGTTTTATACCTTCTTTGGGCTTTGTACTTGAGCTTCCTGTTCCCGTGCCAGAACATGTCCTTTATTATTCTATTGGCTGTTATCAAATTCCTATGGGGTCACATAGGGGTCATAGCTGGCTCTATAGGCAAAAGAGGAAATGGAAATCCTAGGCATTTGTCTGAGTTTGGACTGTTCTGGGGGTGGTGCGATATCTGAAATATCCTTAGGAGATTGTGCAATGTAGTGAGCTCTGTGTCTTCTGCTAAATGGTAATGCTGTGATGGCGAACCTATGGCACCTGTGCCACAGGTGGCACGCAAAGCCATTTGTGCCGGCACACGAGCTGCAGGCAAGCTTACCTCACTGGGCATGCGCACGCCTCACAGCTGATTTTCAGCTGGTTTGAGGCCCTTTTTGGCCTCCCAGAAGCTTGAGGAAGGCTTCTGCAGGCCAAAAACTAGTCCTGTTTTGTCACTTCCTGTTTTTCCGAAAATACTGGAAGTGATGAAACGGGGCTAGTTTTCGGCCTGCAAAGCATGCAGAAACCTTCCTCAAGACTTTGGGAGGCTGAAAAAGACCTCAAACTGACCGAAAATCAGCTGTGAGGCCCAGTGCAGGTAAGAGGGTGGCGTGGGTGGGTGGGTAGATTGCGCACGCATGCATAGGGGACATGGGGGGGGGCGTGCATTGCCTTCTGGGTGCTGGCACACGAGTGTGAGCGTGCAAGCACGCGCACAATTTTTGGCACAGGAGCCCCAAAAGGGTTAGCTGCCACTGTAGTAGTGGGTTAATCCTATTATGTCCCGAAGGATCATGTCCAGTGGTGGGGTTCAGCCAGTTCGCACCACTTTGGGAGAACCGGTTAACTTTCTGAGCAGTTTGGGGAACTGGTTGTTAGAAGAAATCATTAGGGCAGAGAACTGGTTGTTAAATTATTAGAATCTCACCACTGAACATGTCCTGTTCTTCTTAAACCCATCATTCTGCAGCTGAAGGTCTTTTGTCCATCTTAATGGGGACAAAATACCTGCTGGAGTGAGAGCTATTAAGAGTGAGTCAGCTTCCTGTCTCTAAAAAAAACCCCATGTTTCTCCATTTCTCATTTAGGGAAATATAATATTCTGCCTTTTTAATACTCCTCAAACTATTTCATTCTTCTAGGAGCCGGGAATTCCCACAAGAGGTTATGGCTGGCTGGAGAATTTTGGGAATTGAAATCCACAAGTCTTAAAATTTGCTTCCAAGTTTGGAGACCCTTGCTCTAATGTACCGTAGATTCTGGCTTAGAGTGTAGAGGAGGGTAGCGTAGAGTAATAGGAATAGGGTTGACTTGGAAGGGACCCTGGAGGTCTTCTAGTCCAGCCCCTGCTCAAGCAGGGGGACCTATACCTTATAGAGAGAGATACTTCTGCACCTTTTCATTTTTTACCTTCTTTTAAGGACCTTCTACAAACAAACCCCTTCTCCTCTTCTTCTGAATCTGCAGTTTGTTTGAGTGGCGGATTGTTTGCTTTCCAGCCACCATAGCACCGCAAGCTTACCCAAAGCCTGACCCCCACCCCCACCCCCAATTTCCTAGGTCTGACGACCACTCCACAGCCTCAAACCCCCGTGGTTAGTTCATTTTGCAGCTAACCCAAACTCTCCCAGCTGTTCTTCCTTCCAAAACAAAAAAAAACAAAACAAAGCTTTTCCGCCTGAAGGGGGCGCTCCGGAGCGTCTTCTGGCTCTTTTCACCTTATTTGGGGCTTTGAAGGCTCGAAGTGCGCACGCGTCCAGTCGCATCTCCTTTGTTTTGTTTTACTTCCCCTCACCCTCTCTCCTCCTTCCCTCCCTGGCTCGCGGGGTGGGGGGGAAAAAGAGAGGAGACTAAGCGCGTGCGCACTTCGAGCCTCCAACCGGGACAGGAGAACCGAGGCGAAAGGCCCGCCTTCCCTTCCCTGTTTCCAGGGAACGAGCCCCGCCGCGCGTGCGCAGAAAGCTCACTGTAACCCCTTTCTCTCTCTCTCTCTCTCTCTCTCTCTCTCCTAGCTTCCGCCGCAGGCTCCGCCCACCCAGCGAGGGAGGGGTCGCTGCGCAGTTCTCGGAGGGGCATCGAGCGCAGCGGCCGGACACGGTCGAGGCAGAAACGGCCCCGCGGCGAAGGAGCTTTTCCCCTCACGAACAGCCCCCGCAGCCGCCCCTCAAACCGCCGCCATGGTGAAGATCGCGTTCCAGTCGCCCTTCGCCCACAAGGACGAGCCCAAGAAGGAGGCGGCCGAGGCGCTGGTGGCCGAGCAGGTGAGGAGAAGCCGCCGCTGAGGCAACGACGCACCGCCATTTTGTGCCGGGACTCACCGGCAACCCCCGCGGCCTTGTTCCTCACCCCCCCCCCCCCGCGAGCAAAATGGCGGCGGGACCCTCGGTTGTTCCCTCAGACGCCTGAGGGGAGGGATGGATTTTGTAGTCCTCCGCTCTCCGAAGCGGGGGGGGGAGAAAATTGGGCACGGGGGTCTCGTGACTGGTTGACGGAAACAATACACGGAAAGCGGGTGGGCGGGGGGGCAGAAGGGAAAATAAACGTATTTTATTTGTTAACTTCCCGCTCGGGCGGCGTTAAACGTCGCATGTCAGTAAATAAAACAAACTGGATAAATGCAATAAACAATAAGGCTCCTCAGCCTTCCCCCCCCCCTCCGCCCCAGCAACTAGGGCAGTGGTCTCCGTTGGCTGGCTGCTGGGAAGGCGAGCGGGTCGTGTGCACGCCCGCCTTGCACCGACACGCGTGCAGCTGTGGAACGTAACGTGTGGAACCGACGGATCCACACACAACAAGGAATAGAGCTGGGCCTGCCTTCCTTTTTGAACTAAGTGGAACACGGGCCTGCAATTGTTTGCATGCTTGCAAAGGATTCTCCCATTGGGGCCTCGTGGACCTCCATGGAGGCTCCCTCGTGTCATTTTTAAACTATTAAAAAGTAAGTGATGGCTAGGTTAGGATATAATCCCATTGAAGATATTAATTCTCCAGGTGGGAACCACTGAAATTAGTGGTTTCTATCTTAGCCTTAGCATGTTTAAATAAATTTGAAGGTCTATATCAAAACTTGCATTTTGCTTTGAAACCTTGATCAGGTTTCCTTAAATTTCCTTCAGCTCTGACCCCGCATGTTGAAGGATTTGGGGTTTCATGCTCATGGGGATTTTTGAGCAAAATTGGAAGGAAGTTTGAAAGATTTTATAAGGCACATAACTAACAGCACAAAGAATGCCTAATTCTGTTTTGCTTTCTGATGGAGAGAAGATGAGGAATTCTTTCTGTGCGTTCAAAGTTCAGAACTGTCTAATCGTGCATTTGGTTTGAACAGTTTAAGGAGTCTAAGCTGCTTATTTTCAGTAGACATGCTTGTGTATGTGTGTGTGTATATATTCAACAAAATTATCTGATTTCCTGTGTCTGCCTTCAAAACAACTCTTGAGTCATTCCAGTTTATAAAAAGTAAAAGCTGTATTGTTGACAGTGTACATGTTTGTGCCTGATTATGTTTGGAAGTTACTCAAAACATTCTTTTCATGGTGCTTGTATATACAGGATAATTTCAGGCAGTTAAAACTCCTGATTTGTGACAGGTATTGATGGTTTGTCCCTAATGGCTGAGATCCTATTCTCGACTGATATTACATACAGTTCTCTTTAAAATGCCATGTAAAATGCTTTTACTGCCAAGTGTGCAGAAATTGTTCTTCTCTTGAAAAGAATGGGTACTTAAATTCCTTCCTCTTTTCCAAATACATGCCTAAACCTATATAAGAAATACAAATATGAAATAGTTTTACCATTGATCCATATTTCAGAGTGCTGGTGCACAGAAACCACATTCTACTAACTTGTAGAGTTTTGGAAACTACAGGAAATTGTAAAGGTTGTGTAAGTTTTAACTGCTTAAAGACAAAAAGCCTAGAACAGCAATTTAGCAGTCACAACTGGGTACCAAAATATAGGGTAGTGGGCTAAAGAACTGCACAAGGAGTAGTTGCATGTACCTATCCTGTGTGTATATATAGGTTTTAGTGGACTGGTTTTATTTTCATTGTAATACTTTAGCTTATGCAAAATAAAATCCCTGCAGTGAAGAAACTGGGCCAATTTCATAGTGGATTACAGGATGTTTTAAATCTACCCATAATATGCATAAAATTTACAATAAAGGGAAGGGTTTTTTTGGGTCTCAGTCTTCATAAGCCCCATTAGATGTAGTGTGGTTTTTGAAAAAGAGTTCCACTATTGATGATTACCCTGTAACAGTTTTAATGAAAAAAAATCATGCTTTAATATCTGATTTATATGGAATCAGTTCTAACCTTATAGATCTTTAAATATACAATGGTGCTTCAGTGTTCTAGATAGATCCATATTTTAAAATGGGGACATTCAACTTTTTTCAACTGATGGGCCTATTGGGATATTTTTTTAAAATCTTTCATTAACTTGCCTATTTACAGAACCCTTGTTAAACCTCCATTTCAAAGCAGTATTTGTCAAAGTTCTGCAACTATTTGAACACTCCTTTCTAGTTGTTTTATTTTTTTTCCCCTGCAGATGTGTGCTTTCCAAACAAAACTGGTAGAATCCTCTCACCAGTTTTTTTTTGTTTGTTTGTTTCATTTCCTAAAAGTAGGGTATATGGGAGTCTTGGATACGAAGATGAAACAGGAAGTTCGGCTTCTGTTTTTCAGTAGGCAGATTTCCCATCTTAAAGTCATAAATTACTGCATGTAAAGTGGGATGGGCCAGGCAAGTTGGCAGTGCCTAGAGAGGTACCTTCAAGCACAGTAATGCCATTGGGCTTTATGTTGGCAACACTAGTCTTAAGCTACATACTTAAGCATGTTGTATATGAAGGCCAGCTCTGTGTACACACCCAGGATTTCCCTCAGCAGAACATGATAAAGATCAAATGTTACCTAACCCAGTGGTAGTTTGATTAGACAGCCTTAGTTTCCTATCCGGTGGCCAGACAAGAGGTTACAGGGAGCCCTGTCAAACATTAGATAGGAAAGTTGCTTTATTTGTTGTCACAGATGTTTCCTGTGTCCTTAATCTACTTTTGTATTAAGTCAAATGACAACCTGCTGAGCCAAAATGTGCACGTAGTATCTCTTTTCTCCCTCCCCACCCCCAAATCTCCAATAACAACTGGGAGGCCTGCTTTTCCAGCGTGTTGCAACTCATCTGAAGCTTCTGCAAGCACAAAAGCATTGCTCTGGTTTATCTTAGCAATTTCGCAGTTGTGAATTTTCATGCAAATCAGCAGTGGCAGCAATAGAACAAGGTTCCAGATAAGCAGAGCTGCAGTTAAAGTATCATGGTGTTCAGTAAACTTCCGTTTTTCTCACCAAAGTTGTTTTCTCTCTTAGTTGAACCTATGTTGTTGGGGGCAAAGGTGAGAAATTGCTGTGCATTTATGAGCTTCTGAATAAAGAATTAGATAAAGCTACTAAATAAATATTTGAAGACATTTATTTTGCTTTTAATAGCAATAGCACTTAGACTAATATACTACTTCATAGTGTTTTACAGCCCTCTCTAAGCAGTTTTACTTAGGGTCAGCATATCACCCCCAACAATCTGGGTCCTCATTTTACCTAATTTGAGACATAGGGTATGGAAGTACCAGTATAAATTAGTCCTCAACGTCTGACCATAATTTGGACTGGAATTTCCATCACAAAAACAATGCAATCTTGAATCAAGCTATCACAGGACTTAATAGTAATCCCTGCACTGCCTATTGGGGTAGTTAACAGAGAATTGTAGGTTAAGTGGGTACCTATCCCAATCCAAACCATTATGGGCTTGGTTGCTCCCAGTCCTGATCCTCCATAAGGTGAGGGTCTGGGATCT
This sequence comes from Pseudonaja textilis, assembly GCF_049901715.1. NCBI lineage: Eukaryota > Metazoa > Chordata > Lepidosauria > Squamata > Elapidae > Pseudonaja > Pseudonaja textilis. Next base: position 8,609,440 of record NC_142001.1, on the reverse strand, counting down.
TCCAATTCCACCCTCATATAACACACACACACACACACACACACACACACACGATCTTTGTCCTTTGCCTACCCTGCACTGCCTGCCTTGTGTGGACACCAAGCACCCCAGAAGCATGTGGCTTTGGGACTGCTTGCTGGGTGACGGAAAGCACAGAGCCCCATCCAATGTCAACAACCATTTGTCCAGCTGTCTTCTCTCCCAGTTCCCTGCCCCAACCTGGTTCTGGCCTGACGTCTTAACCACTATGCCAGTCTTGTTCTGAGAACATTTATAATGCTGGATTTTCTAACTTCATTCCTTTAAAAAAAGAAGCTTTGCAGAAAGTGAAAGTTAAAAAGGCATGACAATAAAGGTATTAATCTTCAAATGTCTATTGCGGGAATTTGTTACAGATCTTCAAATATACTTTATGGAGCCTTTGTTCTATTTCATAAATCATCAAATACATAGGGTAAAGGACTTTCAGATGGAATGATCCAAGTAAATAGAATATTTCTCTAGGCAGGGACACTTAACTAGGTTGAAATGCTGTATTAGCATGTGGGTCAGTTGCTGATACAGAAGTTTTGTTGGGAGTTTCTAGTGAAGTATAAAGAAATCTGTGTTTCTTGCTTACACAGATACATAGCTTTTCTTTTGTTTCATTCTAGGTCAGCATAATGGTTTCAGACAAGTTGCAACATGGTTTTTTTTTATGCCTGACTTGATTAGAGTATCTGTGTTAGCCAGTGTTAGATTTAAAGTAGCATTTTTGGGGTGGAAAAAAACATTTTTTCAGTATAGTCAGTTATATGAATAAAATCACCTTCATACTTTGTATTTTAGTCATACTTTGTATTTTAGTCATACTTTGTATTTTAGCCACCTTCATGAGTTGTTGATGGTTGTGGAATACATGTATAAGTGATTTAATACAATAAGTTCAAGTAAAATCTAAGCCTTTAATTTGTTGAAGATGCTCAAATAATTGCAATGGTTAGCACTGCTAGTTGAAACAAATCTGCATGAGCAGCATATATGGGGTGCTAGAGAACTGGAGCTTTTTTTTTTTTTTTGCTTCATAGAACAGTTTTTTGTTGTTGGTTGGTTGCAGTTCCTCTTTTAATCAGAGTTATACAAAAAGCCCCCATATAAAGAATTAATACAAAGAATTCTAAAAATGTTTTCTCTTCACAGACATCATGAACTTGTGCTGTAGGATGGATAGTTAAAGATAGATAGAAACCAGACCGTAATTGTAGGAAATTGAATACCTGTTCTGAACTAGAAACAACTATTTCTTTCTTGCAACAAAGTATTCTAAGGAGACTTACATTTTTGTTAATACCTGTGTAATCCTGGAGGATGAATAGAAATTCAACAACTTTTGAGATAGTCTAATTGTCAAACATTCATTCTAATTCTCAGTGCCGTGGTGAAGAATCTATAGTCTGATAGCAAAATCAGAGGAGAAGCATTTACATTATATGACTTGGCAGCTGGATTTGTGAAGCCATGAGAAATACGCATTTTTCTTTTGTTTTCTTTTGTTTGTTTTCTTTATCTTGTCTTCTTCCAAGAAGACCTTTTACACCAATTGGAATGTGAGTCTTATCATTGTATTTGGGCAAACACTAACCTTGAGCCAAAATCCTGTTGTGTCTCACGTTATCTTTCACTTGGGAGGGTAATGTCACCCTTATTGATTCAAGGAAAATAGTAATTTCATCTCTTAAGACAATAGAAGATATAAAACAACTTTTTCTCTGTTTTCAAGGACCCAGAAGTTGCAACACACAATCGTGAAGGTTCCTCTGGAAGATGTCTGCTGACTCTTTTGGGACTTGCCTTCATTTTAGCTGGAGTAGTGGTTGGAGGAGCCTGCATCTACAAACATTTCATGCCAAAGGTTGATTATTATCCCACTTATTTCTGAGCTTATTTCCCTGGTTTTTAATTGTGTCAGTCTGACTGTAGGTAGCATTCATTCAACAATATACACAATAAAGATGGCAAGCTGGTCCTTGAAGACCTTCCAAAATAATCGAGTTTTTACAGTCTGTTGCAAGAAAATGAACCACAGGGAATATACTTGCTTAGGAGCGGGATATCAATAAAAATGCCTCCTTTTGAGTGATCATTCCTTGATAAGAGATCCTTAATGTTCATATACTGTATATTGGAAGGCAGATTCTACCCAAATAGGTGGTTCCAAAGGTAGCCAGGTCTCAGTCTCACAAGGCTTTATAGGCAATAACTCATACCTATAGCAAAAAATCTGCTATAACAAGTGTTCCATGCTGCAGGGTTGTCCAGTGGTCGGCTGTAATCCAAATTAGTGTTTTGTGTGACTAATCACTTCCCCCATTTTATGTTCTCTGCATAAACAAATAGTTTGAGAAGGGGAAGTTTTCTTTGTGTTCCTCCTCCATGTTTGGGGAAACCTCACTTGTTAACATACTCCAGTCCTTTTCCAGATAGTGGTCAGAGCCCATCATTCCTCCTGTGGTCTTCCGGGATCCCGTAATAAGTTGATGTTTGCAGAGGTCATGGGAAAAACAGAATTAGTAGCACTTACTTTGCCCATTCAGGGGAAACAGCTTCAGCAATTCCAGGACAGTTGAACTAAATTAATTACTGCACCTTTAAATGAACATTATAGCTGGTGATTTTTCTTTTTTAAAGAACAAAATGTTACGTGGTCAAATGTGTTACGTGGGAGAAGACAGTCAGAACCAGGCAGCGGAGCCGTATTTCCTGCCCATCGCTGAAGAAGCTGATATCAGAGAAACAGATAACATTGCCATCATTGATGTACCTGTCCCCAAATTCTCTGACAGTGACCCGGCAGCTATTGTGCATGATTTTGACAGAGTAAGTCCTCCTTGTGGGTTCTTTTAATATGTGATTGGGGTTTTATTCTTCCCCCCTTTTTTTCAGAATTAAAATCTGGTGGTCTCTCTCCCCCGCCTCAATTTTCAAGTGCCAGCAACATGTGTATGCTAAATGTAAAATGTAAAATATTTATTAGTGCTTTCTGGGAGAAATCTCAGAGCAGGAACCCTAATTGCACAAACGCATTCCAGGAAAAAAATTGTTGCCAAATGGAGGAGAAACTATTCATTCTTCAGACAGAGATTTTCTATTTCTTAAGGGAGGCTTTCATTAAACTCATGTCCCCCAACGAGTTTGGCCTGTAACTCTCCATCATTTCTAATCATTGCTGGAACCAGGTGGGTGTAGGTTGGGAACATACCAAGTTGGGATAGCTGCCTTTGCCTATAGCACTGCCCACTGATACCAAGGCAGGGAAATGACCTTGGAGAAAGACCGTAGAGGCTGCTAGGAAAACACCAGGTGCAGAAGAAGCATGCAGTAAGGCCAGTGGGATCCTCCTCCCACCTCCCTGGAGTATAAGAGGGAGAAGAAGCAAGGTGCAGAGATGCTCAAAATGTAGAATTCTTTAAAATTCTACATAGTTTTAGTCTTGTGGAATCTGGTTTCCTCATTCGGTCTACCTTAAAGGGCTGACACCCCAGTACTACATGCAGTTGGCTTGGAATAACAAGCGCTTATTTCTGAAGCACAGTTGCCGTTCACAAAAATACACTCGGCACAGATTTACACATGCTTAGCACAGCCAATTAACCATCAGGCCTTATATGTGTCTGCTGCCTTATTATGTCTAAGCAATAATCCTATGAAATATTTATAGTCATTTAAGATAACTACAAAGCAACATTACAAGTTTGGAGCCCTAGAAAAGATAAGATTCTCTTCTGTACTTCCTTGTTTCCTATAATTTAGTCCCTAGCATACTAGAGAGGCAAGTTTCAGTGTTTTCCATTATCTGAGAATGTTGCAAGCTGAAAAGGTCCAGTATTGTCCTCCATATTTTACCCTCTATTTTAACCTGATTCTTTCTTGATTGGTCAATTGCTTTGGATTTTCATACTATGTAGGCTCTCATCCAACAATGGGATCTTGTGATAATCCCGTATTTAAATACACCATCCCATACCCTTAATGCAGCTTGCCCCTCCTGGCACCTTGATATATGTTGGATCTGCAGTTCTCTGCTGGCTGTTTTACATAAAAGTGCTACTGATACAATGTAATTCTCTTTACCCTTAAACATGAATTTTAAGTCAAAGTTAATGTGATTTACAGGGAGCAAATCTTCAACATTTCTTTCGGGAGTTTTATCATTTTTCTGGTCGGTGTTGGGTTTCAAAAATGAAAAGTATTTACACGTGGTTGGTGTGAGGAAGCTTCCTATTGAGAACCTTGTTGCATTGAAAAAACAATTTGGGGATGTAGCATTACACTTCAAAGTTTATTACTTTGGTTTTCAAATCAATTATATTTGTGGCAGTAAAACACATATTACTCTTTTGAAACAACTGGCAGAACTGAAAATCCATCCTTTGTTACTGGATTTTTTTTTTCCTTCTTCTGTTCTGTAGCTCCTGACAGCCTATCTTGATCTCCACCTTGGCAACTGCTATGTGATTCCTCTGAACACCTCTATTGTTATGCCGCCACGGAACCTGATAGACTTTTTTGCAAAATTAGCGGTAGGTATCACTTAGATGGAGCATGGAGATATATGTGTATTCTTACTGCAGTGCACATCTGCATGGCGAAAGTTTAGAATAATCATGTTGCGTCATTCCCAGAATTGCTGTAATGAACGGTTGGTGAACTTGTGACCTTTAAGACCCTGTGCAAGCTGATGAGTTGGGATTTTTAAATCATAAAAAGTCTGAAACATCTGAAGTTATGGGCACTCACCAATTGCTAAGCATGCTTCCTTTAGAGTGTCCTCAATCCCCTACTATCCGTAACATGCTTAATTTCCTTCAAGTGTAACTTTGCTCTTGGTTGAATGTCTGAATTAATGTCTGAATTAAGAATGGTATTTTCCCCCCCACACACATACAGACAGGTTCCTACTTGCCTCAAACTTACCTTGTTCGTGAGGAAATGGTTGTGACTGAAGAGATTGATAATGTGTCAGATCTGGGTATCTTCATTCACCAGCTCTGTGCAGGGAAGAAAACCTTCAGACTTCAGCGCAGAGAGAAGCTCATTGGTGAGTATTTTATTTTGAATTGTTACTGCATTTCAGGATATGAAAAAGAAACCCAGGGAAAAGGAAAATTGGCGAGCATTTTAGAATTGGCTTTTGTGTGATTTTCTTTTTTTTAATCTTTAAAGGGGAAAACTGCCATGGGAATAATAAAAGTTCAGTAAACAAGGGAGTTTGTTAAATGGAGGGATTTTCCACCAGGAATTACCCACTAGGACTCAGCTATTATTCCTGATGGGGTATATCATGAGCCCTAAACTTTGGATTCAACTTTAGCTATCCCCAAATTCTGCTTTCTAGCTGCAGTCGAGCATTATAGAATAAAGAACAATATCTATATCTTCAGTCAGACAGAGGAGAGCAAATGTTCTCAGGAGGTGAGGCTGCTATAAGATTTAAGCAGTGGTGCCAGATAGATTAGCAATGATTTCCTGGCTGATCCTTTTTTGTGTATGGGATGGGGTGTGGCGAGAAGGAATGTAACTTGAGTTGGTTTCCTTAGTGTTAGCTAACGAAATGAAGGGAAGGGCATGTTACATAATATTGAAGCCTCCAATTTAATACCAACAGTCATGTCTTTTGCTGAATATACTGAGTACTACTTTTATACCATTCTGCACTTTCATCAGCTTATAAAGACTTTTAAACTAAGAGCAAAAGTGTTTGGTTGTGTTTTAAATACATTGACCTAGAGGTTTATTATTGTTATTACCTGTGTGATCCTGCTGCTCCTATTTTAAGTACTTTTGTGTGGTCATATGCATTCCAAACAGCTGAGGTGACTTACACAGCCACTTTACTCACGTTGGCATTCATATCCCTGCCCCAGATGGCTTCCCTAAATCCTTTCAGCATCTTTGCTGAACACTTTAATCCATCCCCTTTTGAAAATTGGCACTTGCCTCTTGAAAGCTAATGTTTGAGAGTGGACTTGGGCTCACTGCAGAGTCACTCCTGTCAGATAGAATTAGCAGGTCACAGACAAGTCATTGTGAGTACTGAATAATAGCACCGTAGCAGTATAGGAAATAATATAGAAAAACTGTGGCCATATTTGTAAATTCATGTTCATTCTCTTACTGCAAGGGTGCCATTTAAGGATCTCTTAAATAGATGGCCATTTCATGCAAGATTTTGCTTGTGATCACCAGTGCTGTAATAAAACAAAGTAGGGGAAATCTGCAGAGTGTGATTTCTAGAATTTTTCTACCCCCTTTACCAGCTATTACTTAATTAAAAAAGATACTTAATTATTTTTCCTTCTGTGTGGCAAATGTATGTGTCCTCTGTTTCTGTTTTCCCCTTCTATATTGTATGTGCATTGGGAAACGAGGGGCCGGTGGCATAGGATTTGCTTTCAAACACACAATGGAGGCTTTATTTTGTGGATCACCAAATTCTGAGTTACATTGGAGGGATATTTTTCTTTGCAATTCCTGATCAGAATAGCCTTCTTTTTAAACTCCACTTTTCTTTTGCTGGGCTTCTTCCTTTCTTTACCTTTGCTCCCATTCTGTTCTGTTTTGGGGAAGTTGGACAACAGGCAGCATCGCGAGCCCCTTCACACGGCTTCTAAAATTCCATTAAGATGGAAACAATAAAAAGGTGATGCCAGCTTGAAGATGCCACTTTGCATTCCATGTTGCGATGTTAGCCCTACCAACGTCCAAAGAATGATATGGTGATGACATTTTTAATAACTGAACATGGTTTTCCTGGGGTTTTTTTCTTCATTGACCTATGCATACCTAAGCAATTACAATCTGTTATTACAACTCTTGTGTTTTTCAAACTTAACTTTTAAAATGTGTAGACTTCCAGCTTCCAGAATTCCACAGCCTGCATGTTTTGGGAAACCATTCATGCTGGATGACTGAACTTGAAACAACATCTTGTTACCTATGGAAAGGAAAATCTGTACTATCTGACCTGCTCCTGTTCCCTGAATAAATTGGCATTCTTTCTCCCCCTCCCTTTCTTTCTAGGCCTTCAAAAGCGCTCTGCTGAAAAGTGCCACATAATCCGACACTTTGAAAATGTGTTTATTGTTGAAACCAAGTTCTGTCAGCAATGAAAAGTACAGGGCGGAAAATGACAATCACGCATCTTCATTAAAGATCCAAGCTTTACATCTTCAGTTTCAAAATTAAATGTGCAGTGATAATCAAAAGCCTTATGTTTCCTTTCTGTGAATTGCTTAGATGAAAAGAAAAAACCCTTTAAATCCACAATAGGCTTTTCTTTGAAATTTGTGGTGCTGCTAATTTTTCCAGCTCCTTCAATTTTGAATAGTAACATTTTAAAATTGATTATTCTCTTAAAACATCTGTATGTCTGTTTTAGACTGAAGAAACAAATTGAAATCCAAATACCAGTTCCTCCATAAACATGTAATCGATTCATTACTTGACTCCCACAAAAGCTAATACATTAATCTCTAGTTTGCACATTGGTTTCTAGGATCATAAAATTGTTCTGCACTTGGTTTTCCGTTAGGGAAACAAAAGAAAAAAGACACATCAAAATTTTAACAGTTTTATTTAAACTTCACTTGTGAAGCATGTAACTTTAACCTTGGTAATCATAAGCAGCTAACATTGCTTTTTTCATTTTGTGCAATTACTGTATTAAATTTGTATGTATATTTGGAGCCTATCTTGAGCTGATCTTACTACTTTTAATTCCTCCCTCCTGTTTGTTGTGATATTTAGTTGTATAGTCAAGCACATTTATTCTTAAAAGCTTTTACATTGGTATTTTGGGTTACTGGACCTACTTCTTAACATCTTAAATACAAAGGTATGTGATTAACATTTTTATTAGGTCCAGTTTTCAGTGTTTCCATAGCTATAAAATTCCTATCTTGTGAAACTTCGACAGCAGACCTTACGAGCAAGTTACCACTATTACTGCAGAGAACTTTATCCTTGTTTGGGATTGTGGTCTGAGTTGGTAAAGGGATTTCTAGAGAGCTGCAAACTGAGTATTTTATAAGGGACTTTATATTTCACACAGATTGTGCAACCCTCTAATAAATGTTTCTCTTATGATGGTGGTGGCTTCCATTTTGTTCTGACAGCGAAAAATTGGAGAAAGGGCATATTTAACAAGGATGATGAACTGTACAGCGTTGGTGTGAGTCTCATGATTTCTTTAGGATGCGTTCTTGTCCATTGACAGTGTTGGGTTTTTCCAGAGGCTCCTAAAAGGTACACATGGCTGTAGTGGGATATTCTGTTCATTCCAAAGTTATTGCTTAGTTCTTCAGTGGCAAAGTAGCAACTGAGTAAAACCTCTAAGCGTTAGATTTCCTTGCCTTTTCAGTTGATAACAAAAATAAAGCTGTTAATGTGCAGCGGTCTCCAGTCATTGCAGCTTGGTGGCCCAGCAGGAGGGTGGCGGGAAGGGGGTTGCCATTTACACAAGTTGACCTGTGCGCATGAGTGTGCCCATCTCTCACAAGTGGAGCTACACACACGCGTCAGCCCACCTCTTGTGCAGCCAGGTTCCTAATAAGCTACGCCCCGGCAATGGGCTGCAGCCCGGTAGTTGTGGACCCCTTATTGGATAGTCCAAGAAACAAAGTGTGCCTTTGTGATTTCTGCAGTTTTATGTTGCAGAATTCAGTTTTCTGTTGGGAAGAGCGGTGGTTTGTTAGCCATAAATCCTCTCCAGTGGATTTGTGTCATCATCTCCTTTCTTGAATGTTAATGCAAAATCCTCTAGGCCAGCTTAGCCACAACCGAGTGCACGGGTTTCCTAAGCTGTAGGCTTTCATTTGGCCCTTTAAAAAGATGCTAGTATAATTTCAGATGGCACTTCTGAATTGGGAGCGTGTTGCCTTGGTAGTGAGGGAATTAAACAAATTTTTGTTCCATGGTGCCTATTGTGTAGAATCTGTAAACAACTTTACAGGTTTATTAATCATAATTTGAGACAACTTTTGAAGGGGTAACAGCAAGTGCCTTCCAAGACATTGTGGGTTATGAACTGCTGCATGTAATTTTGCAAACAATTCAGGTGGGGTGGAATTAAATTTGGGGGTTTGTTTCCTCTACCATTCCAGGAAAATTGTCAAGGGGAATATTTTTGGGGTCCATGGATAGGAGACAACGGTGATCTTGTGCTGCTGTAGGAAAATGATTTCTGGGTCAGTTACATTGTCATTTTTTTCTTGGAATAATAACTGCAGAGGAGTAATCTTGGCAGTTGTCTTGCTAGAACTTGTCTGCTCAGCATGTAGTTCACATGCTTTATAATTTATAATTTTCTTCCAGGCCCAACATTCAAACGGGGGGCGGGATCCTGGGGGCCCACTAGATGGCAGTGTTGGCAGTCAAAAGGAAATTGTCTATTCAACAAACATAGTTGAGTTGCATTCTCCAGCAGTAAGTATGTGGCAGGGTGCGAATGCAAAAAAACAGTTTGACTAAAGGCAAGTAATCTTGAGAAGGTAGGAGTTGCAGATGTCCCTTTCCATATAACACAGGTAGTCCTCAACTTAAAACATTTCATTTAGTGACTGAAGTTATAACAGCATTAAGAGCTAGTTTGATTCAACGATCAAGGCATTGGGCTAGAAACCAGGGAACTGAACTAGTCTGGTTTTTGGCACGAAAAGTGGCTGGGTTGATTGTGGACCAATTCCTCTCCCTCTGCCCAGCTCACCTCACTTGTGAAGAAAATAGGAGACGGAAGGGAAATGGTTCAAAAATCTGGGCAGACCTTCTGGTGATATAATTTGCTGGAAGATCTCTGGCTGTTGAAATTTTTTGAGGGGCAGAATTGTAGTTCCATCTGATCAATTCAAATAATCACAATGATAAATCTGATCTAAAAAGGAATGGGGGGCTGAAAGAGAGAGGTCTCTAGCTGCTTCATAGGAGCCCCAAAGCAGCTGGTGCTAGAAGAGAATAATGGAGGGGGGAGGCCTTTTCTTCTTCCTTGGTCCTGACATGGTGCAAAAATAGCTTGTTCACCAGCTCCCCCCCCCAAAAATGTGGTTTCTTTAATAGGAGAATAAAACAGAATCCTCCAAGAAGGCAAAGCCCAACCTGTAGTTAGAATTCTGATTTGCGTGTTGATGCACATTGTAAGTCATGTAAAATAAAGTGATTCCTTCTGGTCTGCTTTTTCATTTTTGCAACTGAATAACTGTCAAGTTAGCCAGAACAAGAAGACATAGTTCAATATAGATAGAGGGCACCACTCGCCCATCTTGATACGGACTATCACATTATCTGTCAAAATGCAACCTTTTCCTTCCGGGAAAATCACATCTCTGATTTAAGGATGTCAAATCCAGAGGTTAATTCCTGAAATAAGTTGCCTGATTGATACATTGTCATTGACAGGTATTCCGCTTAAATCAGAGTGTCAAATTCATGGCCCGTGGGCAGAGTGCTTAAGTCTGGCCCATGGGGCTGGCCTGGAAATAGCAAAGGACCTGTCATGCCCCTGTCGGAGTCTGAATCTGAGGAGAAAGACAAACAGCTGATGGGGAGTGGGAGTGTGGCTCCGTTGGGTGTGGAGGAAACGGGGGAAGGGCAAACTCAGGCTGGGCAGAGCAGGAGAGAGGCAGAATAAGGGAGAGGGAGTTCAGAGGAAGACCCAGGCCCACTCTTTATCCTAGGGCACACAGGGAGGAGCAGAGAAGAGAACAACGTGGGTTGTGTGGCTTATGGGGGAGGAAAGGGCCCTGATTCCCTTCATTAGCCACAGCTGGGAAGGGAGTTTAAAAGAGATGCATGCTGAATGCGATGTCTGCTGGAAGCAAACATCTTGTGTTGACTTTGGTTATCTGTATTCCTGGTGTCTTCACGTCTGGAATTCCTTCTCTAGCCTGCTGGATTAATTACGTCCTCTTGCCTTAATTGGACTTATATAGTTACAGTTTTTGCTGACCACATTTTGGACTTGATTCTCTGCAGCCAAAGGCTGTTCCTGGGAGAGTTTTTCTCCATCCCAGAAGGTAACCTGGACATTGGGGCCAAAGTTGGAGTTAATAAAGGGACTCCTACTGATTATCTGACTGTGTTGCCTTTGTGCCACGCCCCTTTGGGTCATCACAGGACCGGACTCTGGTGTCTCTAGCAGCCAAAATGGGATGTAGGGAGTGGAGCTCGTGGAGCCCCTCCACACCTCGTTTTCAGGCTGGACAGCCTCCTGCAGCACTTCGTTGGCCAAAATAGGGTGTGGGCGGGCGAATGAGACTCACGGGTATCCCATTTTGCCCATCGGGGTGCTGTAGGAGGCCATCCAGGCCGAAAATGGCCAGGGGGGAACTTTGTGTGCCCCCAACGCCCTGCTTTGGCCGGCAGGGTGCTGCAGGAGGCATCCATCCCATCTCCCCCCACCCCACCCCCCAGCCAGCCCGCAGAGGAGAACTACAAAGCTGATCCAACCCTCGAAGAAATCTAGTTTGACACCCCTGTCCTAAATAGTTCCCTAAATATGGAAACCAAGGAGATTATATTTGTAGTACCATTAGTTAAAGTATTTAATTGTTTGGAGAATCAATGAGCAATCTAAAAATTCATAAAGGAATCTGAACTGTAGAGTTTGAGAATTCCTCCCTTGTGTACTTTTTAAAAAACCCTAAATTTATTCACTGCCTATTCTTAACTCTTGCCTTGACTATTGTAACAGTAAATCAACTCAAACACTACTACAGGGCCCCATCATTCAAAATAAACCCTGGGGTTTTAGATACATATCCGCCATTGGTCATCAATGGTCCTCTGGATTCTATCTAGCTGAATTGAGCAGTTTCTTTGCAAATTAAGGTACAAAATCATATTCCTGTTCTCATGCAGCTGGTTTTTCACCAAGAACACTACCCAAACAAGCCAAAACAAACCTGGTTTTTCCGATTGAGATGTTTGCAAGAACAAAGAGGGGGAATCTGTACTAAAGCTTCCAAAGGTGCATGAAAGATGGTGCACTGGCAGTGCCAGTCGCCATCCTGTATATTTTAATGGTAAGCAATAACCACCTGCTCAGTGGTTTATATTCCCCCCCACCGCCCAAAATGGCTCCTGTGTCTCTTAAAAGCTGAAATGAAAATAACTCGTATCTTCTGGTACAGCCAAATCTTGCATACGAACACCTCGTGTATGTTTGTGCATGACATTTCTACAACTTTGCAAAAATTCAAGACAGGAGCGAGGATTAAACGTCCTGTAAAAACAGCCCAAGGACTGTTTTATGGTAAGTTATTTTGATTTTGAATAATTGGTTTCAACAAGAATTTCCTATGTTAAATAAGTTTCTGTTCCACTTCCCCTGAGAAGTGCAGATTGAATGTTCACATCTTTCTTACCCACTCAGAGGTGACTTTTTGACATGCTGGGGGCGTTAGGAGATATTTTTAGGGGAGATGTTGCCGTGACATTTTCCTGTTCACTATTATCTCTCAGCAGGTCAATGATCGAGTTAGTAAGCATCACAAGAGAGAAATGCCATGCACATTTTAGTCCTCCAGGTGGTTTCTATTATATTGCCAACCAGCTTCATGGCCGGACAACATAAAATTCCTTAACAGCACCATGAGGCACCAGAACTTATTCTAAAGTAGCACAGGCAGTCCTCTACTTACGATGGTCAACCCTGAAGCTGATGTCAGCGTTCCAGCTAACCAACTCCAAACCAAGAAACTCCAAGACTTATATTTCCCCAAAGTTCCATTTTACTAGAGTTGTCATATTGGCACATCTGGGAAAACCTGAATCAGAGAGTTCCGGGTTTTCCCTTCCCAAAAGAGAAATCAAAGATCCCTCCCCTGCACCCATCAGTCCATCACATGACCCAATCAAATCTTTGTCCCAACTGGAGTCATTCCTCCAGACACTTAGATTTATATACCACTTTACAGTGCTTCACAGCCCTCTCTAAGCGGTTTACAGAGTCAGCCTCTTGCCCCCAACAATCTGGGTCCTCATTTTACCAACCTCAGAAGGATGGAAGGCTGAGTCAACCTTGAGCCTGGTGAGATTCAAACTGCTGGCAGTTGGCAGAGTTAGCCTGCAATAATACATCCTAACCACTGTGCCACCACGGCTCTTCTTGGGGCCGCTTACATTTCCCACAATCGGATGATCATAATTTTCAACATTTTTTTTTTGCTGCTTTTCTACATTTATTTGTGCTTTCTGGCAAGAATAATGTCCATTGGGTAAAATGTATTTACTTAACAACTGAGTTTAACAACTGACACCAACATAGTAATAAAAATCATGTGCTGATCAGCTGAATAACTGCAATGATTTACAGCCGTAATCCCAGGCTGAATTACAGTCATAAGATAAGGACTATCTGGACATTTGAGAGGCGAGCGTCTTTTAAGGAAATAAACAGAAGTGTAAATTCATTGTAAGACAAAACGCCCCTATCCCCTCCCTTTAAACCAAGCAAAAAACAACCCACCCAATTGGATCATCCCATCCGAGGTCCAGTCGAAGTTGTAATGCCTGATCCACTGTCCCCTGTCAACTCAACAAAGAGAACTCATTTTAGTGCTTGTAATTTTGCAGGGGGTGGCTACAGCTATCGCAAGACAATTCTCCACGTGGCTGAACGTGGCCAGTTTGTCTACCTGCTTTGCAGAGTGAGTCACTACGCCAACTGCACATGCCAAGCAAGACAGTGGAAAGTGTTCTGAATTGAGCTGACAGACCAGAGATGGCATTCATCACGTTCTGACTGGTTCTGGAGAACCAGTAGTAGAAATTTTGAGTAGTTTGAAGAACCAGCAAATCCCCCCACTGACTGGCAAGTCCCAGCTGATCGGCTGGGTCTTCTTTGGTTGCCCTGCACATTTGTTCACACACATATACATTTATTCATCCTTACAATACATCCTCCGCAATCTTTAGTATTATTTGTGTCATAGTCTCGGTTATCCTCTCAACAGCTCTTTTCCATCTTAGGTCCTCCCTTTCTGTCCCCCACCAATGGTAAAATCTATTCCAAATTATATAATATATTCCGATTCATCCTTATTTTTAATCTCTAGGGTTAGCCTATCCATTTCAGCGCATATTACTTCGTCCTTACTAGGGGTTATCAAATATAACTCTTTCTTATATATTTTTTGGTATAATTCCCAATAAGAAACAGTAAGTCACTTTTTTGAATGCTGTTGTAACTTGGAACAGTGGCTCAACAAATGGTTATAAGTCAGGGACTAATTGTAGTAAATGAATGAGAGATATCCAGATAACCAGTGCTTTAAAGGTAACCACCAGTACGTTGAATTGCACTTGGAAGCTCAACCAGTAAACAATGCTGCTCACAGAGGAAGTGGTGTTAACACTTGCCGTGTATATGGCACAATTTACAACCCCATATAGCATGCAAAATAGTGGTGTGCTCCTAACAAGAGGTACAATTTTTTAACATGCTTGTGGGTGGGCATTTAATTATACTGGAGAACGGCGATTGAATAAAACAATAGAACTTACGTACAACAAGATAGTTCCAGAGGAGAGAATCATAGCCGAATTCAACCTACGTGTTAATTCATGCACCCGGTTAATAAAACAAAATGACCATCACATGAACGATCCCCTAAGCCACACTTAAAATTTCCAGCACACATGAAATGTATTATGTATGCAGTGCAAAGTACGATGGCGGACAGATAAATAACTTTCTCAGACAAACCTCAAATTATGCAAAGTTTTCTGGAACAGAATGGTTGCATAAGTTAGGGAGTGTTAGTAACAGCTTAAATGTTGTCTTGCATCATACAGAACAGCAATAGCACTTAGACTTATATCCCGCTTCACAGTGCTTTTACAGCCCTCTCTAAGTGGTTTACAGAGTTTACAGCATGTTTACAGCATGTTGCTCCCAACCATCTGGGTCCTCATTTTAACTGACCTTGGAAGGCTGAGTCAGCCTGGTGAGGATTGAACTGAATTGCTGGCAACCAGCAGTCAGCAGAAGTAGCCTGCAGTACTGCATTCTAACCATTTGCCACCAAGGCTCATAAAGTACTTAAAACCCAGTACTTTAAAAAAAAATCCAAATACTTAAACCAATGTCTAGGTACCCCAACACAAGCATATTCCACACTACCTGATCCAATATAATTTAATGGGCTGGAAGACTGAGAAAAGCAAGAACGCAAATGGCTTCCAATATTTGAGAGAGGCTGTCACAGAGAATAGAGGGAGTCAAACTATTCCCCAAAGCACCTGAGGGCAGAAGCAGAAGTAATGGATGGAAGCTAATCAAGGAGAGATCCAACTTAGAACTAAGAAGATATTTCTTGACTGTAAGAACAATTAATCCGTGCAATGGCTTGCCTTCAGAAGTTGTGGGTGCTCCCAACACTGGAGGTTTCTAAGAAGAAATCGGACAGCCATTTGTCTGGAATGGTATAGGGCAATGGTGACTAAACTTTTTGGACTTCTGTGCCAAGAATTGCACACACGCTAGCGCGCGTGCACTCGCATTCCATCACCCAGAATGCAATGCTCATCCCCTCCCCACGCACCCTGCGCATGTGCACACAATGCCCCACCCCCTTACCTGCACTGCACCTCACAGCTGATTTTTCGATGGGTTTGAGGCCTTTGGCCTTCCAAAGGCTTGGAAAAAGCCTCTGCAAGGCTTTTCAGGATGAATTATAGGCCCATTTCATCACTTCCGGTATTACAGGAAGTGACGAAATGGGCCTATCGTTCTGAAAAGCCTTGCAGAGGCTTTTTCCAAGCCTTTGGGAGGCCAAAGAAGGCCTCAAACCAACCGAAAAAAATCAGCTGTGAGGTGCGCACAGCGCAGTGGGGTAAGTTTACCTGGGGCTCGTGTGCCAGTACAAATGGCTCTGCATGCCACTTGTGGCACGCGTGCCATAGGTTTGCCATCACGGGTATAGGGTCTCCTGCTTGTGCTGTGGGTTGGACTAGAAGACCTCCAGCATCCCTTCCAACTCTATGATTCTGTATTCTAAGGAAGCAATAGCACTTAGACTTACGTACCGCTTCAAAGTGCTTTATAGCACTCTCTAGGCAGTTTACAATGTCAGCATATTGCCCCTAACAACCTGGGCCTTCATTTTACCTAGGATGGAAGGCTGAATCAACCTCGAGCCAGTCAGGATCAAACTCCAGGCTGTGAGCAGCAGGCTGAGTCAGCCTCGAGCTCCATCAGGATCGAACTCCATGCTACAGGCAGAGTTAGCCTGCAATACTGCATTCTAATCGCTGTGCCACCAGGGCTCCTAAGCTTGCCATATTGCCTGGGCAAATAATATGAGCTTCTCACAAAGGTCTCTACTGGTGGCATTTTGAGATCTTTGATATTCTCTCTTCGTCTTGCCAAATAGCCAAGAAACACAGAAACCACAAGTAAGCCTACACTGATAGGTGTCTCAGAGGGGAAATGGCCTCGTTTTCAGGCACAGCATATCTTGCATGACTACATTGTAGTAACATGTGCCATCTCACATTTGTTTCCTGCCTTCAGCATCGGCCTTGGCACATTTGATCTCTGTTTCCTATTGCAGTTCTTACTTGTCACTATTCCTCTGAGTTGTGGTTTCCACACACCTGACACGATGGTAGGAAAGCCAGATTAGCTGTTAGCAGAATGAGGTGAGAATTATCTATCACATCATCTTGCTGGGTAGAATTAGTGGGAGGTGAGTGTTTTTATTTTTATGCTAGTTTGTTCCATCCAAAAATAAAATTGAAAAGTGGGTGTGTGGAGTAAATGTGTTGGCTCTGAATTAGTTTTATAATAATTCAACAGCATTATTTCTAGCTGCAAGTTGATTTTTTTTTTTGCTTGCTGAAAGGGATTAGGGCAGGGGTATCAAATTCCAGGCCCGCAGGCCAGATCTGTCTCTTCTTGGTTTTTTTCCCTTGACAACATTTCACTTCTCATCCAGGAAACTTCTGAATGAGAAGCAAAACCTCTTCCAAAAAAAAAAAAAACAACCCAAGAAAGTCCAGTTGCCTTTTGGGAAAGCTTCTTTGGGATAGTTGGGGCCAGAATTTCCATTGCTAAGCAAAGTGGTTGTTTAAATGAGTCTCGTCCGATTTTACAATCTTTGTTTGCCCCAAAACACAGACCCTTTTTTGGGGATCCTCCATAATTTTTAAAATTGGAAAGACAAAAAACGTTTAATAAATGCTGGCAATAGATGGTCTTTTCAACCTGGAAAGATAGACTTTTTTTTTAA
Organism: Pseudonaja textilis; assembly: GCF_049901715.1. Classification (NCBI taxonomy): domain Eukaryota; kingdom Metazoa; phylum Chordata; class Lepidosauria; order Squamata; family Elapidae; genus Pseudonaja; species Pseudonaja textilis. The sequence continues at coordinate 8,592,176 of NC_142001.1, read as the reverse complement.
GCTTCTTACCCCTTTTAATTATGTGTGTATATATTTTACAAGGCAGCTGGTAAACATTAAAATGAAAAAAAAAAAAATCAAAGCCGACAAAGGTAAAATTACACTATGAAAATCAAAATACATTAGACAGAATCAGCAACAGAGAATGTGTGTGTTCTGGATGAAGCCTTTGTTTTTCTGTGAATTATTTCATCTATTATTCCATTATTCACAAACTATATTTCACAAAGACTTTACATACACCTACAGTACATATACATCAAATTTATGAAGGTACAAAATGGATTTTATAAATTATTTCAGACACATTTAAATTAAAGTTCACAGTACTATGGGCATTTACAAAATAAAATTAAAGTTCTAGAAAAACTGCAGTTACTTCATATCTTTTTATCAAAGAGATATCAAAAAGAAGCACATTTTTCTCTCTTGTCTCTTTTCCATCCTGTATGTGACTATCTCTCAAGAGGATTTATCCTTCCAATAACATCTGGAATGATTTATTGTTGTCAATGAGGTATGAAGTGTGAGAATGCTATTAAAAGGGGAAAAAAGAACTGAGCAGTTAAGGAGGATTTGGGACTAGAGATTATACAGGCCAGAAATAGAAGAAAGAATGAAAAAGAAACTCAAGGTAACTCCATCTTAATTTTCTTAGTATCAAATGGGTCAGAGAGAAACTTGGGCAGTCTTTCAACATAGATGTGAACCCCTTGAGATAAGGAATCTAGGTTGAGGAACAAACATAGCAAGGATTCCTAGAATCCTACTTTATTGTTGTAGAATATATCAAAATGTTGAGAGCCTGTCCAGGTTTCTCTCTATTCCGTGTTAAACTAAATAAGACAGCATTATTTTGAGTTTTATCCCCATGATTGTTATATGGGCCAATTGTACCTGGAGAAGTGAAATGTTTAAAACAAGTGGTAAATCTGTGCTTTTCCCCAAGTTATCATGACAACAAATAAAGGTATTATCGACCCTACCCCGCTCATAATATGAGTTTCCTATCGATCACTCAACTATACTTATTTCAGATGGATGCTTTGCACGTCCGCAGTGCATGTTGTGAAATTGAATGCTGTCCTGTAAAACCTGCCTTGAAAGGCGCCTTCGAAACTCATCTGTGGTAAAGTAATAAATTATAGGGTCGAGGCAGGAATTTAAACTGGCAAGACACAAGGCAATGGCGTGGAAGACCAAGATAGCCTTTCGGGCATCAGAATCTTCTATATTTTGGGTCTTGACCAAATAATTCAAAGGGAAGCTGATGTGATAAGGACCAAAGCAAATCAAAAAGACAACAGCACAAGTCAGGATCATCTTCAAGGCTTTCTGTTTCTCCCCGAGGTCTTGGGAAACAGAATTCTTCTCTTGGAGAGATAAGATGGTCTTCCAGGAACAGTACAAGATGATCAACAGGGGGGTTACAAAGCCAACCAGCTCACCCAGGGACATCATTGCTATTGAGATAGGTTCATCTGCAGTCTTCAAGGGCAGGTCGACAAAACATTTATCGTCAGCACAGGTCTTGTTGGAGGTAAGACGCAGAAGGGGGAAAGATAAGCAGCCAACGCAAACCACCAGCCACCCCACAATGCAGATGTACATATCATAGATGCACTTGCAATCACTGAACTTCAGAGGGTGCATGAGGAATTGGAACCTCCTCACACTGATGCAAACCAAGAAGTAAATGCTTGCATACATGTTGACGTACTTGAGGTAGAAGCAAAACATGCAAAGTTCCTTCCCCAGGTACCAACTTTTAGACAGGTAATAAAAAATCCTTAGTGGCAGAGATAAAACTTGGGCCAAGTCTGCAATTGCAAGATTGAACATAAAAATCACGGCCCGTTTAGTTTCTTTCATATAACCATAGAAGACCCAGAGAGCCAGAACATTCCCAATCAGCCCGGGAATCAGGATGATTGTGTACACGATAGCATAGAAATGTTTCAAAAACTCCTCTTCATTATAGTTTGAGTCATTGGCTGCCATGATTTTCCTTGTGAAATATGGAGTGGCTTAGAAGAAAGGTAAGGAGATTATCTAAAATTGTTGCTATCTTGAATTCTCAGGGGAAGGATGTGAAAAGGCTACAACCAGAGCTGAGGCACCACATAGGTGAATTCTGAATATTGCCTGGTTTTGATGCATCATCTTTTCTTTTGCAAGCTTGCAAAAACAGATGTGCTTCCGTTTCTTTGTAGGGGGAATCATTTTTTAAAAAAAGAATATTTAGGATCTTTTTGCTTCTCTGATTCTCCGGATCCTCCTTCAGCTTTCTTCATTGTGTTGAGTTTTGTCCAAAATAAGCTTGTTTGATTATAGCATCCAGTTGATTTTTGAAGAAGCTTTATCCCGGAGCTTCGAGTCCTCGTTCTCAAATAGGTTTTGTCTTGAGGAAAAGGAAGACAAATAAATCCCAAATGTATGCTGTGGACAAGAGGCAAGGAGAACCAGGTATCATCTGAGACATCACAGCCACTGCCACCTGTACGAAGAGTTTCTGTTCCTTTTCCACTGTCGTACCAAAAAGGACTTTTATAGTTGTTACTCTGCAGTACAGCAAAATTGGAACACCTGCAATTGAAGAAAATGCAAATAAGAGTTTATGTAATCCTATTCAATGGAAAGTGTCTCAAAGTTGGCTTGGTTAGAGGTTCCATCAACCAACCCATCTCAACTCTGTTAGATACACCAGAGAAAGCTGTAATCTCAAGGCCCTCTTTTTGGCAGAGCTTACACCAATGTCTACTTGGCCTCTCATCCCAACCTCACTTCCTCAACAGGCATTCTACCTGCCAGCTTTAGAAAGAAAATAAAGCTGCTTCTATTTAGATTGGGATTGTTTGGGAATGCCTCCCCTTTGAAAAGAGAGGAATCTACGGTAGATGTCCTAGTGGACAACCACTTAAGTACGACCCCAAAGTGGCCAACACACTCTTAAACTGCATCAGCAGAGGGATAGCATCAAGAAATGATAATACCACTCTACTGCTCTAAGCCACATTTGAAATACTGCACACAGTTCTGGTCACAATACAAAAAAGATGCAGAGACCCCAGAACAGAGGTCTTCAAACTTGACAGCTTTAAGACTTGTGGACTTCAACTCCCAGAATTCCTCCTCCACTCATGTTAGCTCAGGAATTCTGGGCGTTGAAGTCTTCAAACTTGCCAAGTTTGAAGACCCTTGGCCTAGAAAGAGCGATGGGAAGAACAATAAAGATGATAAGGCTAAATCAGACAGGGCTCTCCAAACTTGGTAACTTTTAAGACTTGTGGACTTCAACTCCCAGAATTCTTGGAGTTGAAGTCCACAAGTCTTAACATTACCAAGTTTGGAGACCTCTGGACTAAGAGAACTTGGTATGTTTAGTTTAATAAAGAGAAGGCTAGGGGAGACATGATAGCAATCTTCCAAAATTTGAAGGCATGCTACAGGAAAGAAGACCTCAATTTACTCTCCAAAGCACCTGAAGGTAGGTCAAGAAGCAATAGATGGAAGCTTGTTAAAGAGAGAACCAACTTGGGAAGAAGGAGGAATTTCTTGACAGTGAGAACAATTAATCAACAGAGCTTGCTTTCCAAAGTTCTGACTATTCTATCCCTGGAGGTTTTTAAGAAAAGATTGGAGAACCATATGTCCAGGGTTACTATAAGGACTCCTGCCTTGGGCAGGGGGTTGTATTAGAAGACCTCAAGATCTGTTCTAGCCCTATGATTCTAAAAGCATCCAATACAAGCCATGACAATATGTGCATCGTATCTGGCACAGATTGTATAATACTTGCCATTTGAATGATGACACATGAGGTCCTTGGCCCCCCCAAAATAGATACTCATGTCCCCTTCTAAAATAATCTCCTGCAGCTTCCATTCCTCTTGGTCAAGGGTCTTCAAATTTGGCAAGTTTAAGACTTGTGGACTTCATCGCCCAGAATTTCTGAGCTAACATGACTGGAGGAGGAATTCTGGGAGGTGAAGTCCACAAGTCTTAAAGCTGTCAAGTTTGAAGACCCCTGCTCTTGGTCAAAATATATCACTGTTGTCGTCATCATCATCATCATCATCATTGTCATCATCATCATGTAATAGTATAAAAGAATAGTTAGATCCTTTTAGATTTGAGATGTAGGAGTTTTATAGGCAAGTGAGTCTTATTTCACTCTTTCAAGAATGCTAAGCTGGTCCAGCTGTATTTGGAGCGTTGTCTGCTCTAAAGCGGATAATTGCTTTTCCTGATTCTATTTCTCAAAGTCCCTGATGCTATGTAGACAAATTGATTTTAGCAAATTTGCAAAAGATTCACTCCTCTGTTTTCATAAGGTCTCTTATGGTAGGATTAATAGTAAAACCACTATTTCTTAATTGTTTTGTGCTGCCTGGCTAGCTGGATTGCTTTTCCTCTATTTGCTGGAAGCTGCTGTACATCTACTTTACTAGACCGTAGATCTGTTGAGGAAATGTAAAATCATTTCATTGTGTTACTTTAGAATTCCTTCCCTCCCCAATTATGTTATTAAACATCAGTATATTTGATTAGGGGCAGGCTGTTCCCTCTGAAAGTTGAATGAAAGTACAACTTCCATAACAGAAACATATCTTCTGAGATTGTGATAGAACTTCGGGGAAAGCCTCCAAAGAGCTCATCAATCAATCATGGACAAGGTGAACCCAAGGTAAAGGTAAAGGTTCCCCTCACACATCCATGCTAGTCATTTCTGGCTCTAGGGGGCGGTGCTAATCTCCATTACAAAGCCAAAGAGCCAGCACTGTCCAAAGACGTCTCCGTGGTCATGTGGCAGGGAAGACTAAACGCCAAAGGTGCTCAGAACGCTGTTACCTTCCCAGCAAAGTGGTTCCTATTTTTCTACTTTTGCATTTTTACATGCTTTCGAACTGCTAGGTTGGCAGAATCTGGGACAAGTAACGGGAGCTCACTCAGTTATGTGGTGCTAGGGTTTCGAACTGCTGACCTGCCGACCTTTCTGATTGACAAGCTCAGCATCTTAGCCACTGAGCCACCGCAATCCCTGTGAACCTAATCTTGCTGTATTTCTTACTCTGCTGTATCGTATGAGTCAGAACACATAATCTATCATCTTTCACAGTGTATTCCAGTGCCATTAGTAGCACAAAGCTTTTAAATGTGTACCTTTCAGGTGGCTTTGATTGTGATAGATGAAGACCATTACTTAATGTTCAGTGATTTGAGGTAAAACATTAAGTCAATGGCCCTTTCAAATTTTCTGTCACAGTTGAGCCATAGTAAAGTCCTCTGTTATATAAATAGTGAAGATTTGATTCCCCCTCTGAGGGGTTTGCAATGATTAATTAAAATGCCACATCTCATATTATCCTACTAAATCACTTCCCTCCATAATGTGCCTTTCTAACATGCTGTTAACAGCTAGTTGACAAGTCTGAAAATATAGTTTCATGCAGTTAGAGACACTCAGCATGAAGAAAGCTGGCATAAGGTGTGTCTCCAGAACTCAATTGGTAGGAACAATATAAAGCAGCAGAAAGATTATACCCCACTGCATTCTACTTAGCATCTAAGAGCCTATAATTTAACGTATAAAGAAATGGGGTGTAATCTTTTGGCTGCTTTGTCACATCACTGCCCCCAGGCGCATAATGTTATACACATTCAGCTATATTCGCATCATTTGCAAAACACTAAACATAGCTTAAGAAAAATGACTGTTGTTATGCCATATATAATGCCAAAACAAGAACCATAAGCAGCTGCTGCTGGGCTGGGGATGGAGCAAGGGATTGCGAGATTGGCTGGGAAACTGTCAGAGAATGTTGAAATATCAATAGCACTTAGCAATAGTACTTAAACTTATATACTACTTCACGGTGTTTTACAGCCCTCTCTAAGTGGTTTACAGAGTAAGCATATTGCTCCCTCCAACAATCTGAGTCCTCATTTTACCGACCTCAGAAGGATGGAAAGCTGAGTCAACCTTGAACCGGTCAGGATCGAACTGCTGGAAGTGGACAGAATTAGCCTGTAATACCGAACTCTAACTACTAGCGGGCCTCCAAGATTCTTCCAATAGAATAGAACTGGAAGGGACCACCAATATTTTCTTGCAGACAACCAGTGGCAACCACTGCTCTAGAACACTAGCAAGAGCTGTTGAATATAAAGAATGTAATCTCGTGGAACATCTGATGATGTTATCCAGCCAGAGAATGAAACATCTGCCAGCCAACAACCCAAATCGGTGAGCATCAAGGACTCCATAGTTCAACCCTGAGCAACAAAGATTCTCTTCTCTTAGAGAATTTAACCACCTAACTGGTGACTTCATGACCCTGAGAAATAACTAAATACGGGCAAAGTGGTGTAGTTAACTTATCAAGATTGAAATTTCAGTACTGCCTCAAATTTAAAAAAAAATGTTGTGTGTATTTTAGTTCCAGAGCAATGGAAAATCCAGCAGTGATTACAAAAGCCATTGATTTTTTTTGTTTATTTTATATTATGCACATTATACAGCTTTCCTCCTATCACTTATTCTTCCTATTCCATTCCCATTTTCCTCCTAGTTAAAGGGTAGTGATTAAACTTTCACTTGCTTGCCATTGGGAATTACAGACCCTTTGCTATAAAAGCTCTGTAACATCGTGCCACGCTTTGTCTCAGCCTTTTTGCCAAATAGATATTGATATTTTGCTCATTAAAATAAAAATAAAAAGACTGGAAGAGTTTGGCAGGAAAAGAAAGAATGGTGGGAAAATAGAAAGAATGTTTAGTTAATAAAGGAGAATATTTGTAGCTCAGGGTTGACATGAGGGGTCCTGGGTACTCTCTGAGGTTGCTTGTTTTGTTGCAGATGTTTCATTACCCAACTAGGTGATATCATCAGTGCTAGTAAGGAGTGGTGTTTGCACTCCTTATATATTTAACCTTACATGTACTGACTGCGGCGAGAATTGTATTTGCACAATATTGGAAAAATGGGAACACCCCATCAGATGAAAATATAATTCAGAAAATGTTGGATTGTGCAGAGATGGATAGATTGACATTGAAAATAAAAGATAAAGGAGATACACAGAGTATTACATGGTTTTATCAATGGTTAGAGATAAAAGGTAGAAATTAGATGAAGAAAGAGCAGCATTATGTACAAGTGAAACAGGAACGTCAGTTATAATTATAAATATGTTAATATAATCAATAGGATTACAAATAAGCTAACATAATTATAAATATGGTTAGAATCATTCTGTGTATAGACTGGGTGAAACCAGGCTTAATAGCAGTAACTGTGAGAGGGATCTTGGAGTCTTAGTGGACAACCAGCTAAATATGAGCCAGCAGTGTTTAGCGGCAGCCAAAAAACCCAATGCAATCTTACGTTGTATTAACAGAGGGATACAATCAAGATCAAGTGAGGTACTAATACCACTCTATAAAGCCTTAGTAAGACCACACCCAGAGTACTGTATCCAGTTTTGTTCACCACATTATAAAAAAGATGTTGAGGCTCTAGAAAAAGTGCAGAGAAGAGCAACCAGAATGATTAGGGGACTGGAGACTAAAACATATGAAGAACGGTTGCAGGAACTGGGCTTGGCTAGTCTAGTGAAGAGAAGGACCAGAGGAGACAAGATAGCAGTCTTCCAATATTTGAGGGGCTGCCATAAAGAGGAGGAAGGGGCCAAGCTATTTTCCAAAGCACCCGAAGGCCAGACAAGGAATTATGGATGGAAACTGAACAAGGAGAGATTCAACTTGGAAATAAGGAGAAACTTTCTGACAGTGAGAATAATCAACCCATGGAACAGAAGTTGCCTTCGGAAGTTGTGGGAGCTTCATCACTTGAGGCTTTCAAGAAGAGATTGGACTGCCATCTGTCAGAAATGGTGTAGGGTCTCCCACTTGGGCAGGGGGTTGAACTAGATGACCTACAAGGTCCCTTCCAACTCTGATTATCTGTTATCTGTTATCACACACACACACACACACACACACATATTGTCAATTTATATTCTGCTGTCTTGCTTGTCAGTGTTGGTGGGGGAGATCTTAGGAATTATTTATCTGGGCTGTTTCCTGTTGGCTCTTTGGCAGTTTCTTGATTGGGTCTTGTTTATTTGATTGTTGGCCTGTAGTTAACCTTGGATTTAATCTATCTATGCTGATCTGGGTGAGGGAACCAATAGAGCCAAGCAGCTCTCCACCATCAATCAGCACCCAGGTCACCATAGATTAACTCCAAGGTTAACATCAGCCCACAATCAAGTAGACAAGATCCCAATTAAGGAACTGCCAAATAAGCCAGCAGCAAACAGCCCAACCAGAGAATCTCTAAGATCACCCACACCAACACTGACAGCAGGGTGTGGGATTCTACTGGTTTGGACCAGTTTGTCTTTGGGGGCTGATAGACATATTGTGAATATGTTGTAGGTTGTGTTGGCTGGGATTGATTCATTTATAAAATATCTTTCCAAGCAGCAAAGTTCTAAGTTTATTTATTCATTTCATGGTGTCTGCACACCTCTGCCTTCCAGCACAACTCCCACAGGTTTCCACAAATACAACCGAAAACCAGACAATGACACACTACTCCCCACGGGTAACTATTCCATCACTTCATCTTGTTCCAAAGACTCTATGGAGCAACATTATTCCGATCCTTTTTCTTAAATTTAAGAGGACAAGGACAAGTTAAGCCTCTTGGGGGTGAAAATTGATCCCAGAAGGAAAGGGTTACCACAGAGAAAGATTTCTCTACCCCTCCCCCTGTTCTTGAATCGAGAGGATCTTAAGTTCTCTTTTCTGGGATGAAGGAACAACTAGATGGGCCAACCGAACCTGGAGGAGATACATGGAGATACCTGTGACCCAGTAGTGGGCTTAATTTTTTTTACTACCGGTTCTGTGGGCGTGGCTTGGTGGGCATGGCAGAGGAAGGCTACTACAAAATCCCCATTCCCTCCCAACCCCACTAACCTGCTTTCCAGCTCCGTTCTCCTGTGCATGGCAACCAAAGAAGACCCAGCCAATCAGCTGGGACTCAATGGGAGCCAGAGAAGAGATGGGTGGATGGGGTCAGTTGGAGGTGGTATTTGTCGGTTCTCCAAACTACTCAAAATTTTCACTACCGGTTCTCCAGAACCAGTCAGAACCTGCTGAACACCACCTCTGCTGTGACCCAAGTTATAAAGGCTTTCACAGAATAAAGCCAACACTTTATGGCTTGCTGGGGACTTCTGGGAGCATCTATGAGTTTTTAAGTCATTAAGTCCTCCCGCGTAAGATTGGAAGTATCAAGGCAACGTTTCGATGAAGTCTCATTCATCATCTTCAGGCTTGTGTCTTCTGCTCTGTGCTTCTCAGAGTACAGAGAAGCACAGAGCAGAAGACACAAGCCTGAAGATGATGAATGAGACTTCATCGAAACGCTGCCCAGATACTTCCAATCTTATGCGGAAGAAAACCCGAATAACCAAAGATCCACAACTATATATATATAACTATATATATAGTTACATATAGTTATATATAAAACACTATATATATAAAACTATATATATATAACTATATATATAGTTATATATAAAACACTATATATATAAAACTATATATATATAACTATATATATATATATAACTATATATATATATATAATTATATATGTCTATATATAACTATATATAACCTCAGAAAACATATATAACTATATATATATATAATTATATATAACTATAACTATAACTATATATATACATAACACTATGCAGAAGCCTGATGATGGCAGATGAGATTCTGCCGATACGTTGCTACAACTTTAAAAGCACAACTATAATGAAGTGGGAAAATACCTGAACAAAGCTGAATACCATACATCTATATAAATAAATAAATATAAATATATAACTATAACTATATATATTTCTTAAGTTTTCACGGGTACTTACATGTATGGCATTCAGCTTTGTTCGGGTATTTTCCCACATCATTATAGTTGTGCTTTTAAAGTTGTAGCAACGTTTCGGCAGAATCTCATCTGCCATCATCAGGCTTCTGTATTGTGTTCATCTGTGAGTCAGACTTTTACAGTGGTTCAGATTTAAATTTGGAGCTTGCCTACTGCTGTGACAGAATGGTTTTTTCTTCATCCTGATTGGTTGGGAGTCTAGACACAGACCTAGATTATATATAGTTATAGTTGTATAGTTATATAGTTTTATATATATATATATAAAAGGTAGCTATGCAACCACTTCTTCCAAAGGGAGAATGGGGATTCTTTTCCACTATAATTCCATGGCAAAATTGCAAATAACTGTAACAAAGAGAATCTCCTATGAGTCAATCTTTTCCCAAGTACATGGTTTCCTTTATCAAGTGGGAAAGCCTTGAATTTAAGCCAGATTTAATCCTGGCTTAGAGCGGATTCATTAATTTCATAAAACCTCGGTTGCCCCTTTGACTTAAGTAGGTCTCTTCTTGTTTTCTTCTGTTCCATCATGCTTGATTCTCAGGAACTGCCCTTGCCATTTTGTTGGCAATGTTTTTCAGAAGTGGTTTGCCATTGCCTACTTCCTAAGGCTGTGAGAGAGTGACAGGCTCAAGGTCCTCTAGCTCAGGGGTCTCCAACCTTGGCAACTTTAAGCCTGGATAACTTCAATTCTGGGAGTTGAAGTCCTCCCGGCTTAAAGTTGCCAAGGTTGGAGACATCTGATTTCTAGCTGGCTATGTGCCTAAGAATTTTCCTAGCCTCATGCCTTAATTGCTACATTAAACCGACTTTGAGATTTACTCTAAGCATGACGCAGTCTGCAGGTAGCTCTTTACCAATATTTTTAAAGCAATATATGCACATGCATATACATAGTCAGGGTGCAAAGAAACAAATAGCAACTGTTTGATAATATTACTTCAGTCATGTTTTGGCCTCTGTCATAAATTTAGTTATTGATCTCCCAGGAAAGAAAGAAAAAAAAAATCCAAATCCTTTGTCTGCACTTTCAGAAACAGAACCCTCTGTAGGAAAGATACTATTATGCTTACAACTAGATTGAACTGTTTTCTTTCTTTCTCAAATGGAGGGACATGCTTGCCGATTTGAGCTGTCTAAATGTATCATAGTCTACAGATTTTTGCAGCAGTGAAATCTAAGACTTTTCCAGCATGAGTTCCCCCAAACCTTCCTGGATGAACCCATTCCTCTCGTTGATTTTATTTTAATTCTGTTCAGAAATGTAAATGCTCTGACAGAAATCTAGCGGAGTTTAACCAATGGCTTCCCAACTCATTAAAGAGAAACACCTGCAAGAGAAGATAACCACTACATAAAACGGAAGAGTACGAGTCGTACCTTTAGCCTTTCTCGCCTGGCTTCAAGCACGTTCTTTACATCCTCGGTAAGGACAAAAGTTTGCTGCCACGGGACATGTTTCCTCCTCTGCTTATTACAGAAACCAAAAGTGTGACTCTTCTTTTCACGTGGGACCAAAAGGCGAGATGAAGAAGCGCGGAAGTTAAAGGTGTTGCTCATAAACCTCTGAAGTTGCTCTACAGCCGCTACACTTTTTTTCCAACGTGCACCGGGTGATTAATTCTGAGTGATAACCACTTTCAGTAAGTTGCATGAAGCAGAAAGCACCCAAGATTTACACTTCTGCTATATAGTGGTGGATTCTATATATAGGCCACTGTTTTCCTCTTTACGGGTGATCTCATGGTAGGAAGAGAGCAGTGGTCCTTGATTGATGTGGCACATATGCCACGAAGAACAGCAAACTCAAGTCAATGATCCGGGAAGTCTTCGACTTAGGACCACAGTTGAGTGGTCAAATTTCCATCTCTAAGCAAGGCATTTGTTAAGTGAGTTTGGCCCTATCTTGTGACTTGTCTTGCCACAGTTGTTCAGTGAATCACCGCAGTTGTTAGTAACATGGTTGTTAAGTGAATCCTGCTTCCCCATTGGCTTGACTTGTCATATGGTGGCAAAAGGTGTCATGACTCTGTCAGAATCTGACTCGGAGGAGGAAGCTGAACTGCTGATAGGGAGTGGGAGTGTGGCTCCGTTGGCTTTGTAGGAAACCGGGAAAGGGCAAAGTCCAACTGGGCAGAGCAGGGAAGAGGTAGAACAAGGGAGAGGGAATTCAGAGGAAGACCCAGGCCCACCCCTGGGTCCCATCCTAGGGCACACAGGGAGGAATGGAAAAGAGAGCAACGTGGGTTGCGTGGCTTACGGGGGAGGAAAGGGCCCTGATTCCCTTCATTAGCCACAGCTGGGAAGGGAGTTTAAAAGAGATGCATGCTGAGTGCGGCAGCTGATGGGAGCAAATGTGAATTTATCTTGTATCATCGTGGCTTAACTGTGTTCCTGGCATCTTCCCAACCTGGTGAATTTTGCCATGCTTTCAAGTCTGAACTTCCTTCTCCCGCCCTGTCAGTTTGGTTTGTTTGGATTTTAAGTTACAGTTTGTACGTACCTTATTTTGGACTGAATTTTCTACAGTTAAAGGCTGTTCCTGGGAGAGTTTTCTCCAGCTGAAGGTAACCTGGACATTGGGGGAAAAGTTGGAGATAATAAAGAGACTCCTATTGCTTATTTTACTGTGTTGCCTTTGTACCATGCCCCGGGTCATCACAAAGAGGATCACATGACCTTGGGATGCTGCAAAAGTTATAAATATTAGTGGCAAAGTGTCTGAATTTTGACTACATGACCATGAGGATGCTACAATGGCCGTCAGTGTGAAAAATGGCCATAAATCCATTTTTTTTAGTGCCATTGCAGCTTTGAATGATAGAGTGGCGTGGTGGCCTAGAGGTGGAGCTCTCGCCTCAAAATCAGGAGACTGTGAGTTTGATCCTAGATAGCAGCAGATATTTCTCTGTCCGGACACACTGAGAATATATCTGCCGAATATAACTCCCCATTGGCAACAGGAAGGGCATCCAGCCAGTAAACACTCAGCTCCATTCAGTTGTCCAGACTCCACCCTGATGCAAGTAATTACGGGGTCATTTTAAAAAGTTGCAGCTTAGAGCAAACACTAAATGAATTGTTGTAAGTGAAGGGCTATCTGTATAGGGTACCTTTTTAGAATCACCTCCAGAAAGCATCTGGAAAGCTGCTCGATGTAACTTTCTGAGCTGGCTTGTTCTCCCTTTGGCTAAAATAAGCAATATAGGAATATCTTCATCTCATCTAAATGGATTTGTGGGGTTAAAAAAAAGGAACCGGGAAACTTTTATCGTACTGAGAAACAGCTGAGTGATTAAAAAGTCTTCCCTGATGCCTGGATCTGCACTGTTAAAATAGGATTACATCATCTCTGACTCAGCTATAATGTTTATTTGGGGGTTTTTTTGGCCTGGGCACTACTTAGAGATAGTCCTCAATTTACAGCACTTGGTTTAGTGACCATGCAAAGTTTCAACCACACCGAAAACAAGGGACTTACAGCCATTTTTCATACTTACGACCGTTGCAGTACCCCCACGATCGTGTGATCAAAATTCAGATGCTTGGCAACTGACTTATACTTATGATGGTTGCAGTACCTGGGGTGGGGGTGGGGGCAGGTGGATCATGGGATCACAGTTTGCAACCTCGGAACAACCAAAGTCAACCAGGAAGCCAGATTCACTTAATGACAGTATTGCTAATTTCACAATGGCAGCGAGGAGGAGGAGAAAGGAAGAGGAGAAGGGGGAAGGACAGTGGGTCCTTGGTGCCCTTTGAACACGTTCGTTTTCTTGCAGACGTTTCATGACCCACCCAGCTAATATCATCAGTCACTTTACAATTAGGTTGCAATTCTTTTAAAGAAGCAACCCTTCTTGTCTACCCTATGCAGTGTATGTGGCGATTGGTGCCACCTTGGTGGTAGCAGTGGCAAAATATGCCCACACGTTATGATGCAATGAATGAAGAGGAAAAAAAAGACATGGGCATATCCTGCTTAAGCACCAGAAATGTGGCTGAATAGGCAGGAATCTAACCCAGAAGAAACGAAAGTCGTCTCATTGGCTGATCAATCTGCTTAGTTTCACTCTTTCCAACAGATTGAAATCTTGAAGGTTTTTTTGCTCTGATTCATGAAAGAAGGCTGTCCGGTTTTGGATCAAAGAGTAAGGCCAACGACTGGTTTTCCTGTGGCAATGATAGATAGCAGTGTATGTGGTTTTTTTTTTTTAAAAAAAGACAAATGCCTTTGTCATCCTTGTTTTGCTTTACGTGGTTTCTCTTAGAAGGAGTCTTTTGTGGAATCTCCCAAAACAATTGCATTTGGTTGATCGGTGGGACTAATACAAACATATTATTCTCTTCCTAACATCCCGTTAGACCTAAACTTGTAGCCCTGTGGAATGGAAAGGTCTGCAGACCTCAAAACACTTTCCATTTGAATGGATTGCAATAAAACTTTGTAGCATAACAGCTCAAATCATAGTTGGCCTCACAAACACACACACACACACACACACACACAAACAAAGAGAGCATCAAAATGTAATGTGTTTTGCCCTGGGGTTAATGTGTTGGGTAAATGCTGAGACTGTAGTCTGTAAAGCAGAGATGTGGCTTGGTATATTACGCAAGTCCAACCAATTGTGGTTTGTTCAATAAGCTGTGACTAAGCATGATGTGCTTAGCATGGTGTGAAAGCTATCTAGGAGTGTAGCACTGATCTCATTCAGATGAACTCTTAAAATGCAATGTTAAAGTTATATGAAAACGTAACATTCATGCGAACCAGTGTCAGGTTTCCCAGACCATGATCTAGCAGTCAATCTCCCACCCCCTGATGCTTTCAGCTTAATTTTTCTGCTAATAGTGCATACAATTGAGTTTTCTCAGCATTTAATGAGGGACTCCTTTAAACAGTGATGGGCCATATAATTTGTAGTAGAATCCGAAACCCAAAACTGTGCTTTGCACAGAACAAAATATGCGATTCTCAAGATATGTGGTTCTCCTCCGGAAGCAACAACGGACAACCGTTACAGGCCTTGTTCAACTGCACTGAACAATTGTGTGGGCTCAGAAGCCACATAATAAAAAATTGGCAAGGATGCTACTGGTAGGCGATTTTCATTGTAGACTTCCTGTCAGCAGATTTCGTAAGAAACCGTTTGGGAACAACCTCCTATATCCAATTAAAAGCTAGTCATCCTGAAGAGTTGAAAAGTAGCAAAAAGGAGTTGCTATGTGCAAAATTGCCTGGAATGGGTATGAATTTGAGACCTAGGGGTGAATTTTGAATGAAGCTGATCAATATGTTGGAAGAGATTTATGCGGTGTATAGACCAAGGGGGTTCAAATTCAAGGCCCGGAGGCTGGATCGAACATGCCAGTTGTTTAGATCTGGCCCACCCTGGAAATGGCGATGGACTGGCCCACAGTGCCAATGGCTGCTGGCAGAGGGTTGCAGGAGGTTGTCGTGGCCAATAATGGGGCCCAGGAGGACTGTAGGCACCCCCCCCAAATTCCGTTTTTCACTGGCAGGGCTGCAGGAGGCCATCACGGCTGAAAACTGAGCTCGGGAGCCTGTTTTCGCTAGCATAGCACTCGGGCTGCCACAGACACTCCAACACGAGTGATGTCAAGCTGGCCATGCCCCCAGGCTACACCACGCCCCTCCAAGGTCAAACACAAACCCTGATGTGGCACTCAATGAAATTGAGTTTGACACCGCTGGTGTAGATGATATCCGACGTGAAATGAGCAATTTAACAGATTTTAGTCTGAAGAAACGGATAAACTCCTCTATTTGCCATTAACTCTCATCAATGAAAAACTGATACTTGTAGATGGATTCTATGTAAAAAGCAGTATATAAGTGCTGTTGCTCTCTCTTTGATATCTCTGCCCCAAGTCTTTCCTTTTACCTCCCTTCCTTTAGCCTAGAAAAATCAGTGGGGACTTTTTTAATCCAGTAAAATAATTTCAGTAGAGTCGTATAAATATCGTAATCCAGCAAAACACATATGATAATACGTATGTTAGCATGTTAAAGTTTGAAGGTGCCTCAAGACATTTTGCTGCTCCTGTTGAAAATATTTGATTGCCCGAAATCAATCCACTTTCCATCTGTTTACACTACTGCCATCAAGTGGAAATGTTTATTTTCTCACCGCTTCCTTTAAGACCAGAATTGCCTCTCCAATAATTGACTTATTGAAGATGCCAACTTATTGCGCAAGATGGAAAATGAAGGCTGTAGACCACAGTTTCCTTCAGCACCAAATTTCTATTTTATTACAAGTTTTGTAAAACCGTCATTAAAGATACATTTCCTATTTTTTAAAATCCAGATTCCCTTTCTTTCCGTTCTCCTGTGCAGGGCAACCCTTTGGCATAAAAGCAATTTTGAGATGATGTAAGAAAAACCACTCGTCTAAATTTAGGTTCACTGGACAACTGTTTCCATTGTATTTCCACCCCACCCACCCCCCACCAAAAGATGCCATTTTGCAAAAATATGTTTGAGTGCAATATGCTTAATGCCTGCATGTCTCCATGGGCCACGCAGGAGGCCACGCAAGCCAGATTGAAGCACCCACCCCCACAGGCTGGATCCAGCCCATGAGCCTTGAGTTTGACACCCTTGACCTAACGGATCTGTGGAGTAGCAGACTGGAATAGCTGAATCTATCCATTGGCAAGTTTGACTTAGTCCCTCCTTTTTTTTTTTCCTGGTGTCCGTTTTGCCTCTAACTCCTTTCTGGTTTCCTGTTTTCTTTTTCCAAGGATGCAATTCAACGCTAAGGCTTTCTACTTGCCTTTGTGCATTTGAAAAGAAAAGAAAACATCTTAATCAAGAAGATAATAGCATGTTGATAAGGGTTCTGTTTCTTATAGCAACACAACTTCCTTCCTCTCCATGCAACATTCCCAGTTTCTACACATTAACCTTTTCAACCTCCTGGCATCTTGGAGCTAAGAGCAAAATACAGGGTGTTATAATAGTAACATTTCATTTTATCACCATTTAAAGGAGTCATGAATTCCTGACTCATGAATGAAACAAATGGTTTAGTTTACGTTGTCTCTTAGGTGGTTTTTTTTCTTCTTCCAAAGGCAACTGGATTGTTGTTGTTTTTCCCCTGAGAAAGAAGAAGAAAACATATCACTTCTCATCCAAGAAGCTTCATCAGTTGTGATTGCTGTGTGTGTGTGTGTGTGTGTGTATTTGTGTGTGTGTACTGAGAGTTGAGACTGGATGGTAGGGGGATAGAAGTATACCTTCTGATAGGGTTGTGGACGATGGAAGGGTTGTATTTCTTTGCAGTCATCTGGTCATTAATACTCTCCCTGGGAGCAGAGTAGAGTAGAGTAGAGTAGAGTAGAGTAGAGTAGAGTAGAGTAGAGTAGAGTAGAGTGGAGTGGAATGGAATAGAATAGAATAGAATAGAATAGAATAGAATAGAATAGAATAGAATAGAATAGAATAGAATAGAATAGAATAGAATAGCAGAGTTGGAAGGGACCTTGTAGGTCTTTTAGTACAATCCCCTGCTTTGACAGGAAACTCTACACCACTTCAGACAAATGGTTATCCAATATCAACTTCTGGAGGCAAGTTGTTCCGCTGATTAATTGTTCTAATTGTCAAGAAATTTCTTCTTAGTTCTAAGTTGCTTCTCTCCTTGATTAGTTTCCATCCATTGTTTCTTGTCTGCCTTCAGGTGTGTTGTGGTTAGCCAGCAGCAGGTGCAGATGGCTGGGGAGGAGCGATGAATCTGATGAGGGGCCAGGACCATCAGGGAGTGGACTGCTGCCTTCAGGGATTGTGGGGGCTGGCAGCAGTGACGAGGAGGTTCCCGAGGAGCCTGTGCCAAGTGCGCGTGAGCGCAGGATGATTCGTAGAAGAGAACAGCTGGAGCAGCACAGGCGACTCGGGAGTAAGAATTGCAACATAATGGCCCCTCCCTCCAGGGAATATAACCCTGGTTTTAAAAGGTTCTTGCTTTTGCAGAAAACAAAAACGTTCCAAGGATCCAGCATTGTGTGTAGAGACTCCTGCATATTTGAAGAATTCTGTCAAGGTTTTTCTGGTTGGACTAATTGGCTACAAGCCATCTTTTATCCACAAAGAAGTTTATTTGTAGATTAAAGCTGTGAAGGTTTGAGTTACTGAGTTTGTTTGAGATTTTCTTGCTGATAACAGGGTTGGGTCAGAACAAGGTGTTTTGGAAAAAAAAGCTTGAATCCTTCCTCTCTGTTGCAGCCCCTGAAATATTGAAAGACTGCTATCATGTCTTCCCTGGTCCTTTTCTTCACTAGACTATCCATGCCTAGTTCCTGCAACCGTTCTTCACATGTTTTAGTCTCCAGTCCCCTAATCACCCTGGTTGCTCTTCTCTGCACTTTTTCTAGAGTCTCAACATCTTTTTTTACATTGTGGCAACCAAAACTGGAAGCAGTATTCCAAGTTTGGTCCTACCAAAGCACTATAAAGTGGTATTAGCACTTCACGTGATTTTAATTCTATCCCTCTGTTAAAGGCCACTTTGGGGTTTATCTGTGTCCTCAGGGTCACCTGAAGCAAGGTACAGTTGGTTCTGGAATCTTCTTGAAACTGCTACAAGGGTTGCATTGTAGACTGGAGATGGGTGCTGTCTTATTCCTCCCTCTCTGTTGAGGGAGGGGTGTTTAATTCTAACATAGATGGTCCTCTCTGTCCAAAATGTGGACGTCTTTTCTCTTCTTCCTCAAGGCAAAAACAGTCTGGTTCAGGGGTGAAATTCAAAATTTTTCCCTACCGGCATTGTGGGCGTGGCTTGGTGGGACTCAATCTCCAAAAGGAAGAAGGCGGTAAGCGTGGGCGGGGCCAACCAATTCAAATCGTCCCTACCGCCTCTCCCAAGGTGGTACGAGGTGGTTGAATGTCACCCCTGGGCTGGTTGCCTTTGAGACAACTATGATCTGAATGACTGAGGATCTCCATAGAATTTAACTTGCGTTCTGTATTTCTTTCTGTATTGATTCCCCAGAACATTAAAGTTGCAAATACTCTAACACTGGAAGTTTTAAAGAAGATATCGGATAACAATGTATAGGGTTTCTTGCCTAAGCAGGGGGTTGGACTAGAAGACCTCCAAGGTCCCTTCCAACTCTGTTATTCTATTCTATTCTATTCTATTCTATTCTATTCTGTTCTATTCTATTCTATTCTATTCTATTCTATAGTGAGGGCTTTTTTTCTCTCTTTTTGCTAGCCATGGCAGTAAAACAGCAGAGTAGCCCATTTCATGTTCCCTAAATTCTTCAATCACACTGACCGTTTATAGATTTTCAGAAAATGTTTGCACTAGTGGTAGGATTCAATTTTTTTTTTACTACCAGTTTTGTGGGTGTGGCTTGGTGGGCATGGCTTGGTGGGTGTGGCAGGGGAAGGTTACTGCAAAATCCCCATTCCCTCCCCACCCCACTAACCTGCTTTCCAGCTCCATTCTCCTGAGCAGGGCAGCCAAAGAAGATCCAGCCGATCAGCTGGGACTCAATGGGAGGCAGAGAAGAGATGAGGTTGGCGGGCCAGTCAGAGGTGGCATTTGCCGGTTCTCCGAACTACTCAATTTCCACTGCTGGTTCTCCAGAAGTGGCCAGAACCTGATGAATGCCACCTCTGGTTTGCACACTGCTTTATGCATTCTGTGAATCTTTTTCTGAAGGTATATAGTTCTGCATGCTTGAATGCCTCCGGTGGATGGTGATAAGTTTTTTTTTCCCTTTAAATCCCCTCCCCTTATCTTTGCCGATCTGTATGCATTTCCTCAGATTGTTTTTTTCAAGTTACAAACTGTACCGCAAATTTTGACAAGTGTTGCAAATAAGCACCCTTCTACTTTGATCTCTCTTATCTGTCTGATGGATCTGAAAACATTAAATTCATGTAAGGAATTTGACAGAGCGGATTCCTTAAACTCTGTCTGTATTATAGGATGTTGTTCTTTTCCGTTCTTAATGCATTTGCCCCGTTTAAAACACATACACACCAGAGGTGGTATTCAATCGGTTCTGACAGAACCGGCAGTGGAAGTTTTGAGTAGTTCGGAGAACCGGCAAATCCCACCTCTGACTGGCCCCACCCCCATCTATTCTCTACCTCCCATTGAGTCCCAGCTTATCAGTTGGGTCTGCTTTGGTTGCCCTGCACAGGAGAACGGATCAGGAAAACAGGTTAGTGAGGTGGGGAGGAATGGGGATTTTGCAGTAACCTTTCCCTGCCACCCCACCAAGTCACACCACACCCACCAAGCCACATCACATGCACCAAGCCACGCCCACAGAACCGGTAGTAAAAAAATTTGAATGCCACCACTGACACACACCAACCTTCTTGAGGTTCAAGGAAATTAACGTTGTTCTTGGGATGTCTGCAAGCTCCAATGTGCTTATGGATTCCCGTTGAGGACCTCACAGCTTCTCTGACCCACCTGATTCATGTTTAAGATGTGTTGCAAAGCAAACCCCGGGGATCTCACGTAATCTGTGGCTGCAGCACACATATCATAAACTAGGTCCAAGAAACAGAGGTTGGTTCTAAAACTTAATTCATTGGATGTTCCATCAAGCAATGGCCACATGGAACCATCTGCTGTGAATCACCCTGAGTAGGACTTCCATCTCACCCATCAACAAACCAAATAAAATTCCTTTTCAACAGATCCAAATCCATATATCCCAGTGGTGGTATTCTACCGGTTCAGCCCAGTTCAGCCAGACCAGTAGTAAAAAAAATGCCATCTCTTCGGCCCAACCGGTATTTCCAACTATCAGCTGGGCAACCATCAGCTGTGTTGCATGATTTAGATCGGCTAGAAAGCCGGAAATCATCGGATTTCTGGCTTTCTAGCCAGGGGTGGGATTCAACCCATGTTACTACTGGAAAGAAAGAAAGAAAGAAAGAAAGAAAGAAAGAAAGAAAGAAAGAAAGAAAGAAAGAAAGAAAGAAAGAAAGAAAGAAAGAAAGAAAGAAAGAAAGAAAGAAAGAAAGAAAGAAGAAGAAGGAAGGACCACAAAACTTGGCACTAGATGCAGCTTCAGAGGATGCTGTGAAACAGCACAGAAAGAGGGAGGAATGGGAGAAAGAAAGGGGGAGGAGAGAAAGAGAAAGAAAAAAGAAAAGAGAGAGAGAAAGGAAAAGAAGGAAGGACCACACCTTGGCACTAGACGCAGCTTCAGAGGATGCTTTGAAACAGCACAAGAAACCAGGACTGGAAGGTGCCTGGAGGTCATCTAGTCCAACCCTCTGCTCCAGAAAGTGAGTTTCTATCTTTTGACCCCCAGTCATATAACATGTAGCCATGCCCACCAAGCCATGCCCACAGAACCGATAGTAAAAAAAATAATAATTGAATCCCACCACTGATATAGCCAGCCGAGAATCATCAAAATGCAAGGAATCAAATGACAGGAGCTCATCTGATGTGGACCCCTAGGCATCATTTATTAGCTAAGGAGACAGAGTGGGCACCGTGCTCTCATTTTCAAGTCTTTGAGGCCGAAAGGGTCGAAAATAGGCCATTAAAACATTCTCACTTCTCTTCCCATCCTCCTCGTTGTCCTCCTTGGCGGTGGAAGTGCTGTTGTCTAAGTGTTGTCTAACAGCCCTGCTGTTGTCTAAGTGGACGAACCGCTGCAGGAAGGCAGCCCCGTTGTGTCGGAACAGCCTTTGCTGAAATTCTGACGTCATGAAATAGTAGAGAATTGGATCCAAGCAGCAATTGAGGCTTGCAAGGCACAAAGAAACGGTGTGGATGTTCAGGACGCGGCGATGGACCAGGCAGCTTCCAAAGACACCTTGTTTGACCATCATAAAGATCGGGAGGTTGACGTGGTAGGGGGTGAAGCAGATGAAGAAGACGGCCGCGCAGCCCAGGATCAGGCGCCAAGCTTTCCGCCTCTCGTCGGCCTGCTGCAACGGAGCATGAGAATCCCGCAGTGACTGTCTCATCTTCCACGTGCAGTAAAGAATGATTGCAAGAGGCAGCAGGAACCCAGAGATTTCGGCTACCACCATCAGCGTCACAGAGGCTCCCCGCGTTAGCTGCTTCACTCCAAGGTCGGCAAAGCAGGTATTGGCATTGTTGGTTAAGCTCGGGCTTCTCAGGATGGGGAGGGGCAAGCAAGCAGCCCCCACCACGATCCAGACGATGGCACTGACAGCGACGTCGTGCCTGTAGTTCCAGCTCTTGGTTCGGAAAGGATGAAGGAGAAAGAGATACCTCTGGATGCTGATGCAGGTGAGAAAGCAAATGCTGGCGTACATGTTGAAGTACTTCAGGTAGAAGCAGGATTGGCAGAGGAAGCTCCCAAAGGGCCACGTGTGGTTGATATAGTAGTACATCCTCAAGGGCAAGGAGAGGACATGAGCCAGATCAGCCACGGCCAAATTCATCATGAAGACGACCGCTTTGCTTTCCCTCCTCATAAAGCAACACAAAACCCACAGAGCAAGGCTGTTGCCCACCAGACCGGGGATGAATATAATCACGTAAGTTGCTGCATATAAGGAGGCCTGGAAACCCATGGAAGGATCAGAACAGTTTTCAGAAGAATTGTCAGCCGGCATCTTGGGCCGGTCAGTTGACTTCCTGAACACAGTGGGCGGACGAAAAGATCCCTGTGAAGGACAGGAAAAACAGAGGCAAACACTTATTTCCTTCTACGGAAAGGCAGATTGGTCAGCATTCCAGTAACCCCCCCATTCCAACCAATAGCTCCGAGGCAGACATCTTCTCAAAAGTTCCTTTTATTTGGATAGTAACTGGCACGTCTGTGGAATCCTGAATCTGAAAGTTCCAGGCTTCCTTACAACAAGTAAAAACTACAAATCCATCCCCTGCACCCATCATCACATCACATGGCCCAATCACCATCCATCCTCTCACTATGCGCAACACGGCCTGACCTTGAACCAGCAAAAGAATTTTATTTTGTCTAACTAGATATACTCCAATGAATTCCCTTCTCTCACTTTCTCAGGCTCCATTGTGGCAGCGTGGAAGCAATGAATCTCAATATGGCTTCCAAAGCTGACATAGGTGACAGTGAGAAAGGAAGCCTTGAACCACACATACCAAATTTATTGGTCAGATCATAAAAGTAAAGGTTCCCCTCACACAAACATGTAGTCCTTTCCAGCTCTAGGGGGTATTGCTCAACTCCGTTACAAAGCTGAAGAGCCAGCGCTGTCCGAAGACGTCTCCATGGTCATGTGGCTGGCATGACTAAATGCTGAAGGCGCACGGAACGCAGTTCCCTTCCTACCAAAGGGGTCCCTATTTCTCTAATTGCATTTTTACATGCTTTCGAACTGCTAGGTTGGCAGAAGCTGGGACAAGTAACGGGAGCTCACTCCATTACGCGGTGCTAAGGATTCAAACTGCCGAACTGCCAACCTTTCTGATCACAAGCTTAGTGTCTTAGCCGCTGAGCCACCGCGTCCCTTGGTCAAATCATATGGTACCTAAAAGAAACATAGAATCCTAGGGCTAGAAGGAACCTTGGAGGTCTTCTAGTCCAAAGGCAGGACTCTGTCAGACCTGCTACAACTTAAACCTCTGAATAGAAATGATCCCTGGCTCCATTTGTTGAAACAGGTATGGTTTTTATTAGAAGTCAACTGTATTACAGTATTACAAAGCCAGAACTGAGACTCATGCACCAAAATCTCAAAGTTTTACTTTCCCTCCCTTAATTATCTCTCATTATCCACCCCATTGTAACCAAATAGGTTCAGGTAAGATGCTTTCATAACAGTCAGTCCAAGTGTGGTTTGGTACATGGCTCCCTCCTTCTTCCATCTGGGTGATCTTGAGGCAGCGTCTTCAGGAAATGCAGAATTTACTTTCATTTTCCCCAAGCCTTGCCACCTTCATCACCACTCCCTATGGTTCATGGCAGTCTATCACTGCATAGCAGTGAAGCACAAGGAAGCATAAGGTGGCAGCTGACATTATCCTTACACCATCAGCGAGACCAGGGGTGGGATCCTCCCAGTTTAACAACCGGTTCGGTGATTACATGCTTTGCACGTGTATGCAGCTTTCAAAATTACTTACCTTCTATGTTACTTCTAGGGAGTAACACAGCTAAGATGCAGTGATCCGCTTTGCTGCACGAATCAGCTTATATTGGTAAGTACAGCGCAGGGGCAGGTGGGAGCAATTCTGATTGTTGGAGAGAACTGGTTCACTCAACAGCTGATCGTCGGAGCTAGAGGTTCCCCCAAACTGGTCTGAACCAGGAGAATCCCACCCCTGAGCCAGACATACCTTATTACAATCTCCCAAGCTAGCTGGGATCTTCATATTATACCGCAAGTTGGAATCCAAGATATCTGAAAATCGAGAAAGCTATAATGCTTACCCAATTTTGTTTTGAAGGTGCAGTTTTCTGGCTTCTTTGCTTCTGCAGGCTCCATGGATTAAATCACACGGAGGAAGGGAAAGAGTGACTAACATAGGAAAAGGAACCTAAGTTATAATTATTTTTAACCAGGGAGTTTAAATCCTGCTCTATGTCAAGGGGTGGATTGACATGAATGGGAGGCACGGCCATTCATTTCCAGATGAGCCAGCTTTGAATGAGTTCTCTTCCTTCCTGTCTGCTGATTCTAAGCTGCTGTAATGATTTTTCCTCCTGGGGATACTTTAACTGTGAATATGGAAAGCAAACTCTCAACAGAAGCCAGCAGAAACTTCTCAGACCCTCCTTTGCCACTGAAAAGCTCCAATTTCTTTCCGCTTTCCTGCTTAAATGAGATTATTATTATATATCCTACGGCATGCTCACATCATATTTCAATCAAAACACAAGAGATAAAGATACAAAATATAAAATATAAATGTATGCCTAGTTTTTTTACCTGTTTCACTCCAGGCAAGCTGCATAGCTCAATATTGGCAGCTGGGAAATTATCACTCATCTTCAGGTCACTAAATGAATGGTTATAAGTCAAGGACTACCTGTATTTGTGTGCCTGCCTCTAGAATACAGAATAGTAGAGTTGGAAAGGACCCCAGAGGTCTTCTAGTCTTCTCCCCAGTGACATTTTGCCCTTCCCATAGGCCTGGCTGAAGGACAAGTTGCCCTTCCCATAGGCCAAGGAACTTCATTTGGCATGATTAAGAAAGAGAAACTTTCCTTGCCATGTCCTCCCTCTCTGGCACACTATTTCCCCCCCAAAGTATGAGTGGTCCCTACCCTGCCAGAACATGGACAGCATCTGGCCATGATGCAAACTGGGAAATTTGGAAATCACTAAATAGATTATGCCAGGGGTGAAATGCTACTGGTTTGGCCCAGTTCAACTGAATGGCTGAACTGATAATAAAAATAAACTACGACGATCAGCTGAGAGGAGAAAGAAGAGAAAAGCACAAGATCAGCCCTCCCACCTGCCCGTGCGCTTTTCTGTTCTTTATCCTCTCAGCTGATTGGTGAGGCAGATTGGTGCCTCAGCGGGTGTTTGGAAAATTGCATGCGTGCATTACATGAGCACTTTACACTTCACAAACGTGAAGTGCGCGATCAGCAAACCGGTAGGGAAACTGGTAGAATCTCACCACTGGATCGTGCACAGGAACAGCAAGATCAAAAGATACCTTGAATAAATGGGGACATTTGGTGACTTCTGCCTACTGTGAATAGGGAGATTTGTAGGCTACCACAAACCTGTCCTATCTGCCCTGCTCAATGTACTCTTGGGAGCCTCATAACAATGCAACAGAATGCAATCAACGTTGCGCGTTTCTGGGCAAACACCACCTAAATTAGGCTTTTACACATTTTAAAGTTCATGCTCTTATGTCTGTATTTAGAAAGGTAAAGGTTTCCCCTGTCCAATCATGTCCATCTTTAAAGGGCAGTGCTCATCTCCGTTTCCTAGCCAAGAGAGCCAACGTTGTCCAAAGATGCTTTCCGTGGTCGTGGCCAGCATGACTGTATTCCCAAGTGCACAAAACGCCGTTGCCTTCCCACCAAATTGGTACCTATTTATCTACTCACACTTTCATGCTTTCGAACTGCTAGTGGGCAGGAGCTGGAGCAAGGAACGGGAACTCCCTCCATCATGCAACACTCAAGTCTCAATCCTTTCCAACTAACGAACTCAGCGTCTTTAACCACTGAATCAACATGCCCGTCTGTTTGTATTTATACCTACGTTTAAAATTTTAAATTTTATTGATGCGTCTGACACAAATAAATTAAAAAATCCTCCAGCCTTTCAGAAGACCGTCAAAACTTGGATGTATCATCAGATCTGGGAATACGAAGGAAGTATGGAGACTATTAAATGGTTATATTATATATAGTTCAAGTGCACCATCCTCTGTCTTTTCATTATTGCAATTTTAAATGCAGCTTTTGACTTTTTAAACATTTGTTTATTAGTGGTCAAAAACTTGGGTTTTCTTTGTGTTTTAACAATGCATGCTGCCCAGAGTCCCGGGCAAATGAGATGGTTGGCCATATAAATTTAATAAATAAAATAATATGCAACTGGAAACAGAGGTTCTTCACATAGTATTTGTTGAAATCATCTAAGTCGATCCATTTCTATTTTGGGTCTGTTTGTTTACTTTTATACTTTCATATCTCAGCTGCTATGTGTGTATGGGAGAGGAATCTAATGGTTCAACATGTCCCCCTGTTCCTTTTCTTCCTCTTACTGCTGATTCATCCAAACCCTTCTAGAGGAAAGTAGCCAAAGTTGGGTGTTGGCTTAATGATTATTTAACTTAAAGGTCATCCACCCCTTTCCTGGTTGATAGCCCAACATTCTGATGTTTCCAAGCTGCTGTTTTAGCTTTGAAAGTTCTACGGATGGTTTTCATTTGTTTATATTTTTAGCAATGGGATGTTTTCCATTGTACCATTTGTAGGGCCTTTTCCCCTACATGCCTGCTCTGGGAGAGAACTTCTCTTCCGCAATGTGGGGTTATGATCCTTTCCAAAAATATGTAAATAAACAGTCATGTACCCCTTCCTCCAAGAAAACAAAAACAAAACATGACTCCCCTTCCAGGAAAACGATGGGAACTTGGTGGACCTTGACCTAAACTCAGAACTCATAAAACAGTGCAATTTCTATCTAAGCAAGCACGCAAGGAAAGATTTTTGAGTCTAAAACTACATTTATCAGAAGAAATGTTTATGGAGATTCTCAATCAACCAGTTCATGGTTGTCCCAAAGGTGCCTTTTTTTCAAGAGGGAATAGAACTTCCTTGGGGTTTTTTTCTTTAAAAACGTTTCGCTTCTTATCCAAGAAACTTCTTCAGTTCAGAATGGATGAGAAATGAAAGATTTTCAAGGAAAAAAACCTCAAACAGTTCAGTTGCCTTTGGGGTTTATCAGAATTACTACAGTAACAACGTCTTGTAAGTCTGAATTCCTTCTTCTTTCTTTACTCTTGATGAGAATTAAGAGTAATAGGGTGCTTTCCAAAGCGCAAACCACTTTCTTGATCTAGAGCCTAAGCCACGTTTATCTGATGATTGCCATGGAAACAGTTCTTGCCTCTGTCCTTCTACACTCTCTACAGCTCATTACAAAGGCAAAATGAGCATCAGCAGCGAAGGTGCCCCAAAGTACATGCCATAATTTTTTTTTTTTGCTGGTTCACAGGAGAAAAAGTCCTAACTCTGTAGTATTTCCGGGTACTTTCAGACTCCTTGATCATTCCAGAGCAAAAGAAACTCAAAAGAAAAAAAAAAGAGCATACTCAGAAGTGCCATTTTTGCACATTTGAGGAAGAAGCAAGCTGTGGGAGATATTCCAACGATACAGCAGCTCCTGGAGCATTTGAATTTAGGAGATCAAAGCAGTATGGCTTGTGGTATTTTTTACTTAAGGCTGTTATCCTCAGGGATCAACCTTGCAAGAATGAGAAGTCTTAGGGCAAAGAAACCACACCCGGACTACAAAAAAAATCCAGACAGCCACTAAAGGAGAAGGGGAGAAGAGAATACTCTTAACATTTGTTTCATTTTAGAGTTGTCTAATATTTTCTTCTGCAATTTTTGCACCCCAAATCTGGTAGACGTTAGATCAGAGGTCCCCAAACTTGGCAACTTTAAGATTTGTGGACTCCCAGAATTCTCCATCCGGATACAAGTCATAAAGTTGCCAGGTTTGGGGACCCCTGCCTTAGATGCTCACAGACACACATGCCCAAAGTTTAAATTAACACTGGCTGCCAAGAAAGGAATAAACCGGAATTTGACTCTGATTGTTTCTAGAATAAATGTCATTTTCCTTTCAGGTGTCACAATTAGCTATTCAGTCCAACAAAGGAAGGGATGGAAATCTTTCTAACGATTTGGTAAAGGTTTCTCTTTTATTTGGTTAAGTGCTTTTTTTCCACCCATTAGAAAAAAACTGAAAGAGATCTTAATGATTACAGTGATATAAAACAAGATATTTTGAAGTTAAAGAGTGAAATGTGGCAGTTACTAAAACAGGCAGTCTTTCTGAAGAAAAGAACTGAGCCTCGCTGCTGAATTGATTTTCCTCGGCAAGAAAACCTTGTTTTTCTCTTTACATCTATGATACGAGTGCAATTATTTAAAGGTGGGGCTAATTCGCAAAGCATTCAGAAGTGCCTGAAACCCGTTTCTGTATATTCCATAACTGAATTCTTTCATGCAAATTCACTTTGAAATCTGGATATAAGGGTGTCCCATTTTGCAGGTTTCCCCCCTCCCCACTCCAGATTTTAGGAAAACAGCCTTACCTCATAGCAGTTTGCATTCCTTCTAGAGATGATGACCACAGAAAGGCATAAACCATGGAAAGCCGCAGAAGCTTCCTTTGAACATTGATGTTCCCCTCATTTCAGTCACAAGATTTCTCATGCAGTTTCAACCTAATCTCGAAGGCTGAAGGTGGTCTTGAAATGTTCTTTCAGAAAGACGAGTGAAGGTCCAGATTTGTGACTGTACGGAAGGAAATTCTGGCTCTCTGTTTCTCTGCTCCACTTAAAATACAGCCACCGCTTTCTGGAGAGATGCCAAAACAACAGATGACATCACAATGAATAGTGTGGCCTTGAAAAACTGCCCACTTCCTCACACAGCGTCCAAGTGGGCCGTATCTGCCTATTAGCTTTATTTCTTTAACTTTTTAGTGCAAAATCAGGGGAAAGAGAACAAAACAAAACAAAACTCAGAAGTGCAGAAAGAAAGCACAAGAAGGAATAGTTTATTGATTGATTAGTGTTATGACCATGTCAAAAATATAACACAACAGTAAAATATAGATATTTCTTGACTTACAATCACAACTGAGCCCAAAATTTATGTCGCTAAGCGAGACAGTTGTTAAGTGAATGTCCCCCCATTTCATAAATATGTGTCAGTTATAAATTGACAATATCGACAGCATATAAAGAGAACTTGTTTAAGATGTTTTATAGATGGCACTTAGCGCCTGCAAAATTAGCAAAAACGTTTAAAGATAAATCAACCAAATGTTGGAAATGTCATCAAATACCAGGAACATATTACCATATGTGATAGACTTGCACAGAAGCTAAAAAGGTATTGGACTAAAATGCACACAGGGTTGGAAAAATGTTTAAACAACATATAGATTTGAAGCCTGAAATATTTCTACTAGGAATGGTACCAGAAGGCTATAGTAAAGAAAAGACCTACTTAATTATACATGTTTTAACAGCAGCTAGAATTGTATTTGCTCAGAATTGGAAAAGTGACAAGATACCGATAGAGGGAAAAGTAATTGAAAAAATATTTGAATGCGCAGAAATGAATAGATTGACATTAGAAATTAAAGGAAAAAAAAAGAATCTGAATATTATATGTATGAGATTTGTTTT
Organism: Pseudonaja textilis; assembly: GCF_049901715.1. NCBI lineage: Eukaryota > Metazoa > Chordata > Lepidosauria > Squamata > Elapidae > Pseudonaja > Pseudonaja textilis. The sequence continues at coordinate 8,562,326 of NC_142001.1, read as the reverse complement.
ATTAATGGTTAGAAAATAGAACAAATTAAAAGGGATTAGATGTATTTATAGAGCAATAAGAGAAACTAGTGTAATAGATATATTGGACCTCGTCTATACTATATATATGGGAATGCGATTATTGTTGTATTGTTAAGTTGTTAAGAAGATTATTAATAATTGTTAAGCAATTGAAATATGTTCCTAATCAATGCACGATTGAAATGGAATGGATTTCTTGTATATAAAAATTATATATATGTGTGTGTGTGTGTGTGTGTGTGTGTGTGTGTATGTATATATAAATAAATATGAGTCAGTTGCCAAGTGTCCAAATTTTGATCACGTGACCATGAGGATGCCTCAACAGACATAACTGTGAAAAATGGTCGTAAGTCACATTTTTCAGTGCTGTTGTAACTCTGAACTGTTGTAAACTGAGGACTACCTGTACAGGTTATAAGTCCAGGGTAAAATAGATAAAAGAAAAGTTCAGGGACAAAATACATTAGTGTTAAGCGGGGGTGGGAGTCTCTGCCTGGTTGCTGGGTGGGCGTGGCCATGGTGGGCATGGCCTAGCTGGCCTCCTGCACCATTGCGGGGGGGGGACATTTTTGCCCTCCCCGGGCTCCGGAGGCTTTCCTCGAGCCTCTGGGAGGGCAAAAATGGCCTCCCTGTGCTCCGGAGGCTCTCTGGAAGCCAGAAATGGGCCCATTTCCAGCCTTCCCAAACTTCCAGGAGGCCCGTTTTTCGCCCTCCCCAACCCTCCACATACCCCCTGCATTTACTTGCACCCAAAACGGGCCACGTGGGGACTCCTGGGAGGGGAGGGGAGGGGTAGGCAGGGCCATCTAAGAGTAGGATTTGGGCGTTCTCCAAACTGCACAGAATCTTAGGTAGGGGGCTCTTCCGAACCCCCGTGAAGCCCCAGCTGCCCAGCCCTGAGTGTTAAGTATAAAGAATCAGCATTCAGGTAAATACACTGTCTTTACAGAATACCTCATTCTGTTCATTACAACGGGTCCTTTGGTGATTATTGGAATTAATCTTAAAGCCCCAGGATAAATTGTCTTCCACATGGATGGCACTTTCTTTGACAACCTAAGGGTCTATATCACTGATACAAGTTTATTATATTTCTATATTTAGATATAGAATAACAGCAGAAGCTATAGGAACAAAGAAACGACTAAATACAGAAGGCATCTCAAATGTTTTCTGGAATATTTCAGATAGTCAATGTTACATATCTGCTTAGATTCTAGAAACCGAGAGAAGTAAAAGTAAAATAAGAAACTAGTTTTGAAAGCTGAACCGTTTCTCACTCTGCTGAAATGTCTATTTTGATCAGAATGTCAAAACAGAAATTTGAACATCCGGTAAGATGTGGTGGAAGTAGTCAAATTTAAAGAGAGACAGAGAAAGAGGTGCTTCTGAACTTTTGCTCATATTGTCATATTATGCTAAATTGATCGCTGGAGAAAATTTATGTTTGCTAAGGATCAACATTGACCGGATGGCACATAATCAACAAACCAGTCCATGCTTAATTTATATCTATAAGTTTAATTTATATGTTTCTTGTAACTGTGGAATAGTAAGAAGAACATCATCAGTATTTTAAAACTTCCCCAAACTTCTTTCTTTACCATGTCCTCATCCCGAGCAAGTAAAAAACATCAAAGTATCAGCAGGAAAAAAGAGAAACACCCCGCCCCGAAGTGTATAAACAATGATTTCCTTTGGCTGGGCTTTTATTTTCAGCGAGGACCAAGAAGAGGAGAAAAATCAGGAATATTAGGATTTTTTCCCAATGGTATAAAGGTAAGCTTTGATTAACAAGATCACACAAGGGTTTTAAAATATTTCTTAAATACAGGTAGTCCTCGACTTATAATAGTTCATTTAGTGACCATTATAACAGCACTGAAAAAAGTGACACAACCATTTTTCACACAACCGTTGTTGCATCCCCATGGTGAGGGGGTGGGATTCAGCCGGTTCAGGCCAATTCGGGCGAACCGGATGTTAGATTTACATCTGGTTGGCTGAACTGGTAGTTGAACTGACTGGCTGGCCCCACCCACTCTACCCTTCCCCTCCCAGGAGTCTCCACATGGCCCATTTTGGATGCAGGTAAGTGCAGAGTCCGTGTGGAGGGTCTGCCCCCCCCCCCCAAAAAGCAGCCCTCCTGGAAGCTCCAGAAGTTTGGAAATGGATCTTCGGAGCCTGGGGGACGCCATTTTTGCCCTCCCAGAGGCCTGAGGGAAGCCTCCGGACTCTGGGGAAAACAAAAAACAGCCCTCCCAGAAGTTCTGGAAGTCTGGAAATGGACCTTCGGAGCCTGGGGGATGCCATTTTTGCCCTCCCAGAGGCCTGAAGGAAGCCTTCAGACTCTGGTGAAGGCAAAAAACAGCCCTCCCAGAAGTTCTGGAAGTCTGGAAATGGACCTTCGGAGCCTGGGGGATGCCATTGTTGCCCTCCCAGAAGCCTGAGGGAAGCCTCCAGACTCTGGGGAAGGCAAAAAACAGCCCTCCCAGAAGTTCCACTAGGCCATGCCCACCATGGCCATGCCCACCCAGCAACTGGGCAGAGAACCAGTTGTTGGGATTTTTGAATCCCATCCCTGCCCATGATCAACAAGAAACAACTGCAAAACAAGAAGACTGGGACAAAGAAGAAGCCATCTTTAATGAACAAGCAATTTTATGTGGGGAAGAAAAAGGAAAGGCGGGGAAAGAGAATGGAGAATTTAAGACTTAAAAAAACAACCAAAGAAAAGAAAAATAATTTGAAAAATAAGTATAATACTGGAAAGCAACAGAAGAGGGGAATACAGAAGAGAGAAATAGAGGTAGAGAGACAAGGGGGTAAAAAGGGGAGAGAGAAGAAGAGAAGGAAGAAGGAAAGGAAAAGAAGTTACAAAGGACCAGAGCAAGATATAGAGAAAAAGGACCTATTTAGAGATAATGGGTGAAAATCTAACTGAAAAAGGGATTCTGTAAAGGTACATAAGATTGTATTGTTATATTTGTAATAGAAATAACTTTAGAAAATTGGAAACAATGTATGATTAAAATGAGGGATAAAATAGTTAGTGTAATTTAGTGAAATGTTTGTGAATAAAATAAGTGAAATAAAATAAGTGAGAAAATCGAATCAGGAAGGAACGGGAACGTTTTAATTAGTTAATGTTTCATAAAATATAAGTGATGGGGGGGGAATTAACTATGGAAAGCTTATAATTATACCATAGAAGTATGATATTTAATTGAAAAGTAATGTTAAGGATGTTAAGACTTTAATGAATATTAATATAGAATTGAATTTGAATGGAATGTTGTTTTAATTATATACAATTTTTAGTAAGAGTTATCAGTATCTATATTACTCTATTTTCTAAATATTTTTAATTGCAGAAATATTCTTGTTACCCCCTTGTCACCCTGCAGAATCCCCTTTTAAATTCATCAACCATTATCTCTGAAAAACCAATTTCTTTTCATCATTTTACTATTTTCGTATTTCTTTATTTCATGCACCTGTTTCTTACTGCCTCTCCTCCCCCTCTTTTTCCCGTATCTTTTCTCATTCCAGTTTATATCCCTCTCTTTCTTGATATCTTCCTTTCCCCTTTTCTGCTGCACCTTTCTACCTCTCCTGATTTCACAGGTATTCCCCTTTTTGATTGCCTTCTTAAATCTCAAATTTTTAACCTTCTTTCTTTCCCCACTTCTTTGTAATGTTCTTTATGTTAATTGTCTATTTAAAATGTCTTCTCCTTGAGTCGACTACTCCTCTGAAGCTCTTTCTTCATGTTCTTCAATTGCCATTGCCATTTTTTCTAACACAGAGAAAAGTGATTCGCCTCTTTCCTGTAGTAATTCTCTCATATTTTTAAGTTCCATTTTTAATTCCCGAAGAGATATCATCATTACACACTCTTATATTTTATGATTGTTAAAGTCCACACACAAAAAAACACCTCTTTTACTTTTCTTCTTTCTTCTTTCAATTTTCTAATGTTCTCAGTTATTCCCACAGTGGGTCTATATTAAAAACATCAATCAATCCCACAGTCAGTCTTTCCTTGCTTTTTTCTTTATTCTGGTTCTGCTTTCACTTTCTAAGATTCTTACTTTGTTTCAATATTTCTTTAAAGTTCATTCAGAAACAGGATGCTTTCCCTTTTGTTTGAGCTCAAGTTTTTGTCAGAAGGTGGCACTCTCCATTATACAAAGTCTTCACCTTTCCCCCCTATTTTTTTATTTAGGGTTTTTCGAACCTCAATATTCCAGCACAGTCCAGTCTCCAATTTGTAAACTTTATTATTATTATTTTTTGACCATCTTAAGTCCAGCTTTATTTTATGCCTGTTTATTGCCAAAATATTTTAGTCCAATTTAGTTAAATCTTTAGTTCCGGCTTCTTCCTTTCCCGGTTCGAAGCCCCGCTTAGCTGACAAAAATGTTTTCTTTTTTTTTCCTGTCCCTTTGTAATTTCGCCACTCACTTTTCTTTTCTTAAAAATTCCATGTTACCTTAAGCCCGGGGTACTTTTGTTTAGTTGTATTGCCCAGTTGTCCCGGTTCAGATGTTATCCACCTCTTTCTTCCCTCCTGCACAAATCTTAATCCAGCTGAGTCCTCCTGTTCAGGGTGGCCATTTTAAACCACCGCTGCAGTCATCTTCGGGGGGAAAAAGACCAAGCCCAGGGGGGGAGATGCAGCTCCCCTCAACCTGGCTTTCAGCTTCCCCTTACTCCGCCACCCCTCCAAGGCAGCTTCAGCCCCTTATCATAATGATTGGGGCTCTCCAACGAAAGAGCACGGACCATAGCCACAGAGAGTCGTGATCTACGGTCCGTCAGCAAAGAGGCTCCGCCTTCCCAGGAAATTGCTTTTGATATGCCAGATCTGTTCCTAATAAATCAATTGGAGAGAGAACGTCTCGGAGTGATTGATATCATGGATACTTTCTGGATGCTTGACATATATATTACATTAAGTGTATATAAATAATATTCAACCATTGTCACTCATTAGACTTGCTTGCTTTTTCAAATGTTTTGGCCACAGAAAGGGAGTGGAAGGCATAAAATATGACTCTTTTTCTTTGTAAAAGTAAAATAGCAAGTATTTCCTGTCAATGGCAGGCAGTAAAAAGATAAAAATAACCCACAGGATGCACCTGAAAGCAAAAAGGAGAAGAAAGAGAAAGAACCAAGCACCTCTGCATAAACATATGGAACCAGAACGTAGCTAGCTATGTACTTGGAAGTGCATAGTTACCCAGATCACACGATTAAGATAGGGATGAGTTGTTGTAGTGTGGGCTGTGATCTTTGAAAAGCAGTAAACATAACTGACAAAGAGAAGCCTTGTTTCCTGTCTCTTTCACAGCAGTTCTTTTATTTATTTTGTAACTGAGCAATTATTTTGTTTACTTGAGAGTATGTACATATTTGCAAAGATGTGCGCAGTCAACTCACTAATGAAATTATACCTTTGAATAGCACTCAAAAAAAAAAATCAGTTAATTTTTATGACCAATAAACTGAAATTTGTGGATCAAGAGAAGCCTGGAGAACTCGTGTTCCTATCTGTGGAATTTATTTCAATGTATTCTATTTTTTTTTTGCAAATGTTTAGAATGCTGTTTAGCTATCTGAAGGCTTAATGCAAGTAATACTCCTGATTCTCTCTTGAAATCAATCAGGAATTACATTCCCAAAGTAATTTCCCATTGCACATTAGTGGGATCAATATGTCTATGAAGACTCAATCTTCATAGATTAATACCATTTTATAAAGCCTTAGTAAGACTACACCTAGAGTACTGCATACAGTTTTGGTCGCCACATGATAAAAAAAGATGTTGAGACTCTAGAAAAAGTACAGAGAAGAGCAACCAAGATGATTAGGGGACTGGAGACTAAAACATATGAAGAACGGTTACAGGAATTGGGCATGGCTAGTCTAGTGAAGAGAAGGACCAGGGGAGACATGATAGCAGTCTTCCAATATTAATGAGGGGCTGCCACAGAGAGGAGAGGGGTCAAGCTATTTTCCAAGGCACCTGAAGGCCAGACAAGGAATAATGGATGGAAACTGAACAACGAGAGATTCAACCGGGTAATAAGGAGGGATTTTCTGACAGTGAGAACAATCAACCAATGGAACAGAAGTTGCCTTCAGAAGTTGTGGGAGCTTCATCAATGGAGGCTTTCATGAAGAGACTGGACAGCCATATGTCCGAAATGGTGTAGGGCAGTGGTGGCTAACGCTCGTGTGCCAGTATGCAGAAGGCAATGTGCGCTGGGCCCCCACGCCCCCTGTGCATGCGTGCATGATTCCCTCCGCTGCCCCCTTCCCTGCACTGTGCATATGCACGCCTCCCAGCTCCCTGGGCCCATTTCGTCACCTCCGATATTTCCAGAAATACAGGAAGTAACAAAATGGGCCTGTTGTTTGGCCTCCAAAGGCTGCAGAGGCTTCCCTCAAGCCTCTGGGAGGCTGAAAAAGGCCCGAAAATCACCTGGGAGGCACATGCACAGTGAGGTAAGTTTTCCTGGGCTTGCGTGCCCACACAAATGGCTCTGCATGCCACTTGTGGCACCCATGCCCTAGGTTCGCCATCATGGGTGTACGGTCTCCTGTTTGGGTTGGACTAGATGACCTACAAGCTACCTTCCAACTCTGAATCCCGGTCAAAGGTGTCTAAAGGTTGAAACATGGTAACTGATCAAACTTTGTTAATCTGAGACATTTCACTGCTCATCCAAGCAACTCCATCAGTCATAGCAAAATTAGTTAGACAGAGAATTTTGCTCTGACTGATAGAGTTGCTTGGATAGGATAAGCAACAGGGCATCTCAAATTAACAACGTTTGGTCCAGTTCAGTGGTGGTATTCGACTGATTTGGCCCAGTTCTGCTGAGTCAGTCGTGGCAATGAGCAGCAGAGACCGAACCAGTTCTCTCTACTGTTCTGCTGTTGGGCCCACCCCCCCACCTGGGGTCCTATACTCACCATTATCCAGGGATGGGATTCAAATATTTTAGCAACCGGTTCTGTGGGCGGGGCTTAGTTGGTGGGCATGGCTTGGTGGTCATGGCTTGGTGGTCATGTTATTGGCTGGGCGTGGCCAGCTCAATATCACTCACATCGAGGCACGCATCTCCTAGCCTGGCCTCTCGTGACTGTGGGAATGCTGCAACAGTCGTAAGTGTGAAAAATGATCATAAGTCACTTTTTTTCAGTGCCATTGTAACTTTGAATGGTCACTCCACACAAGCAAAGTACCAGCAAAGGAGGGGAAAAGAAACTCCAGAGAAGTTCCTGAGACAGGAAGTCTAGTCCTGCCAAGAATGTAATTGGGGTTAACGGAGAGGCAGTTTCTGTAAGCAACACCAGAATGTTTCCTTCCTGCCTTCCTTACAGGATTAGGCCAGTAATGTCTTCTAACAACCAGTTCTCTGAACTGCTTAGAATGTTAACAACCGGTTCTAGCGAATAGGTAGAATCCCACCCCTGCCTTTATCCTCTGTTTTTGAAGCACAGTTGCTTTGCGCGGCACAGCAGAGTGCTGCGCGGCAGCTGCTGAAGCGACAGGGAGAGTGCAAGCTTGCAGGAGGTGAGTTGGGATGCCTCTGCACCTGCACAAAGCGCGCTCATGTGTGCACTCGTGCAAAGCACGCTCACCAAGCCATGATCACCGAACTGGTGGTAGAACATTTTGAATCCCACCACTGGTCCAGTTGCCATTAATCAAACTTTAGTGGGATCAGCAAAAAGTGTTAGAACTTCCAAGAAAAACTATCAAGGGATGCGATAAAGCAAAATAAAGCACGTTGAGCCATTGCCCTCCTTAGGCAGGTCTGGGAAAAAAGAAATGCACATCTCTTTGGGTGTGTATAGCTTAGCATTTGCTCATCCCCACCCAATTTGAGATTCTTGACTGGAAATGATGAGTGTCAGGCTAAAGTCATAAGAAAAATTTAAACAAAACAGATCATCTGATGGCTTAGCTATGTGAAGCCCATCCTTGCGATTTGTAAAACACAGTGCTACATATCCCACCTTTTCTCCTCATGAGGAATTCTAGATTGTCACTGAATGTTTCTGAAGACCACAGAGTTCACTTAGATGTGTCATCTACCGCTGCTTTGACTCTGCAACTTCCCATTAAATGGTGCCATAAAACAGATTAGGAAACACTGATGTATCATGTTGTGCAAACCCAACCAACTACTGCGCCATCAGCCAACCAAAACTAAGCCAATTTTTCTCTAGTGTGATGTGTGAGCCCACCCTTATGTTACAGGATATCAGGAATGCAGTCTGGACCACAAGGACTTAGGGCAGTGGTCGCCAACCACTGGTCCAGGGACCACTGGTGGTCTATGAGAAAATTTTGGTGGTCTGCAGAGAAATGTCACTCCTAAAGCAATTAATCCAGGCTGCGTGGGAACATAAGGCTGTGCCATTCATATGGCCCGGGGGACCACAAGGCTTGCATTGCTCGCATTGTGAACAACATGAGGTAGTGAGGGGAGGGGGGAAAATGTGGAGGGGGAGAAATTGCTCCACGCGCCCCATGCGCCTCACCTGGCCACGGGGCTGCTCCTTTCCGCCTATTTCTTCTTCTGCTTTTGACTGCACACAAGGAAAGTCACAAAAGTCTTTCTTTCTCTCCCGCAAACTCCACCAGAAATGAGTCTTTGGGACCCTGCAAGGCCTCCTGTTCCAAGAGGCTGTGCCAGCAAAGACTCCTTTCCGGCAGAGTTTGGGGGAGAGAAAGAAAGATTTCTGCTGCTTCTGCTGCTTTCCTTGCATGAAGTCAAAAGTCCCCCCCTCTCTCTCTCATCCTGAAAACGGAGCTGGAGATGATATCCTGCGATTCCAAATAAAGAATGATTGATAGGTAGGATAATAGTGTGTGGAATTTTCCTGCAGACTTTTTTGGGGATTTTTTCCAGGGGCTCTGGTCTGCGGGATTTAAAATTATGAGTTGGTGGTCCCTGTGGTCAAAAGGTTGGTGACCCCTGGCTTAGGGCAACTCTTGTAAATCCTCCAATCCTTCACCCGACTTGAAGTCCAGCTAATTTTATTCCTTCATCGAAGCAGCGCTTTCTTTGCTTAACAAACGACTTCTGAAGGACAAGTTCTTATAGGTTGGTAACCGATCGTGGAATTCCGACGTCACAAAAAAGTACAAGAAGGGATCCAAGCAGCAGTTGAAGCTGGCAAGGCTTAAGAAAAGGGGGTGCAGGTACAAGATGCCTTGTTTTACAGCGCAGCTCTTCACCACATCCTCTTTTACCAACATGAAGAAGAAAAACATGAGGTGGTAGGGGGCAAAGCACACAAAAAACACGACGGCACACATGGACACCATCTTCAGCGCCTTCCGTTTCTCGCAGGTGTTTTGCAAAGGCATTTGGTTTTCCTGCAGGGAAGCTCTGGTCTTGGAAGTGCAGTAGACAATGATGGCCAGAGGGAAGAGGAACCCAACCAGTTCGGCCGCCACCAGCATTCCGATCAAAGCCTCCTTCTTCTCGAACTTTTCAATGTTGAGATCGGAGAAGCAAGCTTCGGAATCCGGGGTCTTTCTCAGCAATGGGAAGGTCAGGCAAGCCACACCAGCCACCAGCCAGACGGCTGCCGAGATGGCGACATCGTAGCCCTTCTTCCAGTTTTTGGCCTTGAAGGGATGGAGCAGGAAGAGGTACCTTTGCATGCTGATGCAGGTGAGGAAGCAAATACTGGCGTACATGTTCAGGTACTTCAAGTAGAAGCAAAGCTGGCAGAGGAAGAGTCCGAAGGGCCACCTGTAGTTGACGTAGTAATATATCCGCAGAGGCAAAGAGAGAACATGAATGAAGTCCGCGGTGGCCAGGTTTAGCAGGAAGATGATGGTTTTATTTTGCTTTCGGATGAAGAGGCAGAGCATCCACAGGGCGATGCTGTTGGTTAGGAGGCCTGGGATGAAAATGAGGGTGTAGGTGGCAGCATAAAAGGCATGTTGGAAATCTTTCCCGGGTTCTGAGCAATTCGTTCCCGGGCTTGCCGGCATTTTGGTTCCATTGAAGGGGAGAGGACTTGTGAACATCTCACCTTTGGAGGGATTCTGGACACTGTAAGGAAAAAATAGCACATTTATAAAGCAATGGGAGTAGCACTTAAGACTTATACGGTGGTGGCATTCAATTTTTTTTACTGCTGGTTCTGTGGGCCTGGCTTGGTGGGCATGGTTTTGTGGGCCTGGCTTGGTGGGCGTGCCAGGGGAAGGATACTGCAAAATCTCCATTCCCTCCCCACCCCACTAACCTGCTTTCCAGCTCCGTTCTCCTGTGCAGGGAAACAGAAGAACACCCAGCCGATCAACTGGGACTCAATGGGAGGCAGAGAAGAGGTGGGTTGGTGCGGCCAGTCAGAGGTGGGATTTGCCGGTTCTCCGAACTACTCAAAATTTCCACTACCGGTTCTGTTGGAACAGGCTGAATACCACCTCTGGACTTATATACCACCCCATAGTCCTTTACAGGACTCTCTCGGTGGTTGACAATGTCAGCATCTTGCCCCCATATAATCTGGATCCTCATTTCACCAACCTCAGAAGGACAGAAGGCTGAGTCAATCTTGAGCCCTGTCAGGATCGAACTTTAGACTGTGGGCAGAGTTTGCCTGCAATACTTCACTTTAACCACTGCACCACCAGGGCTCCTAATAGCACTAGTCATAGCACTTAGACCTGTATACTGCTTCATAATGTATACAAGCACTCGCTAAGCATTTTACAGAGTCAGCAATTTCCTCCAACAATCTGGGTTCTCATTTTACTGACCTCAGAAGTATAGAAGGCTAAGTCAACCTTGAGCCAGTTAGGATTGAACTCCTGGCTGTGGGCAGAGTTAGCCTACAATCCTGCACCACCGGGGCTCGTAATGCTAATTAAAGGAGAATATCTATAGCTCAGGGTTGAAATGAGGGGTCCTTGGTGCTCCCTGAGCTTTCCCTGAGTAGCACTGATTGTCAGGGTTCTGGCAGTTACCCCCCATTTAAATCATGAGTCTCGAGCCAAACTTCCAAAACTTCAAAAGGATTTATCGGGAGTTAACATGTCAGCACTACCTGGGTGTCGCTGACTCTGAGACACATCATTCACTGTCACCCTTGACCCTGTTTTTCCCCCACCTGTCTGGGTGTATCATAATTCATATTATTAAATGAGACACATCCATAGCCAAGAGTCATCCATCATGTTCTCCAGTTAGATTTTTGCACGGTCAAAACTTCAGTTACAATCTCTGAAAAACTATGCATGGAATGCACTTTCAGTTTCAAGCTGTTGCACTCCTCTTTCAAACCCCCTTTCCCCCACTTCCCTTTCTGTCGGCAACTATAAAACAGCCATAGAAATGTTTTATGAGTTGACACTGATGATGTTATATCTGCAAGAAAAACAACCAGGTTCAAAGGCCACCCTTCAGAGGGCACATTGTTTTGTAATGTTATATTGCAAAGTGTTTTTTGACACGGCATTGTGTTTGAGTAACCCAATTGCAGCTTTCCTCTCTTTTTATTGGAGGACCCAAAACTGTTAAGAAGAGAAGGAAAAAGGGAAAGAACAGCAGCAAATGTCTTAGTTTTTGGCTTCTTTTCAAATTTAGAAAGAAGGACGTTTAGGTGAGGGGAAAATGGGGAAGGGGGAAAAAGAAGGAAGACAGGTGTAGGTATATATATATATATGTATATATATATATATATATATATATATATATATATATATATATATATATATATATATATATAGAGAGAGAGAGAGAGAGAGAGAGAGAGAGAGAGAGAGAGAGAGAGAGAGAGAGAAAGATATTGACTTCCAACTTTTTTGATGCAGTAAAGAACAAAATAAAATTCCAAGCTTAACATTTTACTTTACTAGGTCAATAAATACTAGCCATTTCTGTGTCTAATCGGAAACCACTTTTGGACTTTATGCTTGGGGTGGGAAAAAAATGAAACTTTGATTTTGGATTTTGCTAATTGGATGGGTTTGTTGTTATAGAAATGGCTAGTATATATTACTATGTAAAGGTTAAAAAAGCCAAGGTTGTATGTTATTGCCGTATTCTATTGCATCGAAAGGAATAGGAAATTAATACTTTTCTTTTTCTTCTCCTCTTTAACCTATATTGTACTTTTTCATCTTCCTCTTTTCCCACTGATTTTTGTTTTTGTTGTATTTCTGTGCTTTATATTTTGATAACCTAACAAAATACTGCCTAAGCAGCGGGTTCGACTAGAAGACCTCCAAAGTCCCTTCCAGCTCTGTGATTCTACATTCTATTCTATACTTGAATTTTTTAAAAAAAACAAATACTAGTCATTTCTATGACAACAATCTCTATGAATCAGCAAAACCCAGCATCAAGAATTCATTTCTTTTCTATCTCCAGTACAAAATCTTCATGGGATTTGCAAGCAAAAAGAATTTCTTGCAGAGCTTAATTGCACGAAAAGTTCCTGCAGGTTGTGGTTTTTATTTTCTCCTTCTCGAAATTTGGAATTGTCGTTGACAATTTCATGAATATTTTTAAACTCTCAAGATGTCATGTAAGTGAAGCGGGCATCTTTGGGCACTGGTTTTTATTACAATTTTTCCGTTTCTGCACACTAGCCACCTACCCTATTAGCCTAACCTATGGAAAGCATACTTTCTTGAAAAACCCTGGTAATTTTAATAAAGTTCTTTCAAAAAGAAAGAGCTTGAGAATGGTGGAGCCATTTTGCCCAGCCTGTAAATTATTGTAACTCTCCTTCCACCTAACTGTTTGTTCATGCAGTTCTTAAATTGCTCTTGCATACCATTCATGAGTTTCCTGTTTACCATCTTTGCAAATTAATTCTTATGAAGGCAGCAGCTTCAACTTCATCATTCAGGCGGGAAGTCAATAAAAATCAAATTTCCATCTTCTGCTTTACATAATGATCCCTCTGGGGAAAATGATTCTTACTGCACATTGGTGAAAGAGCTTCTGTGATTTCTATCTCCCTGGAGCATTAAATTATAATGAATACACTCAAGATTGTCATTGACCACAAATGTATTCTGCTTGAGTTTCTTTTTAAGCTGGCTCTAACGGATAGCTGGCTGAATGCAAGCTCTATTATACAGCTAAGAGCTTAATCGAAGAGAATACTTGTAGCTCAGGAAACGTGATGTTCTCTGAGCTTGGTTATTTGCTTGCAGACATTTTATTACCAACTAGGTAACAGCATCAATGCTGGAAGAGAATGGAGTCTGCAAGGAGGAGGAGGAGGAGAGAATGCCGACAATGGCTGTGTGGTCTTGGTGCTCTCTGAGTTTGGTTGTTTTCTTGCAGATATTTCATTACCCAACTAGGTATCATCATCAGTGCTAGAAGGTAGTGGGCTTGCTTTCTCTTTGTATACTAGTGGCTTTCCCTGTTGTTGGTGGCAGTATTCTTAGTGGCTTCTTGATTTGGCTATTATTTACTGTTAGCTTGTTTGTCTGCAATGGTAGTTCCTTGATTGAGGTATTGTTTGTTGCTTGTTTGTTGGTTTTGTGTTAATCTGGGACTATTTCTCCTTGAGCAGCATGCAGGCAGCGGTGGCCTTATCTCACAAACAACCTACAGAGATTTTTTCATAAGATGTGACTTACAGGCAGGACATGCACCCAAAGGATGCTTGGTTTCCAGAACAGGAACAAACAAGAAACTGAAGTTGCACCTTAATTTCAAAAACTCTCTTTAGACCAGTTCATGCCTTATAAGGAAGGACATTAGAGCAATGATGCGATGTGTGTGTGTAACTTTTTTAGTTTTATTTCGCACATTGTCAGGCAACTACATTAACATGAACCCAAGATACATATAGTGAAGAAAAATAAAAAGTATATAAAAGGTCTACTACAACCTAAACAAAGAGAGGGGTACTATACATATAAACGTTACCATATTTAAAGAGCGTACTGAATTATAATCTATTGCTATTAGGTTAAAAAGACAGTTTGTAATATGATGGCTAGAAATTGGGAGAAGGTGAATTCTAGTCCTTCGTTAGAAACAAAGCCTTGAGCCAGTCACTTTCTCTCAGCCCCAAGAAGGAGATAATTGGAAACATCAAGGGGTCAGCTTCAAAATTTTTAGCAAAGGGTTCTCTGCCAGGTTGCTGGGTGAGCGTGGCCATGATGGGCATGGCCTAGCCAGCCTCCTGCACCATGGTGCAGGGGGGCATTTTCACCCTCCCTGTGCTACAGAGCAGGGGTCTCCAACCTTTTGGACCTCAAGGACCACCAAGCTCATAATTTAGATCCCAGGGACCACTAACCGATTCTGTGGGTGTGGCCTAATTTGTGGGTATGGCTTGGTGGTCATGTGACTGGCTAGGCATGGGTTGTATGTAAATATTATAAATATTTATATAAATATTGTTTTTTTTTATAAAACAGAGCAACTTTTACCCAAAATCAGGAAAATAGGCAGATTGAGTTCCTCACAGAATCACAGATTCATTCAGAGATCTATCTGCTATTGGCTAGCTCAGTCCGTCACATAAAATTTGCTTGCAAGCAAACTCACAAAATTAACTCACAACACACCATGCATGTAAATATTGAATTTTTTATTTTAAAAAAGAGCAACTTTTACCCCAAATCAGGCAAAGCAGGCAGATTGAGTTGCTCACAGAATCATTTAGTGATCTATCTATCTGCCATCGGCTAGCTCAATCTCTCAAATTTACTTGCTGTGAATCTGCACTGAATTTGCTTGCAAGCAAAGCCTTCAGTCCTAAGGGAGGTTCGGCTGTGCTGTGCTGAAGATCTAAAGACTAGCTAGAAAGCAAGAAATCCAACCATTTCCTGCTTCCTAGCTAATCTAAGTCTCCCAGAAAAGCAGAACAGATGATGGTCGGAAAAAGGAAAAATAGCAATTTAGCAGGCAAGTTTACCAGGTAAGGAGTGAGTGAGGAGGATTCCCGCTGGCCATGTGGGCGGTGCAGCCTTATGTTTCTGCACAGCCTGGATTAATTGCTTTGTGGGGGTGCTCTGGGGGTGAGATTTCTCTGCGGCACACCAAAATTTTCTCATGGCCCACGAATGTGCCGCGGCCCACCGGTTGGTGACCGCTGCTTTAGAAAACCTCTCTAGTATTTGGGAGAATAATTTTAATATATATAAGCCAGCCTAACAGGAGTCAAATACCATCTATGTTTAATTTTCCACTTCACTTCTTGTACTGAAACTGAAGTGAAGAAGTGAATCTGGTTTCTGTAAGCGCTGCCATTTTTTTTCTCCTGTACCAAGATCAATACCCCAAGCTTCCATCTGATAACTCTCCTATTTTAAATTACAATAATAATCCATAAACTTTTGAAATTCCTTTTGGGTGGTCTGAATAAGGAAGTATTCTCAAAATTTGTATAAGGCTTTATTGCCAACATTCTAATATTTCTATTGCCCAGAATTCAATTCAGTTCAGTTCAATTTATTATAGACATGGACCAGAGACCAGAACAAATAAAAACACTCGATAAATACACAATTAAAAATTCTAGAGTGAAATAATAAATAGCAATAAAATCTATGATAAAATCCAGTCTGTCAATTATACATGGTCTAACTATACTAAAATTACAGCCCATAAATTGCGTGGCCCATAGTTGATTTATTACTAAAAGGAAAAGGAATAAGCAGTGCAAAGAGTTTGCCACATTTGCTGTATTAAACAGCTATGGCAGGTTTGACGTGTGTTTCCCCAGTGTTTCCCCAGAAGAATCCCCAGTGCGATTGTAAAAAGAAACATTGAAGAAGTATGTGATGCCCAGTCTCCACCTCTGCCAAGAATACTATTATCTATCTTACCCTGAAATTAGACCCTGTGTTTTGTTTTATATTTTTTGATATGGTCATAAGACCAATCAGTTAATAAACTATCTATGTAGCTATTATACCCAGAAGAGATTTGAGCTGATATTGGAAAGGCTACCATAGCGTATCACCTCTTTGTTGTGGTATCTGGTCTTTATTGAGAGGCTCTGTGGCTATACAAATCTTTTAATCTATACAAATCCTGTGCTTCTTAGAGAGTTCATGTTAGTCAAAAGTGCATGTAACTTTTGCAGGTCGCTGATTTGCAATACAGCAAGATCTGAATGCAGCTTTTGGACAAAACCAATTTTGTGCCACATGCGATACGCCTTCTTTCGGTGGCCTGATAAATAAGTTTTCCTTATTTATGCAATTGAAATGCAAAGCACAATCCTGGTGAGCATCCATTCCAAAAAAAAAAAAAACAACCCTGGACTTCTTGATGCACCGGTTCTTCTCAAGAAGTGGGGACCGCTGTGGGTGGTGGCTGTATCTTTGCCCAAGTGTATCTTGTGTGCCAATGGCACCCATTCCTGGACTGGCAGGCCCTGCTCACAGTCAACCCTTGCCCATTTCCTAGTGGGATTATTACAATCTGCACTATATGGGGCTAGAAGTGGTCCAGAATGCGGTAGCTCATGCAGTGATGAGTGCCCCTTGGTTTGTCCATATTACACCGTTGTTGCATGAGCTGCACCGGCTCCTAATTTATTTCTGGGTGGAATTCAAGTCGTTAATAATCTTTAAAGACCTATACCAGTGTTTCTCAGCCTTGGCAGTTTGAAGGTGTGCAGATGGACTTCAACTCCCAGAATTCCCCATTCTGGGAGTTGAAGTCCACTTTTCTTCAAACTGCCAAGAAACACTGCCCTACATGGTTCAGGATCAGCTTATTTGGAGGACTGCTTCTCCCAGCTAAGATGGACATGCTCCAGGTCTCTTTCCTTAAGTGTTGTCAGTTGGACTTCAGAAACAGGCCTTTTCTATTAAAACAAACAAACAAACAAACCTCCCCTGTTCCACTGGACTCTAGAAACCAGATTCTCTCTTCTATATTTTTATCCTTTTGTATCTCAGTCAAACAGCAGTTTCGCTCATTGTGTTTCTCCAGTGATAATCTCCCCAAATTTTCAGGAGAGGCATAAACTGGTATATTTGCTCACTTCCAACTTTCCCAAGCACAGTCATTAGGTAGAGACCAACTTGATCGTATGAAAACAAGATCTTTATTACATTTTTTTTTTGCCTAACTAAAGAGGAACATTCTTTCAAGACTGCAGATGGGGAGGGATTAAAATCTACCCTGTCTGGAATTCCACACTTCAAATTCTGAAAATCTTACCTCATCTGGAGTATCAGCAAAAGCGAAGGGTGTAGAAAAAGTAACCTTTGGATAGCAAATACTTGCTTGGTTCTCTTTTGGAGAGTGACTCAGAGAGGAAAAGAAAGACCGTTGATTGGATCTTGTTATTGCAACTGTCTGAACAAGGTTCTCTTTGCAGGAAGTTAAGAAGAAGAAAATTTTGCATTTACTGTGGTTACAGAAATAAGGCTTATAGGCAAGAATTCTGTCACACAATGAAGTGTTGCGGTGTTTGAAAAGATACAAAGCCTGAATGGACACCTGGTTATAGTCGTTTTTGTAACCACAAGATACAGCAATCTGAGCTGAGAAGGCTTTGCCAAACAATAGATCTTCTGCTGGTGGCAGAAGTTCACTCAGGAAATCAGGCAGAGACAATGTAATATTTAACATGTAGATAGAACTTTTTTTTTTTTTCAATAACTTTCAGGAAGAAAAGTGTTTGGGGCAAAAGAAACAAGTCCTCTCTGAACTTTGGAACTGTTTTGGAAAACTAGACTTGGATGTCTAAATCAATTTGAACTGATGCTTCAAACACCTTCAATTCAGGCAGATTTGAGGTATGAAACCATCTAAATAAATTTGGACATGTTCCGTTCCAAGTGATACTTCCACAAGATTGTAACTCATGAAATATTACCACCAGCACAAAAAATAATTCTTGATACCAGCTACTAAGGAAGATGGATCTGCCTAAATCTAAGGAATCTCCACAAATTTTGTTCAGAATTGATTTAGTTCAGATTTCTTCAGATCCTCATCTAGAGAGTGTCAGAGTGTCTCCAACTTCTGTTTAGGACTGTCTAGAAGTTTCCATCCAGTCATATCAGCACTTTCAGGTTGTCCAGAACAGGAAACTGACTCCACAAGAAGACTAACAGAATAACAGAGTTGGAAGGGACCTTGGAAGTCTTCTAGTCCAACCCATGTTCAACAGGAGATACCATACCACATGGCTGTCCAAAATCTTCTTAAAAGCTCCCCTAGATGGAGCACCCATAACTCCTGAAGGCAAGCCGTTCCACTGATTAATTATTTTCACTGTCAGGAAATTTCTCCATTTTTTTCTTGGTTGCTTCTCTCTCCTTGGTGAGTTTCCACCCATCGCTTCTAGTTCTGCCTTCAAGTGCTTTGGAGAATAGCTTGACTCCCTCTTCTTTGTGGCAGCCCCATAGATATTAGAACAGCGCTGTCATATCACCCCTAGTCCTTCATTTCATTCAACTAAAATACCCCATTCCTGCAACCCTTCTTCATATGTTTTAGCCTCCAAGGCTTGATTAAGATCTGTTGTATAAACAGGTTCCTGGAAATTTGATTGTACTCTTCCTCCTTCTCATTTATACCTCACTGAGTTAGGGAAGAGTCACTTTGAGTCTCTTCCTAGCACTATTTCTTTTCCCGGGTCTCAAGCCACGTCTCTGCTCCCACTTTTTTGTGTGTGGGGTGAGAGGAGTAATGGCTTCTGAGTATTTCTCGTCTCATGGCCCTCTACAGGTAAATCTGAGAATATAAGCTTGTGAATATTTCTGGAAAGCTGTCTGCAACAACAGGAAGTTTTGACCAAGAGTTACATAATGCATATGTGGTTGTCTCTTCATCGATTCAAAACAGCATATTAAGTCACATTACAGCATGGCTGTTTTTGTATGAAGTTCCTGGAATGAATCCAATATGAATAAATACCAAATTCAGTTTCATTTTTGACCTGGAAATCAGATTAACAAGCAATTGTAGGACTCTTGCTGTGTGGTAGAGGCAGATAGGTCGATGAAATATTGCAGCAACAAACAATAACTCCACATTTTATTGTTATTCATCGTAATAATAATGACTCCGTTTCATATTGTTCCCGAGATTGTTATGTGGAGATATCCAGCGCTAGAGGGGTCTTTTGGGAAAGTGAGGGTCATCATCCCTTGTGTGAAAAAGTTATTTCAGTAGATTAAATGCAGGGATTACCAAATGTTTGATACATCACATTCCCTTTTTAAAACGTTTTTAGATGCCTGCAATGTCCTATCCAGGGGTGGGATTCTACGGGTTTGGATCGGTTCGGGTGAATCGGATGTTAAGTTGTCATCTGATTCACCGAACTGGTTTTTCACCCAACCGGCTGGCCCTGCCCATCCCACCCCTCCCAGAAGTGTCCACGTGATGCAGGTAAGTGCGGGGTCCACGTGGAGCCTCTGAAAGGGGGGAAATGGACCTTCTGGAAGTACCAGAAGTCCAGAAATGGGCCTGTTTCCAGCTTCCGGAGGTCCTCCGGAGCCCAAGGAGGCTGTTTTCACCCTCCCGGAGGCTGGGGGAAACCTCCGGACCCTTGGGAAGGTAAAAAATGGCCCTCCCAGAAGTTCTAGTAGGCCACGCTCACCATGGCCACGCCCACCCAGCAACCAGGTAGCAAACCGGTTGCTGGGATTTTTGTATCCCACCTGTCTCATTACATTCATCAACCATTTTGTACACACTGGGTCTTCACACACGCACACATCAGTCTCTCCCATCAGCCCGTTTCCAAATGAACAACCAAATACACACACACACACACACAGAGTATTTTGTGAGTAAGCTCTTCATAACATTCATTCCCCACAGAGATTAGAATGCCCCCCTCTCTAATACTCTTCCGGGAGGCACTGAAGACCTGGTTCTGCCAGCGGGCCTGGGGTGGGCGGGAGTTGGGGTATGTGTGATTTATTTCTTTATTTCCAGATTTTGTTCTATTGTACTTTATTAAATTATTTGATTCTTTTTGTTAGTTTTTATTGGGTTTTTTTGTTTTAAAAAGTATGATTTTACATTCTGTAAGCCGCCTCGAGTCTCCATGGCGAATAGGCGGCAATATATAAAATCAATAAATAATAAAATAAAATAAAATAAAATAATAAAATAAAATAAAATAAAATAAAATAATAAAATAAATAATAAAATAAAATAAAATAAAAAATAATAAAATAATAAAATAAAATAATAAAATAAAATAATAAAATAAAATAAATAATAAAATAAAATAAAATAATAAAATAAAATAAATAACACATGAGTAGTTTCCTAATCCTGGATGTGAAAGTTGGCAGGAAATTACTTTACCAAACTCACCTAAATTCTTGGTGTCTTCTTATAATGATATTACCTAGTTTGGAATGAAAAGTCTTCAAGGGAAGAATCCAGGAGATTCTCTGTCATCCAGGTCATGGTTGTCCCAAAGAGGCTTTTCCAAAGCCCAACTGGATTTTGTTTTTCTCTTTGTACTTACTATTTCGGCCACAAGATGGTGATCTATACCTTTAACGATTGTTGCATTTTTTCTTTTTTGCTCTCTCTCTCTCTCACACACACACACAAACTCCTCACCCCGAAATCAGATGTCAATCAAGGGGAAAGAACAGAGTACAATCCCTTGTAGAACTTTCAGCTTCAGAAAATTGTTCTTCCTTTACTCTATTTTCTTTGGAAATGGTTTTCGGAGCGAAGCGATTATTTACAGTACTGGGAGATATTTAAAACATTAATGCTCTCTACTCCACCCTGGAAGATTTCTGCCCTTGATTCAGGGGTGGGTTGCTGGGGGTTCTCAGGACTTCCGGAGAGCCCCTAGCTATGATTCTGTGCAGTTTGGAGAACCCCCAAATCCCACTCCCGGCTGGCCCCACCCACCCTGCCCCTCCCCTCCCAGGAGTCTCCACGCGGCCAGTTCTGGATGCAGGTAATTGTAGGGGGCACGTGGAGGGTTGGGGAGGGCGAAAAATGGCCTCCTGGAAGTTTGGGAAGGCTGGAAATGGGCCCGTTTCTGGCTTCCAGAGAGCCTCCGGAGTACGGGGAGGCCTTTTTGCCCTCCCAGAGGCTCGAGGAAAGCCTCCGGAGCCTGGGGAGGGCAAAAATGTCTCCCCCAATGATGCAGGAGGCCAGCTAGGCCATGCCCACCATGGCCACGCCCACCCAGCAACTGGGCAGAGACTCCTTTTTGAAGCCCACCCCCTGCCTGGATTCCAGAGTAATTAAAAACACGAAAGCCTTCAAAATTTGCAAGCTAATGATCCTTTTCTTTCTTTCTTTCTTTCTTTCTTTCTTTCTTTCTTTCTTTCTTTCTTTCTTTCTTTCTTTCTTTCTTTCTTTCTTTCTTTCTTTCATTCTCTGTATGGTCTTCACCATTTCTTTGTTCTTTTTTATGTAGTGCATTAATTTTCTACAGAAAATAAATATAACCAAAGAATGATTAAGGTAGAAAAAATAGGGAAGAGGAAGTGCAAAGGAAGAAAGAAAAACAAAAAGATAAGATAACTTTATTGTCATTTTTTTTTACTGCGAGTGCACTGGCCCACTTTAAAAATGAAATTCTGTTGCCGGCTCTCAAGAGAAAGTGTGTATCTATCCAAACACATACATAACACACATATACACATGCTATATACAGTACATACATAGATATGTCTGTATGTACATATTTACATACATAAATGTGTATGTATATTTGTAAGGTGCAAGTATAAATATATATCTGCACCATACATATAAATATATACTTGCACCATACATATATCTTCATCATCATACTCTTTTAATGACCCCATAATCCCTTGCAAGGTGGAATCTGGGCAGTTGAATGGAGCTAGTCTTTTAATGGCCGGATGCCCTTCCTGTCACCAATGCGGAGTTTTTTCAGCAGTGTGCCCAGAGAGAGAAATTTGTCAGAAATGGTTTAGGCCAGGGTCTTCTGCTTGGACAGGGGGTTGGACTAGAAGACCTACAATGTCCCTCCCAACTCTCTTGATCTGTTAAAACGATTACAGAAATAAAATACATTAACCTTTTGATCATAAATTCAATAATGCCCAGTGTTTCTGATCTCAAACATTTCTTAATCTTGCATTCCAAAATTAGCGGTTAGTCTTTCTGCCAGCTTCTAGAGAAAAAAGGCACAAAGTGATGTTCATGTAGAAACAAATTTAGACAAAGTCTTTCCTTTAGTCAAGGATGAGAATCAATTAGACAATCGGCTAATTAAAATCAGGCACGAGCTGGGAAAAACCCAAATCTTCACTTTGTGACTTGGAGTGCAGACTCCATGCTAAATATTTCTCAAGTGGTTAAGAATTCCATGGAAGGGAACAGGCTACCTGGGTGCCAAACCTTTAATTTCTACCAAACTTGTAGCTATTAAAGTTTAGATACACTAAAAGGAGAATTCCCTTTAAGTGCTGCTGAGGAGAGTTCAGGAGAGGAAGACATCTGTTTCATAGATTTTAAAAACTACTATTGGAAGAAATATCCATCTGGTTCAGTTCCAAGGCGGAGAAAGGCTCTGGAGATAAAATGGAGGCTGGAGGCCGATTGGAAAAACGGTTGAATGATGAAGCAGAACCACATAGGTTTATGCTTCTGGGCAGCTGACCACATGGAGTTGAGAGTGAGGGGTTTTATTACCTTCTCTTGGGCTTTGCACTTGAGCTTCTAATTCCTGTGCAAAAACATGTATTCTATTGGCTGTTGTCAGACTCCCATGGGGCCATGTAGCGGGTCATATTTGTCTGAGCTAAGTTTGATTGAAGTTCGTACTGCTGATGCAACGAAGGGGCCTTGGGCAATTCCTATTGTGGCTGTGGGCTAATCCTATCTTTGTTCAGTCCTTGCTGCAGGGAATTTTTGCCTATGAATAGAACTATCTGATACTGTGCTTCTTTCAATAAGCTCTTTGAGTTAGAGAGCTTAAGTGCTGACATCTGTTGAGGGCGATTAAGAAAGGTGAGGGCTGCTTTCTCCCTCTAAAAAAAGCATGTTTCTCAATTTCTCATCCAGGGAAATATAACATTCTGCCTTTTTAAACATTTCTCAGAATATTTCATTATTCTAGAAGAAAGGTGGGTGCTAACTTTCTACACCTTGGATGTGGTAGAAGGAGATGGACAGGCAGAAATTTGCCCATCTGGTTTCTTAATGAGCATCAGATCAAATTCTCCTCCTCTTTCTCTCTCCTCAGCAAGAAAGAAAGCCCATCTTCAAACAAAACTCCAAAAAGACTTGTTCTATTTGTTCTGGACCTGAGATTCTACAAATAAAATGACCCAATGTTGAACTTATGCCCCAAGTCCAGGATTCCTGACATGGGCTTTTCTCTATCCAATGATTCAATGGGTCCATAGAAGCTCGTGTTTCCCTTTGCATGACTAATCCTTTGCATTTCCAGCAGACTGA
Source organism: Pseudonaja textilis (assembly GCF_049901715.1). NCBI lineage: Eukaryota > Metazoa > Chordata > Lepidosauria > Squamata > Elapidae > Pseudonaja > Pseudonaja textilis. The sequence continues at coordinate 8,538,893 of NC_142001.1, read as the reverse complement.
AAAACAAACAGACGCAAAGCAAAGGAAGGAAGGAGGTGGCAATTAAGACCCGTCTACCCTGAAGTGACTCCACCGGGGCAGGAAAAGGCTGTCTCTTGTCCCCTATTCACCCATTTTGTTTGAGAGATGTTTCTTTCCCAAACAGGATTTTCTGGCTTCCTTAGCTACGAAGATTTCTGCATCAAGGCCCAAAAATCAAAGACAAATTAGGAAAACACAAATCATTACTAATGCCACTCTATAAAGCCTTAGGAAGACCACACCTGGAATCCTGCATCCAGTTTTGGTCACCAGACTATAAAAAAGATGTTGAGGCTCTAGAAAAAGTGCAGAGAAGAACAACCAGGATGATCAGGGGACTGGAGACTAAAATATATGAAGAAAGGTTGCAGGAACTGGGCCTGGCTGGTCTAGGGAAGAGAAGGACCAGAGGAGACAGGATAGCAGTCTTCCAATATTTGAGGGGCTGCCATAGAGAGGAGGAGGGGGTCAAGCTATTTTCCATAGCACCCAAAGGCCAGACAAGGAATAATGGATGGAAACTGAACAAGGAGAGATTCAACCTGGAAATATGGAGAAACTTTCTGACAGCGAGAACAATCAACCCATGGAACAGTTTTCCCTCGGAAGTTGTGGGAGCGCCATCACTTGAGACCTTCAAGAAGAGATTTGTCAGAAATGGTGTAGTAGAGTCTCCTGCTTGGGTGTGTGTGTGGGGGCGGGTTGGACTAGCTTCTGCCAATCTAATAGTTCAAAAGCATGTAAAAAATGCAAGTAGAAAAATAGGGACCACTTTGGTGGGAAGGGAACAGTGTTCCGTGCACCTTTGGCGTCTAGTCCTGCCAGCCACATGACCACGGAGATGTCTTCGGACAGTGCTGGCTCTTTGGCTTTGTAACGGAGATGAGCACCGCCCCCTAGAGCTGGAAATGACTAGCACAGATGTGCAAGGGGAACCTTTGTCTTTAGCTGGCTATTAAGTCATTAATTATTGTTTCCTTTCGCCAAATACCTGATAGGTAGGTGGTAAATCAGCACTCCTATTGATTGACAGAATACAGAATGATAGACTTACAAAATAGTAGTCGGTGAGGGGGCCATTTAATGAGGAATTCCAGGCATAGGCACGACAGAGATGTGCCATCATTTGGGGCAATAAGGACAATCTAGGAAGAGTATGTCTCACATCCAGAATTGATGGTTAAAGACCTTGGTAAATATGACTGTGGGGTTTTCTCTGGCTCTGGTTTACTTGCACCATAGTCATCACGATATCGTCTTAATTTACTCTTAAATGCTTGCCATAGTTTACCTGCCATTGGTCTTAGGAAGGCTCATCAGAAAGATATGAAGGAAGGAAAGTAGATTCATGGTAAATCACTTTCCCAAGGTCCTTTCAACCTAGAAACTGTCTTTTTTTTTTTTAGCATCCAGGTTTTTCACAATTTGTCTAAAGTTTTTATATTCTAGATATATATGGCAAGGCCACTGAAAACCTATGCTCCCTAAGTACTAACAAAGGAGAATATTTGTAGCTCAGGGTTGACACGAGGGGTCCTTGGTGCTCTCTGAGCCCGCTTGTTTTCTTGCAGATGTTTCATTATCCCAACTAGGTAACATCAGGGCTGGTTAGGAGTGGAGTTTGCTGTCAGTTTATATTCTGGTGTCTTGTTTGTCAATGTTGGTGGAGTTGGTCTTAGAGTTTCTTTGGCTGGGCTGTTTCCTGTTGGCTCTTTGTCAGTTTCTTGATTGGGGTCTTGTGGAGTTGATTGTTCCTTTGCTTTGCATCTTTTGGCTGCCATAGTAACAGGGGGGAGGAGAGGTGAAATAATTGTGGGAAGTGAGCTGGAGGCTTTGAGAATAAACTGTGTAAGTTTGGGGGGTGGGGAGTTTTTTGTTTATGCTTCTTTGCTGTGCTATGCGCAAGCGCAACTCTTTATTAAAATAGGCCAAGGTCAACAGATGCCTGCATCACCACCTGAAGATGCCCCATATGACATAAATGCAACTTTCATTGGACGGACATTTTGAACTATTGTGGGTGGGAACGCTTCCATCACTTTGTATCCGTGATTTACGCGCCCATTTTCTCAGATTCTTTTGTTGCTACCACTTGACTTTCAGTAAAAGATATCTTTTCCCTAATCAACGGAGTCTAAGTGTTTCTTTCTTGGATTTTAAATGGACATTATTCTGAATCTGAGGAATTGAGCATGAAAATTAACCTTGGAGTTAATCTATCTATGCTGATCTGGGTGCTGCCCAAACAGGGAACCAATAGAGCCTGGCACCTCTCCACCATCAATCAGCACCCAGGTCACCATAGATTAACTCCAAGGTTAACATCAGGCCAACAATCAAGTAGACAAGACCCCAACCAATCAAGAAACTGCCAAAGAAGCCAGCAGCAAACAGCCCCACCAAAGAACCACTAAGATTGACCCCCACCAACACGGACAGAGCAAGACACCAGAATATAAACTGAGAGCAAATCCCACTTCCTACTAGCACTGATGATGTTACCTACTTTGGTAATGAAATGTCTGCAAGAAAACAAGCAAGCTCAGAGAGCACCAAGGACCACTCAGAACGTTCAGCAATTATTATACAAGGGTAGCTTCAAAGTGATGTTACACTTTTAAGAGAGATCAAGTTTAATCCAAGGATATGGCAGTTTCTTGAATGGGGGTATTGCAAGTAGAATTGGGTCCTTTCATCTGGGATGTTAGATGGCCAGTCGCTCAATTCATCTTGCAGTCTTCAAGAAATGGCTGTAAATGACCTTCTTTAGAAGCATCTTCATGAACAATTAACATGTCTTCTTTTCATCACAAAAGCTCTTTTTTAGATTGTGTGTCTATAACTTTGTGTGTCAACAGATGGCAGCACCAGACAATTTTGTCAGAAGCCAAGTCGGATTGGAACTGGTTAGAAAATTAATAAGGAAGTTCAGAAGTTGGAAAGTTGAAAAACCATTCTATTATGAAGGCAATGGGAAAGCACTTCCAAATGTTTGCCAAGAAAATGACATATCTCCATGCAGTCACCCCCCAAAAAAGAAAAGATATGTTGGAAAAACTCAATGGCAATACAATTTTTCTATTTTTTACTGATGCCAGAATTGCAAATGCCAAGAAAGTTAAGGTCTCCACTGACAATCTCGAGTTGAAATACACCTTTCAGCACATTTCCCTAATTTTATTCCTTCTAATTGTGTTGGGACTACAGTTTCTGGAGGACATCAAGCTGGAGAAGGTTGATTTAGAAGAGGATCCAAAGTTTGCAGGATATGATGTTGTAACAAGCGGTAGCTAGCATGGATCCGTATGTATAAGCAACACTCATCAGATGGAAAGAGAATGGGCAATAAAAAATCGCACCTTCAAGATGGGTGAAAACTTCGAGTCCTGTTCTTTCTTTTTCAATAACCCTGAAACTTGGGATACATTAAAAAAAAAAACTTCAGCGGAAATTCTGCTGAAAACCACACTGAGTGAAAGAAGCAGCGGCCAATCTGAACTACATTTCCAGATGGTTTGCTGGATGAAGATCAAAGCTACCATCTGACGGTTATGGTCTCATGATTCTAGAGATTAATTAGAAATTGCTACAATGCTAAGAACGACTTCAAATAAAAATAAGAGAGGATTCTGGGATCTTCTGGTGTGAGGTTGACGATAGTTTGCAAAAGAAAGAAATGTTGGCAGGGAGGGGTAGAAGGAAGCTATGAACTGCTCGGTAAGACAAACACAGGATTGTCAGAAAATGTTAAGCCACACAAACCCAGGAAAGTGTTCTTCCACTCCATTTATGAATGTGTGAAGCTGTTGTTTTTGGAAACAACAAGCAGAACAATTTCAGTCTTTTTCTAAACAGGTACTGATCACACCTCCACCTCGTTTTTCAAGGATTTGAAATGTTCACTTGTTTCACTTGTTCATTGTTAAAATTAGAATACTATGGCAATAGTAAGAGCGCTTAGACTTATATACCACTTTATAGTGCTTTACAGCCCCTTTCTAAGCATTTAGAGTCAGCATGTTGCCCTCAACAATCGGGGTCCTCATTTTACTGAACTTGCAAGGATGGAAGGCTAAGTCAACCTTTTTTTTCCCCAAAAAGTTTTTTATTTTTTTTTATTTTTACGCATCTCCTCACGTGAGCAACGTGATTCCGGATTATAACACTTGTACATAGTCATGTTTTCATTTCAGGCTGAGTCAACCCTGAGCAGGTCAGGATCTAAGTTCTAGCAGTGGGAATGCAATGTTAGCCTTCAATTCTGCATTCTAACCACTGAGCCACCACAGCTCTTTGCTCGATGGCTCTTAGAAAATTGTCTTATACGATGTTTCCAATCTTCTCCAAGATCAGAGGGAGGATTCCAGAGAGAAAGTTCCAATATTAAAAAAACAACAACAACCTTCTCTGCAGTCTCTCCAGAGACATCTGTAGGAGTTCCAAAAAGTGAAGATGGTAGCCAAAACCATGCATTTGAAGTCCTGCCCCTTTTTTATATGCATGGCCTAGCACTGATGATGTTACCTAGTTGGGTAATGAAACATCTTCAACAAAACGACCAAGCACAGCAAGGACGCCCAGTTCAACCCTGAGCTACAAGGATTTTCTTCTATTGGGACACAGCTTCTGTCATATAACTGGAGCTGCCATCAAGACTTTATTTTTAGATAGACACAGACAGACAGACAGACTTATCTCCCTTAGCTTCTAAAACTACCAATTTTTCTAACCTGGGGGAAATGAGTTTGCTAGGAAACGTGTTTCCATCACAACAAACTTCATCCTAGAAGCTCGAAGTGAGCTTTTATGTGATGATGCTCTTCTCTCACCCCCCCACCCCCCCACAAAAGAAAACCCCGTAAAGGAGATTATGAGATTGTATTCCAAAATGAGTTTATTGCGGAGCAGAATTCTCAGCTGCTCTGTTTAAATCCATTTTTCCCCACTTCTGAGCGAACTTCTATTCAGATAATGAGCGCAGCATCTGAAAGAAAAAACAGAGCCCCCTCGCCATGAATGCTAATTACTTGTGTGCGTGCCCATCAAACACACATTTATGCAGGCATTCGTCTTTATTTCAATTAATAAGAAAAGAAAAAAGACCTCCCCCCACCCGTCTTGCTATTTGCAATCCTCAGCAACCCGGTAGGATCTCTGGATAAATTTATTTAAGGCCTTAAAATGACAAAATAATGAATCTTTTCAGCTACACTTTTGGCAAATGAAAAGAACCTGGGATTATACGTGAGAAAACTGACCACAACTCTTGGCTTGTAAAACTGAAAAAAAGAAGGAAAAAAAAAAGAGGAACATTGTAAACTTTGGCAGGACCTTGAATTTAAAATAGAAAGCAAAATAAGAAAAAAAAAAAAAAGAGCAGGCATTATGCTAGGTTTTAAGAGTCCCTTTGGTCCAGTCCCAGCTAATTTTTTTTCCTTTGCTAGCTTTCTAGTTTCCGTTAGGGAGGCTAGGCTGTGGTCTCGGCTCCAAGTCTTTAAAGCAGAAGCTTCCCATTCCTCCCCTGTCCCCCTCCCACAATTAAAAATGAAATAAACTTGTCAGAAGTTCTGCTCACAAGGAACAACGTTAAAAGCCGCCCCAGAGATTGCATGAGAAGAGGCACTGGCTCCCTCCTCCTTCCTTGCTTTCAACTTTGGCCCACTTAAACGCTCTTCTTCTTCTTCTTTCATCCAAAGAGAGGTTTCTACTGTTTTCATTTCAACTCAGAATGAGGTTCTGGCACCAGGCATGGTGACCACGGAAGTTCAAAATCTTCTAAATCCCATCTGTGTGAAAGAAAAGGGAGGGGGAAGCCACTTCCCCAGCGATAGGAGAGTAGTGATGAGACGTTGCTGGAGATATTCTTATTTACTCCTCCTTTGTGTCCTGACCATCCTCCAGCCCAGGGAAGAAACTGGAAGGGGGTATTAAGTAATCCCACCTTGAGCTTCTGCAGGGAAATTAGGATAAACATCTAAGAAAAACAGGTTGGATGCAAATTGGAAGAATTTGAGAATTCAAGGAGGTTATTCAATGCTTGATTCTTATGAAGAACCATTTTGTGCCCACTTGCAATCTCCCTGAATTCACTAGATGACATATGTTGGGTATATGGATACACCAACCAGTTTTGGGTTGAATAAATATGTAAACCTAGGATTAAGTGTCTATGTAGCTTTAAACAAGAAACTGCAATGTCATTGTGGGTGCGGTTCCAGGCAGCCATATAGGTAGGAAGGGAAACATAATAGACCCCGGCTTCTGGATGCACCTGGTTCTGTTTCCTGGTCTGCTGCCTGCTGGAACGTCTGTCTGCTTACTATTGGAGGCTACTGTGCCAGATACCTTTTGGACTGTTTGCTTGGTGAGCTGTGGATTCAGCGTTGTCTTTGAGTGAAAGGTATCGGGAGGAGAAGATTTACAAGCAGATAAGGACATTGTATTTACTGTTAATGGACTTGATAACTGGATGGATATACTGGATAATGATATATGGACTGAATGACACTTCTTAATCTCTGTGTGAATTAAATAACTATTTTAAAACCACAAACAGTGTTTTTGTCTCCAGTGTGTGTATACTCTTGGGCCCACTCTCTCTCTCATTTGCCTGCCTGGCTTGACTGCTGCTGCATACTCTGCTTGGGGGTTTATCCCCAAACACTAACATTGGTTATGGGCCCAGCAGAGTGCACAGTCTAACTAACCAGGATATAGCAGTGAGAGCTGGTGGGAGTTGCACACTACTGTAAATACAAACTGTTTGTTAAATAGTTATTTTTCACAAGAGCAATGGCACAAGTAAATTTGCCACATCTGTCCATGATATCCAGACTAGATGGAACAAACTATGTTTCATGGTCAATGAAATGTAGTTTACTTCTACGAAGAGAAGGTTTGTGGAACATAATAACAAACCCACCAGATGTATCTAATTTAAATCCTAATAATGAAGAGGATTATAAACTGATACAGGACTATGAACAAAAGAATGAACAGGCTTTGTGCATCATAGGACTGACTCTCTCAGACCAGCAACTGATACATATTCGTGGAGTGGAAAGTGCTGCCAATTGCTGGGATAATCTCAAGAAGATTTATGTTCGAGACAGTGTAGGAGCTCATATCAATCTTACACAGAAGCTGTTTAGAACACATCTTGAGAGCAATGGAGACATGTTAACTCATTTAAACTGTATGAAAAGCATTTTTCTAGAATTGCAAGAAAAAGAGCTTATATTTAATGAGTTGCAACAAGTATACATTATATTGTCTTCTTTGGATCGAAGCTATGATGATTTCGTGACTGCATTAGAGGTATTGCCAAAAGACAGTTTATCAATAACTGAGATAACCGGCAGGCTATTAGAAGAAGCCAGAAGAAGGAGTGAACGTGACCAGCTGAGAGCAGATAAGCCTAATGAAGAGAAATTATCTTCAAAGCCTGAAAGAAACCAGCTATGCAAGGTAAAGCACCCGGAAGAAGAGAAGTTATCTTCAACGGCATACACAATTAAAAAGTGTTTTAATTGTGGAGGCAGAGGACATTTGGCAAGATTCTGCAGAAAAAGAAAAAGCCAGAATTTAAAGAAGCCAAAGAAATCCTTTGAACTGGCCATGTTTAGCAATTGTGATATGAAGAATAATAAGTGCATACTGGAAAGAGACGGCAAAAGGGTAACTGCAGCTTTAAATGGAGCATTATATGTCTTACATGATAGTAAGAAAGGGGAGGCACAGACTGTATTTAATAATATCAAGCCTCATGATGAATGTATCCATTTATTGCATAGGCGTTTGGGGCATGTAAATTTTAAAATGCTAAAACGTACAGCAGAGTTATCTGAAGGAATAAGGTTAAAGCCCTGTGATAAGTATTTGCATTGTAATGTCTGTTGTGAAGATAAGAGTAAAATAATGCCTGCAAATAGGCTAAATGGTTTCAAAACTAAAGAACCTTTAGAAGTAGTATTTGCAGACATTATAGGTCCAAAGAAACCCAGTATGGGGGGTGCTCGATATATACTGAGCATTATGGACCATTACTCTAGGTATGGGTTTTGCTACTTAATGAAAAGCAAAACTGAAACATATCAACATTTCTTCAACTGGTTAAAGTTTGCTGAAAGAAAGACTAAACGGCAACTGATAACCTTGGTGACAGATAATGGTACGGAATTTGTTAACAACAAATTCCAGGATAGATTAAAGGCAGCTGGTATAGAGCATAAGAAATCTGTACCATACAGACCACAACACAACGCATTTATAGAGAGAAGAGGCCAGACACTACAGGCAATGGTTAGAACAATGTTAACTGATTCTGGATTACCTGATTCTTTGTGGGGGGAGGCTGCAATGTGTGCTAATAACTTATTGAACAACGTGGTTAACTCAACTACTGGTGAAATACCATTCACCATGTGGCATGGTAGGAAGCCTGATCTGAGTTACCTGCACACATTTGGTGCACCAGCATGGGTGCATATCCCTACACAACTCAGGCGTAAAGGGCAACATAGAGCTAAACAATTTTTCTTCGTTGGTTACCAAGCTAACCATAGGGCATATAGATTTTGGGAGAAAGGCACATCTAAGGTGTTATGTAGTGCCAATGCCCAATTTCTAGAGCACGTAGGATGGGATAAGTTAGAGCAGGATAGCAATAACGAGGTGATTATTGAATCATACAGAAATCCCATTAAGTATCCCTGTAACTTTAAGAAAGAAGTAAAGCAAGAAGTACAGGAAGAACTAGAGCCCCTAGAGGAAGAAATAGCTGAGGATGAGGAACAGGTAGTAACTCAACCAAGCCCAGTAATACCCAGAAGAACTACACGTATTTCTAGACCGCCTGATAGATACCAGGCTAATACAGTGTGCCATGAAAATAGAATCCCAAATACTGTGGATGAGATTAAAAGATATCCTTCTAAAGAGAAAGAAAATTGGTATGCAGCAATTAATAAAGAATTGAAATCCTTGAAGGATATGAAAGTGTATGAAAACGTGAGATTACCTAGTAATGAAAAACCCATTGGCTGCAGATGGATTTTTAAAATAAAGACAGATAAGGATGGAAACACAATCCATAAGGCAAGGTTAGTAGCCCAAGGCTTTAGACAAAGTGCAAAAGACTATGATGAAGTATTTGCACCTAGTCTGAAAGCAGCAACTTTAAGGGCAGCATTAGTTTGGGCAGCAAGCAAGCAATATATAGTTAACCATTTAGATGTGGAAACTGCTTACTTGCATGCTCCACTAAGACATACTGTTTATATGAAAAGGCCTAATGGATTTAAAGGAGACAATAATAATGATAATGATTGTTGGTTGTTAAAGAAGAGCCTCTATGGTCTTAAACAATCAGGCTATGAATGGAACCAGTATATTGTAAAGGAACTGACCAATATAGGGTTTAAAGCTGGTTTAGCCGACCCATGTCTATTTAAGAGAGAAAAGAATGGGAAAATATCATTATTATTGTTGTTTACTGATGATATTGCTCTGATAACTAAAACTAATGATGAAGCAAATGAAATAATAACATCATTAGCCAAGAAAATAAAAATCAAGCAATTAGGGGAGATAAAGAGATATCTAGGATTGAATATATTGAAAACACAGAAAGGTTTTAAGATATCTCAGGAAGATAAGATATCTAAATTGCTAATAGATTATAAGATGGAACTTTGTAAGCCTGCAAAGACTCCAATGAGTCAGGATATTTGCAAAATGGATACACAAAGTCCCAAATGTGATAAGGAACTGTATCAATCTTTGATTGGTAGCTTATCATATATTAGCAATTGGTCAAGGCCAGATATTGCTTTTAGTATTAATCAGCTGGCTCGACACAATAATGATCCGCTTCAATGTCACTGGATAGCATTGAAAAGAATCCTAAGATATCTTAAAGGTACATTACACCATGCACTGTATTTAGAACCAAAAGGTGATCTCATATTGAGTGCTTATGCAGATGCTAGTTTTGCAGCAGAAAGAGATACTAGAAAGTTGACTTCAGGAACAGCCATAATGCTGGGTAAGACGTTAATAGGCTGGAAGTCTATAAGGCAACAGCATATAAGTTTGTCTACTATGGAGGCAGAATTCTCCTGTTTATCTTTATTGTGTACTGAGTTAATAATGTACAAACAAATGTTGAAGGATATGGGTATAACTGTAAATTACCCTATAGTTGTACATGAAGATAATCAGGCAGCAATTCAAATGGCTACTAATATTGCAGTTAAAACGAGAAGTAAACATACAGATTTGAGGTATCTTAATGTAAGACAATCTGTACAGAGTAAATTGATACAGCTGGAGTACTGCATGTCGGAGGACAATGTAGCTGATCATTTTACTAAAGCCCAAGGTGCTATTAAGCATTTAGAGAGTTGTGAAAAATATGGGTTTAGAATGTAAAGGCATTACATATTTATGTCACCCAAAAGGGGAGAATGTTGGGTATATGGATACACCAACCAGTTTTGGGTTGAATAAATATGTAAACCTAGGATTAAGTGTCTATGTAGCTTTAAACAAGAAACTGCAATGTCATTGTGGGTGCGGTTCCAGGCAGCAATATAGGTAGGAAGGGAAATGTAATAGACCCCGGCTTCTGGATGCACCTGGTTCTGTTTCCTGGTCTGCTGCCTGCTGGAACGTCTGTCTGCTTACTATTGGAGGCTACTGTGCCAGATACCTTTTGGACTGTTTGCTTGGTGAGCTGTGGATTCAGCGTTGTCTTTGAGTGAAAGGTATCAGGAGGAGAAGATTTACAAGCAGATAAGGACATTGTATTTACTGTTAATGGACTTGATAACTGGATGGATATACTGGATAATGATATATGGACTGAATGACACTTCTTAATCTCTGTGTGAATTAAATAACTATTTTAAAACCACAAACAGTGTTTACAGTGTGTGTATACTCTTGGGCCCACTCTCTCTCTCATTTGCCTGCCTGGCTTGACTGCTGCTGCATACTCTGCTTGGGGGTTTATCCCCAAACACTAACAACATTTTTTCCAGGCTTCTTTCTGTTGGGGAAGAGCAGAAAGAGTTGGGGGGGGGTGTGGAGTTAAGCATGTCACCTGCTTAGAAGCATTACGTTCCCAGAAATGGCCCAAGCGCAACTCCTCCTGAATTCTGTCTGGCACCAATTTAGGACTGAACTTGTCTAGATTCTTGTACCAATAAAGGACAATATTTGTAGCTTGGGGCTGAAATGAGGAGGTTCTCGGTGCTCTCTGAGCTTGGTTGCATTCTTCACGTTGGAGAAAGCGCCCTCCCTTCAGTGTAACGGATGGGGTTCTATATCAAACTAGATATAGTGTATATGCGTAGATCACATTGTAACCAGCTGCAAGATGTGAGCATATACCAATTCAGTATCTGATTTTTTTTAAACATAAATGATGCTACGCTTTGATGGTTAGATGGCCTAGACACTGGTATTTGAACGTAGATCTTTTTAAAATTTATATTATTGGATTCTACTAGTCCAGGTGGATGGATGAATGAATATATGTATGTATGTATGTGTGTGTGTGTGTGTGTGTGTGTGTGTATGTATGTATATATATATATTTTCTGAGGTTCTCACGGGTGTTTGTATGTGGATCTTCGGCGAAGACACAAGCCTGAAGATGATGAATGAGACTTCATCGAAACGTTGCCTAGATACTTCCAATCTCACGCGGGAGAAAACCCAAATAACCAAAGATACACACACACACACACACACACATATATATACACACATACATATATATATATTCTTCTATATGTTTTCTTCTATATATGTTTTCGAACAAAGCTGAATGCTATATATATATATATATATATATATATATATATATATATATATATATATATATATATATATATATTTGTTTTCTGAGGTTCTCGCGGTATTTGTATGTGGATCTTTGGTTGTTCGGGTTTTCTCCCGCGGGAGAAAACCTGAACAACCAAAGATCCATATATATGGACAAAATCTCCAGAACCGTAAAGCCTACAAACTTGAAATATGGCACATATGTTCCTCTTGGCTTCTTGATGCTTACTAAGAAAGGATTTTTTGATATATTATTATTAATATGCTCTGATGCTAAGGAGATCTACTCCCTCTCCCCACCTGAAAAGAATCTGTTCCGAATGCAAAACACAAGCAGAGGAGAGAAGGTTCAGTTTCAGTTTTAGAGCATTAAGCATCTTTAGTTCAGAACAATTGAACTAAGCCATGCCCAGGCTCCTTGTTGACAAGGAAGTACTGGAAGGCTCAAGGCAGAGCAAATACTTTTTCAGTTTCCAAACAGCCCTCAACACTCTCACACACTGTCAGGATGCTAGCCAGATGAATACCAATGGATGTCGGCATAAGCCCCCCCAACAACCTGGGTCCTCATTTGACCGACCTTGGAAGGATGGAAGGCGGAGTCAACCTTGAGCCTGGTGAGATTCGATCTGCCAAACAGCAGTCAGCTGGCAATCAGCAGAAGTAGCCTGTAGTACTGCACTCTAACCAACTGTGCCACTGCGGAAAGGGGGATGAAAACCTCCCCCTAGAGCAGGGGTGGGCAAACTACGGCCCACGGGCCACATCCGGCCCGTTGGTCTTTTTAATCTGGCCTGCCGAAGATTGGTACAGAATTAAGGTTTGATGTGAATGATTGAATGATTGCATTCATTGGATTTTGACTTGTAATGACAGGCATTTCGACACCAGGTGGTGGCCCGTCTGTCAAATTTTAAGTCAGTGAGGCCCCCGAGCCAAAAAGTTTGCCCAACCCTTTCCCTAGAGGTAGTCACGACTAGAGAGGGGACTACCTTTTTTTTGAACAGTAATCAGCAGGGGAGGGAATAAATAAGGACAAGATGAAATGTTTTATTATTCTGATGCTTCAAAAGCCAAATGTGCATATAGGCAACATTACTGGAGTTAAAACATGAGGGTGTTTTCAGAAGGAAGAGCATCTGCTTGGCTGTTCATACATACATGTTCTACATAATTCCCACCTACTGGGTTAATACCAAGTTCTCTGCAGTTCAGTGCCTATCCTACTGTTAGTGCAGAAAGTTTCAGGATTAAAAATTGGATTCACAGGCCAGCTCTCCCCCATTCGTAATCATTTGGTCACTCATCTCCTCCTGTATTGGTGGCAGGGGAACTTTCGTTAGAGGGGTCTCTGTTTTAAAAAGGGAATCTGTTTTGAGATGAGGAATGATGTAGAACGACTTCTGGAAGGATTCCGAAGTGAAGTAGTAGACGAAAGGGTCAAAGCAACAGTTGAGAGTGGCAATACACAAGGTGATTGGGTAGAAGGTTTTGGCGAACGTCTCCAGAGAACAGTTGGCTACAGCTTGAGAACGTACAAGGGCATAAAGGAAAAGGATGGAATTGTAAGGGACAAAGCATACCACGAAAATGGTGACGTGCACAACTATCATCTTGAGCACCTTTTCTTTGTTTGTGCCAATCTGGGAGAGAGTGGCTGGCTTCCTGAGAGTCCTCAGAAGCAGCGATGAACATGTAAGGTTGAGCAGAAGGGGAATGATGAAGCCAACCACTTCAATAAATATTGTAATCTTGGACAAATAGGTCTTCCATACGTCTTTGGGAAACCCTTCGAAACACGTTGTTATGCCATTGGTGGTATTCGTTGTGGAAAACAAGGATGCCAGGATCCCTCCACTGAGTACTAAAACCCACACTCCTGCACACACAATTGCTGAATTACGTCTTGTCCTGACCAAGCGAGACCGGAAGGGGTAGACAATAGCGAGGAAGCGGTCCACGCTGATGCAAGTGAGAAATAGCATACTTCCGTAGATGTTGGTTAAGAAGGCTGTTCCTGAGATCTTGCACAGAGGGTCTCCAAAGGGCCAGTTCCTGTTGAAATTGTAAAAGATCTTGAATGGAAGAGTGAAGACAAACAGCAAGTCTGAGACTGCCAGGTTGGTCATGAAAATAGTTGTTTCGCTCCGCATTTTGATGCGGAACCAGAAGACAAACAAAGAGGCACAGTTGGTGATTAAGCCAAGGATGAAGACCACACTGTAGACAGCTCCATAGAGGTTGTACTTGAAGGAATCGTCGATCATGCAGGTATGGTTGTTGCTGTGGTTTCCCATTCCAGCACTGCACTTGGTGAAGCAAAATTAAGTGGCATCCATGTACTGAAGTTCAGGATTCCCCCACTGCTTCAAGAAGCACCTTCTGTTGGGTGAAAGAAGCACCTTCTGTTGGCCAGAGAGTCATGGTGTGAACCTTTCTCCTGAAAAACACAAAAAGGTTGGGAAAAAGATGAGATCTCAGAGCCGCTATTTAGTCCGAGACAACTAAAAGAACAAAAATAGAAGAGAATATCTGCAGCTTAAGGTTGAATTTGGGGTCCTTAGTGCTTTCTGAACATGGCTGTTTTCTAGCAGATGTTTCATTATCAACCTAGATAACATCACCCAGCACATTACCTGGCTTTGGCAATGAACATCTGGAAGAATCCAACAAAGTTCAGGGACCATCAAGGATCTCACAGAAAACACGTTTTATGATGTCTAGTTACAATGTTCAGATTAAATGAAAATCATTTTTTCTCTTATCTCTAAGGAACAGAGTTGATGTTGAGAATAGAATTATTTATTGGCCAAGTATGATTGGACACACAAGGAATTTGTCTTGGTGCAAATGCTCTCAGTGTACATAAAAGAATTGTCAAGAATCAGAAGGTTCAACACTTAATAATAATCTTATGTATATCATAGAATATATAGTAAATAGAATATAATCATAGGGTACAATAAGCAATCAAATCATACCAGGAAGCAGTCAATAAAAATTGTAACAGTACAAGCATCAAAGTTACAGTCATAAATGGGAGATGAGTAAAAGGAAGGATGGGAAGATTAATAATAATAATAATAATAATAATAATAATAATAATAATAATAATAATAATAATAATAATAATAATAATGATGCAGACTTAGTAAACAGTTTGACAGTGTTGAGGGAATTATTTATTTAGCAGAGTGATGATGTTCAGGAAAAAACTGTCCTTGTGTCTAGTTGTTCTGGTGTGCAGTGCTCTATAGCGTCGTTTTGAGGGTAGGAGTTGAAACAGTTTATGTCCGGGATGTGAGGGGTTTGTAAATATTTTCATAGTCCTCTTTTTGACTCCAGGATACAGGTCCTCGATGGAAGGGAGGTTGGTAGTAATTATTTTTTTCTGCATTCCTAATTATCCTCTGGAGTCTGTGTCTGTCCTGTTGGGTTGCAGAACCAAACCAGTCAGTTATAGAGGTACAGATGACAGACTCAATAATGCCTCTGTAAAACTGTATCAGCAGCTCCTTGGGCAGTTTGAGCTGAGTTGGTGTACTAGAGGAATTCATTCACATTTTATGTCTGCTGCAAGAGTAACTCTCTTAGACATAACTTTGTTTATTTTTTTTGTAAGTTTTTATGGTTTTGTTTTTACTTGTAAACTGCTTAGAGACATTTAGACTCTGAGATGAATGGCGTATAAATTTGATAAATAAATATAAAGCTAAGCTCACATAACAAACTACGTTAGGCTAAAATGTCGTTGATTAAAATATGTTGGTTCAATTGATATGGCAACCCAACTATGGGCTTAACATGCTGTGTGAATCAAACCAAAACATTAACCCATGGTACTTGTTTACTAGTTATGTAAGCAGAGCAACTGTGTTTTATTAACAGGTATCTAGTTTGTAGTGTGAACTCAACCAGACCATCGGTAGGCCAATCCCTCAATTGCAGCCAGACCTCAGCCTGTTCATGTTTACTATACAAAATGTACATGGATTATTTTGAATGTATTTGAATAGAATCACTCTGGCTGACTCAGTTTCAGGTTGCCATGTTATTTGCTATAGAGCAGGGGTGTCAAACTTGATTTCACTGAGGGCTGCATCAGGGCTGACCTTGAGGGGGTAGCTCGATGTCAGTCATATCGGGGGCACCTGTGGTGGCCAAGTGTTAAGGCAGGACTTCCCTCAGACTCTCCCTCCTTCTCATTATAATCTTCCTTCCTTCCTTTTTCCTTCTCTCTTCCTTCTCCTTTTTTCTTCCTTCCCCTCTTTCCTTATTTTTCCTTTCTTGTTCTCTCCCCATCTTTCCTTCCTTTTCTTTCCCTTTCCTCTTCCCCTTTCTCCTTTCCTTTTTTTTAAAAAAACAATTTTATTTGGGTTTTCACAAAAACAAAAGAAAAAGAAAACATATTTTTTTAGTGAACAGCTTGGTTCCAGGTTTTCACATCCCCATACAGATATAATCTCAGTTACATATTCATCTTTCTTATTCAATTTCATATCTTATCACTACTTTATATATTCTTTATTAATTTTTCGCTCAAAAACTTCCCCCGGGCTTATTTTATAGCTTTCTCATTCATTTCTAAATCTATTACATATCCTTTTCAAAATTTCCATATCTTCCTAATAATTATACTTGTACTTTTATCCGTCCTGTTTACAATTTCATTACATATCCACATTTCAAACATTACAGAACAGGGTTTCCCCTGGTTGCCAATTAGAGGGTGTCACCTTTATATCTTATAGTTAGTTCCCTTTCAAATCCCATTAAACATTCTACTTTTAAATTATCCCATTAAACAATTATAACATTCATCACCTAACAGCTATAATATAACATAAATCCCTTTTTGATCAGATTCCGCATGGTACTTCCCCTTTAAATTACTTCTAAACAATTTTAAATTCCAATGAAAAATATAAAAAAAGAAAGAAAATAATTAATCAATTCAAATTCATCCTAGAAACGGGTATTAATCTCCTTACAATCCTTCTCATAATTCTCCCTTTCTCCTTTCCTGTCCCTTCTTGGATGCTCAAATGCAAAAGGGGAAACATTTATCCTTTGGTTTTGTTTTTAGTTTTGTTTTGCTAGCTCTCCGCCAGCGAAAACGGGTCGCAGGAGCATGCACACGGCCCTCCCGAGCTCCGTTTTCACTGGCAGAGGCACCGCAGGCCGGTCCTTTACTGTGTCTAGGGTGAGCATGTGGGCCAGCTCTAAGCACCCTGCGGGCCAGATCTGGCTCACGGGCCTTGAGTTTGACACCCCTGCTATAGAGCTGAGACCGAACAATCTCCATTAGGATATCTGAAGAAGCTTCTTTGGATGAGAAGCGAAGCAAGCAAGAAAGAAAAAAACTCCAGTTGCCTTTTGAAAAACACCTTTGGGACTCCGTGTTCTGACCAAGGCTTCCTGAGACTGTAATTCAGCACATGCTTAGTCAAAATAACTCTTGTTTTATTTCAACGCTGGGAATTATGTTCATTCCCAGCCTGTAATGAGTCCCAAACAGCCCCTCAAGATAAGCACCCACCTTTCTTTCTTTTGAATTGCTGCCAACAACTAAAATGCCAAATGAATTATAAAAAACCAACCGAAGTACAAAGTCCACACATAGCTTCAAGGATTAATCCAAACAGAACGAATGACTTTGCTTCCTGAAAAGGTTTCTTCACCTTTGCCTGTCCTTTATACCTTATGGGAGGGGCAATTACCTCCCAGCCTTACTCCCAACTCACCCCTTTTGTTTCAGCTGCTCTGGCCTTCTAGCAGCTCTGCACACACGCGCACTGGGAACAGGCTCCCCTTGTTCCTCTGCCTCGTTGCTGTCAGACTCCGGAGGCTACGGAGTCAGCACCCCACTCCCCGATGGTCCTGGCCCCATCTCTGCATCGGACACAGGACCCTCATCCGAGTCCTCTCCAGACTCCCAGACTGGTTCCCCTTCTTTCCCACTGTCCAATTCCGCTGCCATCTGCACAGGCTGCCGGCGAACCACAACATTCCGTTACGATAAGAAAACTTCTCATCTTATTTATCCTACTGCTAGGTAAACATCTGGATCATAACTGAAGGAGGCAGCCTTTTTTTCCTGGGGAAACAGACCTTTTCGCCACCAAGAGTGCAGAATGTATTCTTCTCGTGGGCATATAACCCCCATCTAATTCCCCTCCCCGTGTCAATGACAAAAATGCACAAAGCCTCTGAAGACAATGCTAGCAAAAGATTTGGGCAAGTGGCAGAAGGGAAGCAAACATCTGGCGCACAAGAGCAGAACAGACATTGCAGCTGCTTGTTTCCTGTTGTAAGACAGGCTCTAACATCTGACCCAGTATGTAAAGAAGCAGAAGAGAGGAGGGGGGGAAGAATCACGTCAGTTGCCATCTGTAGGGATTTGAGGAGCAAACGTTAAGACAGTGCAGGACACACAACTTCTCCAAAAGAATTTGAACCATGAAGGGTTTGTTTGTAGTACTTAAGCCCAGGAAGAAGCAAAAAAAGAGAGAGAGAGACCACAACTGAGATGTATTCAGTTAAATCTGACCTACGGGGCATAACTTTAACTTTATTTAAAAATGGTATTAGAATAAGTGAGTCTCAAAAGCCCAGATTTTTTTTTTAAAAAACCTTGTATCGTTTAATTATTTCTGTTTTTACACTTCTATGATCTTCTTAAAGATCATGGCATTTTGATAATTGTGAGTATTGCTTTTTTAAAATATGCCAGTTTAGTTTGCAAAATGATGGATACAATAGATAGATATAGAGATAAAGATAGATAAATAGATGGATGGAGGAGGGGGATATATATATATATATATACACATATACATACATACATACATACATACATACATTACATATACTAATATATATATATTAGATAGATAGATAGATGTGGGATTCAGCAGGTTCTGACCAGTTCTGGAGAACTGGTAGCGGAAATTTTGAGTAGTTAGGAGAACCGGCAAATGCCACCTCTGATTGGCAATTTTACAGTATCCTTCCCAAGCCACGCCCGCAGAACTGGTAGTAAAAAAATTTGAATCCCATCACTGGATAGATAGATAGCTATACAGATTATCTATCTATCATCTATCTATCTATCTGTCTACCTATCTATCTACAGATATACAGATAGTTAAATAGACAGATTAGATACAGATTCAGATACAGTACAGATACAGATAGACAGACAATCTTGTATGTATAACTTTCACAAAAAAGAAAAGACTAGATTCTGGAGCAAGGGTGAGTCATTTCTATCCCAAACCACATCAAGATCCAGAACTCTTGTTTTGTAAACCAAATCATGACCTCTGGCCGCAGTGACAGCACAGAATCTCTAGAGGAACCTTAAAAAAATACATACGGTATGCTGAAAATAAGTTTAATGTAACTCCTGCCCAGGCAACAA
Organism: Pseudonaja textilis; assembly: GCF_049901715.1. Taxonomy (NCBI): domain Eukaryota; kingdom Metazoa; phylum Chordata; class Lepidosauria; order Squamata; family Elapidae; genus Pseudonaja; species Pseudonaja textilis. Next base: position 8,519,599 of record NC_142001.1, on the reverse strand, counting down.
GCAAGAAGAAAGTTCTTTTCCTGTGAAGTACATCTCACCCAACTCTTGAGCTCTGAGAAAGAGACAAATGTTCCTGTGTTCCATTGTATTTTATTTTTGGAAATACACCCGAATGAGCCATAAAACATTAACCAATGATAATAAACTCAAAAGCTTTTTTTATGCTTTTTCAATCTTTTGTCGTTGTTATTACATTTGTATCCCAGAAGTGCTTTTCCAGGAGGCAAGTGGACTTTCTTGTTTTTTCTTTGAAGATGTTCCTCTGAGACAAGCATGGATGACTGAGAATCTCTACAGACTATTAAATTTATATATCCCACCTTTGTGCTTGTACAAGTCCTCAGAGGCTCACAAAAACAGAAAATAACAACGATAAAATGCAACTAAAATGACTTTTAAATAGTCCCTATAAAAGCAGAGATATTTCCAATGGCCCAATAAGATAGATAAAACAAATTTAACACATTAAAATACCTAAATCTATTTGAACAAAGAAAAGAAGAGCATTGAAAAAAGGAGAAATAATTTTTTACTTCCCTTTATACATTTGCTAATCTGAAATATTTAGGGCCATATATGACCCCTTAAAAGCTGGACTAACAAGTGATTGTATTTATATTTCTGCATGGTGTGTTTTAAGTCTGAGAAGAGTTCTTATTTAAATTTAGTTAAATTTCTACTGTTAATTTTGCCATTGCTGCAGATTCTCTAAGTTTAGGTTCCCAATCAAATATTGTCAGCATTGTGATTGTCTTCCAGTGTTTTTTTAAAGTTTTTTTTATAGAACTTAAAGTTAAAAACCAACAAGCATAAATAGTAAGAGGGATAGAGAGAGAGAAAGAACAAAGAGAAAAAGAGTGGATAGCAGAAAACAAAAACTATAGAAAGATATAAATAAAACTTGAATTCAACCCTTAGTTATCGAAACCAGAAATCTATATTTCTATAATATTCACTTTTCAAACAGACAATAGTTTTTTTTATCATTCATCAAATCCTTATGTTATAACTTGATTTTTCTTCCCCTGTTTCTTTCAAAAAGTCTATTGAAAGCTTCCATTTAAAGTTCAATTTTGCCAGCACCTTTTCTCTAATGAGAACTGTTAATTTTGCCATCTCAAGCAGTTGTATCCTTTCTGCCTTTCTTCCAACATTTATTCTCGCTGCTGTAAGCACGGATCTCATTAAATTACAATGCTTCTTGTTGAGCATTAACACGCTTTCAAATCAACTTCACATGTATCACAATTAATAAAGATGCCCCTTAATTACATATAACATTCCATGTTGAATCCGTGGGGCTCATATTTCTGTTTTCTATGTTCAAAACCAGCCAACACGCAAATGCTGGTTAGCAGGTTTCTGTTTACAAACCACTTTATATTTGCTACCTACAGACATACAAAAGCCTATTCTTTCATTTTTGGTTCCTTTTGTGAGAGAGCTAGCACAATAACCATCCCTTGTCTGTATGCATGTCTCCCTTATTCTCTGTTGCCCTAGCAACTGAAAACATTCACAAAGAAATTTAGTGGCGATGGTAAAGCACAATGCGCACCCTATTAGAACTCAATTTGTCTACTCCATATATAAGTTCAGCGTGGTCGTTTTCAGGTACTTTGTATTTAAACTCAGGAAAAGAACGTGTTTATGCAAAGTTTTAGGTTTGCTGGTTGTGCATCTACAATTCTAATTTTTTTAAGCATCCAAGTGAAATTATCACCCAAGTCTCTTCTGATTTGGACATATGCATAAAGTCTCCAAGAATTGACTTGTCTTGAGGATTTTTCCTTTCCCTTCCAATTGCCTCTGTCTTGGAGGAGAGGGGAGGTGAACCATAGGAACTATTATTATTTTTGCAAATAATTCAAGGCAGTGAAGATATCCAAATACATATCCAAATAAATGTTTCGTATTAAATCAAAGGTTCATAGGTCCTGCCTTCTATGCGCTCCACAAAAGCCTTGGGAATGGAGACCAGACACTCAGAAAATCTAATTATTCATGCAACCGAATAGGGAGGTCATTAATTGTACGATTGGAGAACAATGTTTAATTTTAATTGAGCAAGAACAACTCAAATCCCCTATTGAAGTCCAGGGCAAAACATCTATTGAAACTGGGAAGGAGAAGAAGGAAATCAGCTCTTAGATGTGGCTTTGTGTTTAGTTTGGAAGTGAAACGTGTCCAGCTATGCTGTGTTCGGTCTTTAAGAAATTTCAGCTGTAGTCAGAACCAGCTATTGGTGAAGGCACCAGGATAGAAAGGCTATGAGTTCTACTTCAGCTACAGCCATGAAAGTCAGCTGGGTGACTTTGGGCCAGTCCCTCTCTCTCAGCTCAACCCACCTCACAGGATTGTTGTGGTGGGGAAAATGGGAGGAGGAGGGTATATTGGGTATGTTTGCCAACTTATTTGTAAAAATAATAAAGGCGGGAGATGACAGATAATAAGATTTAAGATAAGATAAAAGACAAGAGATAAGATAAGAGACAAGAGACAACTAGATAGTCATCTCTCTATATAAAAGCGAAATACCATTCATGCATCATCTCAAAATTTCCAGAACTGTAAAACCTACAAACTTGAAATTTGGCACCTATGTTCCTCTTGGCTTCTAGGTGCTCACTAAGAAAGGATTTTTCAAAATGACCATCAGAGCATTAGTATTTCCTATATTATTATTATTAACACACTCTGATGCTAAGGAGTTCTACTGCCCCTCCCCACCTGAAAACAAATCTGTTCCAAATGCAAAACACAAGCAGAGGAGAGGAGTTTCAGTTTCAAAGCACCAAGCAGCTTCAGTACAGAACAGTTGAGCTAAGCCACACCCAGGCTCCTTGCTGTCTCCTTGCTGACACAGCAAAAACTGTTTCAGTTTCCAAACAGCCCTCAACTCTCTCTCACACACTGACAGGATGCTAGCCAAATGAATGCCAATGGATGCTGGTAGGCAGAGGCAGAATTTCCCCCCCTTATTTTCCTCCCCCCAAACTAAGCCCGATCACATAGTTTCATAGTGAAGCACAGGTATCGAGCTAATATATTGATATGATAGATGCCTTGAGTTATTTGTAAAAATAATAAAGATGGGAGATGATGATAGATAAATACATAGATAGAAGGTAGATAGATAGATAGATAGATAGATAGATAGATAGATAGATAGATAGATAGATAGATAGATAGATAGATAGGATATGTCATGTGAACCAGAGAACCCTAATCCAAAATATGAAATGTTTTGGGAAGAGGAAATGGTTGTTATAATGTAGATAAAAGTTTGTTTTCCATGTTGGATGGGCTCACCTATCATGCTAGGCTGGGCATGATTTGTTTAAAAAATTAGAACTGGTTGAGTCATCTAGATCACGATTCCTGGCTTAAGTATCTCAGTGCTTTCATGCGCTGTGCAACTGGACCAGCTCTAATTTGTTTGCAAAATGCTAAGTCAAAAGCAAACAGAAACAACATTATTGCACAGGTAACAAGCATATCCAATGGCCGTATTTTTCCTGAACAGAAGGGATTTATTTGCAAGAGCTATCTCTGCAAACTGTTCTGGAAAAGGAACTTTGATCAGCTCTATTCCAATATCAGATTTGTCTTCATGTCTCACATAAATCAACATAATTATGAAACCAAGTAGAAAAAGATTATTGCTTTTTACCACAGCCAATTTCAAAATTTAAAACTATTAAAAAAACTAATTGAGTAGTTCTTGAATGACTCGCATATGTAAAAATTTGATTTTCTGCTTCTCCATCTATTCATGACATGATTATGTACCATCAAGTATTTTCAATTTCTAGCGACCACATAAATAGATAGATTGCGCATTAAACATGGTATTAAAACCCTTGATTTGGGTATTATACCATGATTCCATAACTATGCCAACAATATTATAAAGACCGTATTAATTTTAATCTCTTTAGATGCATTGTATTAATAATATAATATGGGTTGGGTTTACATAATCCATTGTCCTATTTAAAGAAGGAAGAGACAGACAGGTTTGTGCAAACATACAGGGTGTTTAACAATTCTCTTCTTTATGAAAAACTCTGAATGTTAAAACAATTGCAAAGGATTATTTTTTACTGAAAGAGAACAGTTAAAAATTAAAATACACGGTTTGTTTTGAGTTAAAACTTATTACGGTCACAGGCTGGGATCTGGTTTCTTTTGAGAAACAAGGAGAGCAACAAGGAAGATAGAGAAGGAAAACTGGTACAGCTTCCTAATGAATATCAGATTCTGCATGCAGATGGTCCCAAATTGATTCCTTGGCCTTATGACATGGAAGGAAAACCCAGGTCATGAAATTCTTGAGCTCCACTACAGTTAGTCCTCAACTTAAGACCATTTCTTTCACCACCATTCCAAATTATGTCCGCGTTAAAAAAAAGTGGCTTACAATTGATCTTTACCAGCCCATCTTAGGAACACAACACAAAGACAAAGGAGACCAAACTTGGACCAATAAAAATACAATTCATAAAACAAAAAACACAAAATGATCCTCAAACAACAGGATGTTTTTGTGGGTGACGCTGAGACATAATGTAACTGCATTTTTGCCACTTCGAGAGAAATACATTTATCTTGATTAACTTTTACAGCTAAAAGTTATCGGAATCTTTTTTTTTTTTTTTAAAAAAAAGAGGTGTTAATGAATTCTCTCTGAAAGTTCCTGGCTACGCAGGACATGGCTTATGGTTTCTATGGCAGCCATATCACAACTCACAACAGCAAAAGCCAAAAAACACAGCTATAAAACCAAAACAACAACAACAGCCCAACTCCAACTATCCTGTGCCACAGCTATCATCTTAAGAGGCATCTGACAGAACCATTCTCAGATGTCCACTCATTCTAAGCCACCAACTCGGAGAAAAAAGCAAGTCTTTATGGAAGGCTAATCGGTTGGGGACAGAGGTGGGCCTCAAAAATTTTAGCAAAGAGTTTTCTGCCCGGTTGCTGGGTAGGCGTGGCCATGGTGGGCGTGGCCTGGTTGGCCTCCTGCACCACGGTGGGGTGGGGGCATTTTTGCCCTCCCTGGACTCCGGGAACTCTCTGGAAGCCAGAAACGGGCCTATTTCCTGCCTTCCCGAACTTCCAGGACGCCCGTTTTTCGCCTTCTCCGAGCCTCCGTGCTCACCCTGCACTTACCTATATCCAAAACGGGCCACGTGGGGACTCCTGGGAGGGGCGGGGTGGGATGGGTCAGCCAGGACTGGGATTTGGGGGTTCTCCAAACTGCACATAATCTTAGCTTAGGGCCGTGGTGGCGAACCGATGGCACGCAGAGCCGTTACTGCTGGCACACGAGCACTCGCCCAGAAAAGGTCTACTGTGCCCGCCCAACAGCTGATTGTCAGGTATCTGGCATGCATGGGGCCATGCGCAGGAGGCATGGGGGGATGCTCCTTGCCTTCTGGGTGATGGCATGCGAGTACGAGCAGGCAAGTGTGCACGCAATTATCAGCATGAGAGCCCAAAAAGGTTAGCCATCACTGGCCTAGGGGGTCTCCCAACCTCCCGCGAAGTCCAGGGCGAAACCAGATTCGTGCAACCACCATGTTACTAATTGAACAACCGTGGTGGTTCACTTAACAAATGTGGCCAAAAAAAGGTCGTACAATGGGGCAAAACTCACTTAAACCATTTTTCTCTTAACAACATACATTTTGGGGGCTCAGTTGTGGTCATAAGGACTACCTGCATTGGGGGTTTGGTCACCTGAACATCTGGTTTAATTCAGAGCGATTGCAATTATTCTTAGCTGGTTTGGTTTACATGAGAAAACTTGGCTCTGCTATAGCAACTTAAGGCAGATTAAAAACAGAGTTGGAAGGGAACTTGTAGGTCATCTAGTCCAATCTCCCAACCTTAAACCAGTTCTCACAAATGGCAGTCCAATATCCCCTTGAAAGTCTCCAGCGATGAAGCTCCCACAACTTCTGAAGGCAACTTTTGTTCAATGAGTTGATTGTTCTCACTGTCAGAAAATTTCTCCTTATTTGTAGGTTGAATCTCTCCTTGATCAGTTTCCATCCATTATTCCTTGTCTGGCCTTCAGGTGCTTTGGGACATAGATTGACCCCTTTCTCCTCTCTGTGGCAGCCCCTCAAATATTGGAAGACTGCTATCATGTCTCTCCTGGTCCTTCTCTTCCCTAGACTAGCCAAGCCCAATTCCTGCAACTGTTCATCGTATGTTTCAGCCTCCGGTCCCCTAATCACCCTGGTTGCTCTTCTCGGCACTTTTTCTAGAGTCTCAAATCATTTTTTATAGTGTGGTGACCAAACCTGGATGGAGTACTCCAGGTGTGGCCTTACTAAGGTTTTATAGAGTGGTATTAGTACCTCATTGATCTTGATTGTTAATGCAATTTAGGATTGCGTTGGCTTTTTTGGCTTTTTACCACAACGGAGCCCAACATTTCTGTTGCTAAGTAAGACAGCTGCCAAGCTCTTTCCTTCAGAGAGGGATGGTCTATGCAAAATTTGAATGGAATCTGATACAAGTAGTCCTCAACATACAACAGTTCCATTTAGTGAGCATTCAAGGTTTACAACGGTGCTGCAAAAAGCGACTCATCACTGTGTTTCGAATCGAGCCCCATGGATTAATAGCAATTAATTGTGAGTAAATCTTTAGTAAATGTTCAGTTTTCTCCAGCTGGAATGAAAAAAAGAGCCCAAAATCCATGCACATCTTCTATATTTTAATGGGGAAGAAGTCTCAAATGAACAGTGCCTTGATTGAACTAGACTCTGGCCCAGTATTAGATTTCAAAACATCTGGAACCTGGATCCAATTTTAGCCTCCACTCATTTTATTCGACCTTTTAAAAAACGGCAGAAGATCAGTAGCTTTTATCTATACAACAGCTCATAGAGGAAAATAATAATAGCCAACCGAAACATTGACTCATGAATACACAAAAAAGACTACTTCAGAAAAACAAAAATAAGTTTCCCACAATATTGTTTCTTCTTTCTAGGTTTTTTTTTTAAAGAAAAAAACTTTGTTATAGTATCTTAAGAGAGAAATTGAACATTCTGTGGCCCAGGATGATTTCTGTGTGGCAAAAAAAGCCCCATTATTCTTATGGAGCTAAGAACTTAAAATGTAGCATTTAAAGACTCCGGGAAAGGGAGGTTCATCAGAGAGACTAACCAGCCCAAGGCCTTATGCAAATATGGGGCCATGCCACTATTTGGATTTGCAGTGGGAAATTGGAAAAGTAGATCACTTAAGAGTCTAACTTTTGTGAACTATTTCCAGATGTAGAGTTTCTCAAAAGGTTTATGGGAGCATTCAACTTATCGGGGATACTATTAGAATGTGCAGAAATAAACAGGCTAACACTTGCAATTACAGAAAAGGAACAAACATTGGAAAAGTAGTAATGTTAGATCACTTAAGGGTCTAACTTCTGTGAACTTTTTCCAGATGTAGAATTTCTCAAAAGGTTTATGGGAGCATTCAACTTATTGGGGATAATATTAGAATGTGCAGAAATGAACAGGCTAACACTTGCAATTAAAGAAAAGGAACAAACTGAATATTATATGATATGTGAACTATTTTATCAATGGCTGGAAAATAAATATGGAAACTAGAAATTAAAGAGGATTAGCAAAAGTAAGTAAGCATGTGAATAAGAATTAAATATGCTAAGATGGGGATTGTTATACTAATTAAATATATTATGGATAGTAGTATAAAGTAAGAATAGAACAGAGGTCTCCCAAACTTTAAGGCAACTTTAAGACATGTGGACTTCAACTCCCAGAATTCTCCAGCCAGGAGTTGAAGTCCACAAGCCTTAAAGTTGCCAAGTTTTGAGACCCCTGGAATAGAGTATTAATACTATAGTAATGAATATCTAGTAACTGTAATTGTTATTGCACAAGATATTTGTACCTAGATGACACACTGTTTAAATGGAAGATGGATTATTAGCACCAAATAAAATATTTTTTAAAAAAACTTATTGGGGATAAAATTTTGGAGGGCTGCTCTAGAATCTGGAATCTAGTGGATCCCTCTTGAAATGGATTTCAAGAGTAAAATACCTTAAGGAGACAAGACGGCCACTATTCTGTCCTCTAAGCTAAGCAGCTTTAGAAACATTCAGCATGATTAGAATATACACTATTTTCTTGGGAGGGGGAAATAACTGTTTGGCAGATACAAACACAAAAAGACGAAAAGCACAAGAGAGAGAGAGAGAAAATGAAAGAGACAGAGAGAAATAAAAAGAGAGAATGAAAAAAGAGAGAAAGAGAGAATGGAGAGAGAGAATGAAAAGAGAGAGAATGAAAGAGATAAATAAAGAAAGAGAATGAAAAGAGAAAGAGAATGAAAAGAGAGAGAGAATGAAGAGAAAAAGAGAATGAAAAGAGAGAATGAAAAGAGAGAGAAATAGAGAATGAAAAAGAGAAAGAGAATGAAAAGAGAAAATGAAAGAGAGAAATAAAGAGAGAATGAAAAGAAAGAGAGAATGAAGAGAGAAACAGAGAGAATGAAAAGAGAGAGAATGAAAGAGAGAAATAAAGAGGGAGAATAAAAAGAGAGAGAGAATGGAGAGAGAGAGAGAACGAAAAGAGAGAGAAATAAAGAGAGAGAATGAAAAAAGAGAGAAATAAAGAGAGAGAGTGTGAAAAAAGAGAGAGGATGAAGAGAGAGGATGAAAGAGAGGGAAATAAAAAGAGAGAATGAAAAAAGAGAAAGAGAGAAAATGAAGAGAGAGAAATAAAGAGAGAGAGAATTAAAAGAGAGAGAGAGACTCTGCTGCTTAGTTTTGCCAGTTCCACAGCTAACATGATCCCCTTTTCCTTCCTACTACCCCCGCCCCCCCACCTCCTTGCTCGGATCCCGACCCTCACCGGGGTCCCGCAGTCGATGGAAGGGCCCGGGGCTAGGAAAGCGCAGCGGAGTTTTGTTTCTTGTTTGTTTTGTTTAAAAAGAAGGACTATCGGGAAGGGCAAGAGAGGCAGAAAGAATCCTCCCCCCTCTCCACGTTTTCGGGACCCCCACCTCCCCAAAGGGGACTTCTCCAAGAAAGCCTCGGCGAAGAAAGCTTTCGCCGAGCGTCTCGGGGCCGCGGAGGCTCTCCAAGCGCGCGCGCGCTCGCCAGGCCGCCCACTAGATCCCAGCCGACCGCTCGATCGCCTTACCCAACAAAGGGAAGCCGCTCAAGATGGGATTCCCGGACTCCTCGCTCCGGGTCGGCTGCAAAGAGGCTTCATGCCAGGCGGCGCCATCCCTCGATCCGCCCGCCCCCGACGCCCACCCCGCGGCTCTCCTGCTCGGATCCTCCGGCCAGGCGGCTCCCGGCTCGCTCTCTCTCGGCGCTCCGTCCCGTCGGCGGCTTGGCTGGCTAGGGCGGGGAGCGCTTCATCCCGGGACGCCCACCCGCTCCGAGCTCCACTCCTTTGTTCCCCAACCGGGCTGGAAGGAGCCTCGGAGGGCGCAACCGACCCGGATTCGCCTGGGCGCCGCCGCGGGGACGGACGGAGGGAGGCGAGGCGGCGAGAGGACGAGAGGCTGCAGCCGGGCTCGGAGGGGTTGGGGGTTGGGTAGGTTGGGGGGGGGAGAAACGGGGTCTTGGAAGCGGATTGGACGGCGGGCGGGTCGTCGCAGGATCCGGGGGACTGGCCCGTCCTTTCGATTTTGCCTTCTTGCCCCCGCCCCCATTCGGGGCTGGGGAGGGGGGAGGAAGCTCGCGGAGGAGGAGGAGGAGGAAAAAGAAGGAGGAGGAGAAGAAGAAGAAGAAGTGGAAGAGGAAAAAGAAGAAGTGGAAGAGGAAAAAGAAGAGGAGGAGGTAGACGAGGAGGAGGAGGAAGAAGAAGAAGAAGGAGGAGGAGGAGGAGGAGGAGGAGGAGGAAAAAGAAGAAGTGGAAGAGGAAAAGAAGAGGAGGAGGTAGACAAGGAGGGGAGGAGGAGGAGGAAAAGAAGGAGAAGAAGGAGAAGAAGAAGAGGAGGAGGAGGAGGAGGGAGGAGGAAGTGGAAAAAGAAGAAGTGGAAGAGGAAAAAGAAGAGGAGGAGGTAGAGGAAGAGGAGGAGGAGGAGGAGGAAAAAGAAGAAGAGGAAGAGGAAAAGAAGAAGAGGGGATAGAGGAGGAGGAGGAAGAAGAAGAAGAAGAAGAGGAGAAGGAAGAAGAAGAAGAGGAGGAGGAGGAAGAAGAAGATCGCCTTTCTCTTTCACCACCCGCTCTGGCAATTGACTCCAAGGTTGAGTCTGAAATGGGGAGGGGGGGAATCCTTGGCCAGATCCATTGCAAAGGGAGGGGAAATGGGAGGGTGCTCCACGGACTGATGGCGCTTCAGTGACTTGGTTTAAGACAGAAGAATGGTTCGGGATTGGTCTTCTTAGCCTAGTGCTTTTCAACCTCCTTGGGAACTCAACTTGGGGACTTGAACTATTACCATCTGGCAGACGGTAATAATAAAGACAAGGACAAATAGGTTGAAAAACAGCTTCTATCCCAGGGCAGTAACTCTATTGAATTCTACTGTATTGTGCAATATTAATGCAATATCAGGGGTTTTCAATTCAATGTACAGAATGGGAAGGATGTGTATTTGTGTTTATTTTCATAGTCATAATGTACACTGAAAGTGGCATTTAATTTCATTGTACGAGGTGCAATGACAATAAACTAAACTAAACTTCATTTCCCAGAATCCGCCAGCCAGCCACCCTAGTTGGGGAATGCTGGGCGTTGAAGTCCACCCATCTTAAAGTTGCCAAGATTGACAAACTCCACTCTGTCCAGATACACACACACACACACACACACACACACACTTGCTTCCTTCCCTGATATTCATTTTTTCACCTGACCCCACAAAGCAATTGCACTTCCTTTCTCTTGAGTGATGGATTAGAAGCACCAGATGGTTTAGGGGTGCTTGGCACGGGACAGAGCCATTTAACCTTCCCCCTTAAACATTCAGGATAGTGGTGAAGAGGGTTTTTTTTTTTGCCACCCCCTTTTCCTAGGACAGTCTGCCCCACCCAACTCAGAAAATATTGAGGGTGTGGCAAAGAGTTGCGAAAGACTGCAATGTTCAGGCTGCCCAATTCCATAAGTCGTCTCTCCCACTAGACCTGTTGGCAGAGTTTGCATCACAACAACACACTAAGCCTTAAAACTGTGGTTGGGTGGGTTCAAGCATCACACAAAGTCTTTCTAACCCAAAGCTAGGTCTTCTCTAGAGTCAAGTGCATCAGTAGATTCATCAGTCCAAGCTTTGGTTGATCGGTCTACTAATAACATTGGCTCTAAGGAGGAGTATCTATTACATCGCACCATGCTAAACTCTAAACTGTGGTTAACAATCCATGTTGGAAGGCTTCAGACATCTCACCAAGTCATTCTGATCCAAAGCTGGATCTTCTCTAGCATCAATTGCATCCGTAAATTAATCAACCCAAGCTTGGTTGATTTATCTACTAATGCCATTGGGTGGGATTCTTTTTTTTTTTTTTTACTACTGGCTCTATAGGCATGGCTTGGTGGGCATGGCAGGGGAAGGATACTGTAAAATCTCCACTCAGAGGTGGTATTTCTATGAAGTACTCAAAATTTCTGCTACCGGTTCTCCAGAACTGGTCAGAACCTGCTGAATACCACCTCTGCCATTGGCTCTAAGGAAGAATTGCCATCAAATAACCCAGGGGTCCCCAAACTTGGCAACTTTAAGACTTATGGACTTCCAACTCCCAGAATTCTCCAGCCAACTATGCTGGCTGGAGAATTCTGGGAGTTGAAGTCCACAAGTCTTACAGTTGCCAAGTTTGAAGAACTCTGAAGTAACCAAAAGGAGCAATTGTTTTTAAGGTTTAGTTGAAAAGAGACCCCCTTTCTCCAATCCCTTCAGATGTAGACAACCTTCAGGAGCTCTGGGTGTGTATATGTGTGTACTATATCCCTGTGGCGAGGAGAGAGAGAGAGAGAGAGAGAGCTGAAGACTCCAGACTAACAAACAAGCTCCTTGTCCTCAGGAACCGTTGTGTGTCTTTTCCTCAAGAACCTTGGAGCTTGCCTCACTGTTTTCCAGCAGCTCCAAGTAATTTCCTGATCCTGGTTTACAGGAATAGCTTGGCTCTTTCCTGTTCCTCCCCGTCCTGTAAGGCCATCTCCTTAAATGGGAGCAGTTTGTTGACTGTGTTTGTTTCTCTACACTAAAGACGTATTTCTTATACAGTGTTATATGTTTAATATAATCTTTCATAAAACTATTCGGAGGAGCAAAAGAGAGAGGTCCCTCAAGCCTGAGACGAATAAAGGAGAATATTTGTGGCTCAGCGTTGAAATGAGGGGTCCTTGGTGGTTTTCTTGAAGATATTTCATAACCAAACTACCATAGATAGTATTAGTACTAGAAGGGAGTGGGGTTTGGGAAGAGGAGGAGGAGGAGGAGGAGGAGGAAGAAGAAGAAGAGGAGGGGTACTGTCTGGTCCTTGTTGCTCTCTGAGCTTGGTTGTTTTCTTGCAGACATTTCATTACCCAAACAAGGTAACATCATCAGTGCTAGAAGGGAGTGGGTGAGGAAGAGGACGAGGAGAAGAAGAGGAAGAGGAGGAAGAGGAGGAGGAGGAGGAGGAGAAGAGGAAGAGGAGGAGGAAGAAGAGGGAGAGGAAGAAGAGGAAGAGGAAGAGGAAAAGAAGAAGAGGGGGTGGAGGAGGAGGAGGAAGAAGAAGAGGAAGAGGAGAAGGAAGAAGAAGAAGAAGAAGACTGTGGGGCTCTTGATGCTCTCTGAGCTTAGTAGCTTTCTTGCAGGTGGTTCATGACCCTGATGATGTTCCCTAAGCTGGATAATGAAATTTTAGGAGACTTATGAAGGACGTTGGACCAATGGGCTGACCTCAGGCACAAAGGAAGTCACGGATTAAAAATGAGCTTGGTCGGAAACGGTGGTCAAACCACAGGGCCGTTTCCCTTCCCCCTTTCTCTTTAGCTTTGGCATCGTTTGCTAGCCGTTCCAACCTTTGTGGAATTGGGTGGGATCATCCGTGCTGCAGAAATAAAGGCCTGCTGGGTTCAGGCTAGCCTCCGCGTGCTCATTTCCTTTTCAGATTAGTGAAGAGTCATTTAGTCTTGCTCAAACTAAACAGGTATGACTCTATCTATACAGAGCAAGGTCAGGATGGGATTAGGTTACGGGTGATCCACAAGGGAGAGATAATTTGCTTTACTGTACTTGTTGGTTCCTTCTTGGTGTTAAGTCATGTGTTTCTCTTAATCAACTCAAGGAGGGAGACTCAGTAAAAAATACCGTGCAAGCAAGGGTCAGAATGGGACAGAAGGCAAGGTTGCTTTTCTGCACGGTAGATTAATCACCTCCCCTGCTCCACAAAAAAAATGCAGCGTGTTAGTCTTCTTATTCCCAACAACATGAAAACCTACTTTATGCCAAGCTCGAGACGATAGTCACATGGTGTGTTTAATTTAAGTCACGTGTGTTTAATTTAAAAAGCGGCAGGTTGTACCAAAAGTGAAAGACCACTCATGCACGGGGGTGGGTTTCTACCATTTCTGTCCACCTCTGTAGAACCGGTAGCTCTGAAGAGCAGCAGACATAGAATTGGTTCTATGTCTGCTAATGTTTTTGCTGGCCCGCCCACCCGGGCTCTTACCTGATCTTTATTTCCTGCTTTTTCAACTTCAGCTGCCAAACGCGGCACAGCTGCAGTTGAAAAAGCAGGAAAAGAGGGCTGTTTCAAAGGCTGCGTCTCTGCACACAGCCTGCTGATGACGATTTACAGGCACACAGCTCACAGCGTTTGCAGGGAAGCTCGTAAATCACCCTGTCGTATCCCACCCTCATGGATCATCACAAAATCTCCAGAACCATAAAGGCTACAAACTTGAAATTTGGCACATATGTTCCTCTTGGCTTCTAGGTGCTCACTAAGAAAGGATTTTTTTCGAAATGACCATCGGAGCATTAGTATTTCCTATATTATTATTATTAACATGCTCTGATGCGAAGGAGTTCTACTCCTCCTTCCCATCTGAAAAGAAACCTGTTCCAAATGCAAAACACAAACAGAGGAGAGGAGTTTCAGTTTTAGTTTCACAGCAGCGACCAGCTTTAGTACAGAACAGTTGAGCTAAGCCAGGCCCAGGCTCCTTGCTGTCTCCTTCTTACTCACACAGCAAATACTGCTTCAGTTTCCAAAGAGCCCTCAATTCTCTTACAGACTGACAGGATGCTAGCCAGATGAATACCGATGGATGCTGGTAGGCAGAGGCAGAATTTTTTCTCGTTATTTTCCTCCCCAAAAACCACATAGTTTCATGGCGAAGTACGGATATCGAGCTAGTAATTCAATGAAGAATATTTGTAGCTCAGGATTGAAACGATGCAGACGTTTCATTACCCAAACTAGGTAACATCATCAGTGCTAGAAGGGAGTGGGAGAGGAGGAGGAGGAGGAGGGGTACTGTCTGGTTTTTGGTGCTTGGTTGTTTTCTTGCAGATGTTTCATTACCCAAACTAGATATTTTGGGCAATGAAACATCTGCAAGGAAACAAGTAAACTCAGAGAACCCCAAGCGGTTGTATAATCCTTGAATTATACTCCATGCCCATCACAACAGTGCAGCCATGTTTTTTCTGACCATCTTACACCCCATTGCGGAATAAGAAAAATATTAGTATCTTTTGACTCTTAGGAGTTTTCTTTGTATGTAGCAAACAGCTGGCGGCTGAATTCGGTTCAAAATGGTTCGGCTTTCAGCATGCCTCCTTAAAACACAGTTTGCCAGGATACAACGCCGGGTGGCAATAACCCTTTGTTTTATTGATCCTACATTTTATATGGTTTATTTTAGAAACTTCAGATGTTTTGCATAAACAGCCTTGGCAGAGGCTTCTTTTGTGAAACCACTAATTCCTACTGATGCAACCAGGAGGGTGTCGGTCAAAAAAAAATACGTCTCCAGCACAGTTGCATTTATTAAACATGGCGTTCAACAGCAATGTTGCACGATCCTTGCTTTGAAACGGAGGAGGGGGAGGTTTTCTTTAAAGACGGACAAACAAATGGCGGATGTTTTTTCCCCCCTTTTTTTCCCAACTTCTCTCTGTAACTTTCATCTGGGATCTTTGTCACAGAGCTGGACAAAATTGGAAACTTGTGGACCTCATTAGTTCTTCAAATGTTAGTTGTACGCCTTCTGAAAACAAGGAGGGAAAAAAATCATGACATTAAATTTGCTTAGCCAGGAAGTTGCCAGGGCCAAGAATACAGTTTGAAGCTGAGGTCCTGATTATTATTTTTTTAAGTGATATATTCTGTGATGGCAACTTCAAATCCAGAATTTCTTGAATTACTTTCCATATATATAGAAGCAAAATACCACTCACGCATCATCACGAACTCTCCAGAACTGTAAAACCTACAAACTTGAAATTTAACACTTATGTTCCTCTTGGTTTCTGGGTGCTCACTACAAAAGGAATTTTGGAAATGACCATCAGAGCATTCATATTTTGTATATTATTATTAACGTGCTCCGATGCTAAGGAGTTCTACTCCCCTTCCCCACCTGAAAACAAATATATTCCAAATGCAAAACACAAGCAGAGGAGAGGAGTTTCAGTTTCAGTTTTAGTTTCACAGCAGCAACCAGCTTTAGTACAGAACAGTTGAGCTAAGCCACGCCCAGGCTCCTTGCTGTCTTCTCCTTGCTCACACTGCAAATACTGCTTCAGTTTCCAAACATCCTTCAACTCTCTCACACACTGACAGGACGCTAGCCAGATGAATACCGAAGGATGCTGGTAGGCAGAGGCAGATTTTTCCCCTCTTATTTTCCTCCCCCAAAACTAAACCCGACCACATAGTTTCATAGCGAATCACGAGTATAGAGTTAGTATCAGATGTGATGATTCTTATCGGTTCAAGAATGATTTTTGGATTGGAGCAGCTTCTAGGCTGAGTAGCTTGTGCACACAGTTGCCTATGCCATGTGCAGCTTCTCACTACATTGCTTTAGGAGATGGATGCTGAAGGGAACCAAGAGATTAGGGGGCCAGAGGCGAAAACCTATGAAGAACAGTTGCAGGAATTGGGTGTTTCTAACCGGATGAAAAGAAGGACTAGAAATGATGTGATAGCAGCGTTCCGATACCTAAGGGGTTGTCACCAAAGCACCTGAAGAAGCAACGGTTGGAAACTCACCAAGGAGAGAACTAAAACAAAGGAGAAATTTCCTGAGAGTGGGAACAATTAATCAATGGAAAGGACGTGCCTTCAGAAGTTGTAGGCGATCCATCACTGGAGGTTCTCGCTCTATTCTCCAAAGCACTTGAAGGCAGGGCAAGAAACTAATCACGGAGATAAGCAACTCAAAATGAAGGAGAAATTTCCTGACAAAACAATGAACTTGCCTCCAGAAATCGTGGGTGCTCCAACACTGGAGAGTTTTGAGAAGGGATCGGACAAACATTTTTCTGAAATGGTATAGGGTCTCCTGCGTGTCAGCGGGTGGGATTAGAACACCTCCAAGGTCCCTTTCAACTCTGTTATTCTGAAATTTGGCAATGTGACTGCCCCAAAACTGCAGGGATATCCTACTTTTTAAAAATGCATTATTTATTGTTAAAGAATTTTATGCTTTTTCTGGATTGTCTCAGCAGTAAGATGGGATCCAGAATTGGTATTCAGCAGGTTCTGACAGGTTCTGGAGAACTGGTAGCGGAAATTTTGAGTAGTTCGGGGAACCAGCAAATCCCACCTCTGACTGGCCCCGCCCCCATCTATTCTCTTCCTCCCGAGTCCCAGCTGATCAGCTGGGTCTTCTTTGGTTGCTCTGCACAGGAGAAAAGAGCTGGAAAGCAGGTTAGTGGGGTGGGAAGGGAAGGTAGATTTTGCAGTATATCCTTCCCCTGCCAAGCCCACCAAGCCAAGCCCACAGAACCAGTAGTAAACATTTTTGAATCTATGTACTAAACCACAACATCTATGTACAAAGCCCAACCTAAAACTTGATTTTGAAAAATTAATCAGGTGTGAGTTAATATAGAAAAAGCGACCTAGAAACCTCCACACGGGTGGCTAAATTGGGAAAATCAAAATAATTCTGGAAAAAGACATTTCAATCCCCTTCTGTATTGTTGCTAGGAAAAAAAAAAATTGCATGGCTCACGAGGAATAGAGGCCAATTCAACGAATCTTTAAATGTGTTAAAGAAGTTCCCACTTCTTTTTTAGCCTTTTCCTGAAACCTATGAGGAAACACACCCAGCACACTAGGGCTGGTTGCTATCAATAGACTGTTGGCATCGGAAATTTTATCTTTTCTTTCAAATGATACCAAGGAAACTGTCAATGTTCCTTGCTTGAAAACAATGACAAGGCAGGAACATTCAGTAAACATGGATTGAATATGTGTTCTGCACAGAGTTGCATTCCTTCTAAGGAAACAGATGAAAGGCTTCTGGATCCAACAATTGTGCCTAAAGTTGCAGGTGGTTGTTGTGGCCAGGAGTGACTAATACCAGATATGAGTAGTGCGTTAGTTGCATTTCTTCTCAGGAAAAAAAAACAAATCCAAAAGCACATACTCTCCCTACTGGCCCAGTTATTCTTTGCTTTAGATAATCCATTCAGAGTCTGCAGGACACAGTTCAGACTGACTGTGCCAGGCCAGAATTTAGATCTTCCATTTCCTTCCCCATGTATGGGCTTTTAAATTACTTGGAGATTTTTTTTTTCAAAAACGCATCAAAGCACAGATGGAGTTGCCCACACAAACACAGCTTTGTGGCTACCCCAGACATTTCTGCCTACTTCTAATGAGTGAAAAATGGAAATGGAAAAAAAAAATTGAACTTCTACAGATTACTCTAGGACAGGGGTCTCCAACCTTGGCAACTTTAAGACTTGTGGAATTCAACTCCCAGAGTTCCTCACTCCTGTTCTAGGACAATGAGGACTAACCTTTTCAGCACCAAATGCCCAAAGTGCATGCGTGCACGCATTCCCAAAATGCAATGCATGCACTCCCCCCACCCATGTGCACGCTCCCCAGTGCATGCACATGCAACCCCCGTGCATGCACCCCACCCCCATGCATGCGCTTGTGACCCCCACATGTGCACCCCACATGTGTGGCAGGGACCAAAGACAAGCTGGCCGGTGGGAGGTGCATGGGCACATGCATGGCATGGGCACAGTTTAGGACGATGACTCACATGCCCACAGAGAGGCCTCTGCGTGCCACCTCTGGCACATGCGCCATAGGTTTGCCATCACGGCTCTAGGATTATGATTATAGACATCAGTATAGTTTGTGAACCAATGGATTGCGTATCGGTCAAGAGTGTGTTCAATAAACTACCAACAGCTCTTGAAGGCTTGAGACCAATACTATGTTGGGGGGTCTTCTCCATGGGTTATAACCAGGGGTGGGATTCAACAGGTTCACATCTATTTGCTAGAACCGGTTGTTAACATTCTAAGCAGTTCAGAGAACCGGTTGTTAGAAGAAATTACTGGCCTAATCCTGTAAGGAAGGCAGGAAGGAAACATTCTGGTGTTGCTTACAAAAACTGCCTCTCCATTAACCCTTATTACATTCTTGGCAGGATTAGACTTCCTGTCTCAGGAACGTCTCTGGAGTTTTTTCCCCCTCCTTTGCTGGTACTTTGCTCATGTGGAGTGACCATTCAAAGTTACAGTGGCACTGAAAAAAGTGACTTATGACCATTTTTCACACTTACGACTGTTGCAGCATCCCCACAGTCATGAGAGGCCAGGCGAGGAGATGCGTGCCTCGATGTGAGTGATGTTGAGTTGGCTACGCCAAGCCAATAACATGACCACCAAGCCACATCCACCCAGTCACATGACCACCAAGCCACGCCCACTAACTAAGCCATGCCCACAGAACCGGTTGTTAAAACATTTGAATCCCACCCTTGGTTATAACCATCTTGATTTGGTGGAAAGTATGAGAAAGAACCTTTTCTGTGGTTTATGAAAGCATTTCCCTGATAATGTGGATCCATCTCCCCTTCTGGGGCTGAATTGTTATGCAACACATTCTAAAACCTGTGCAGTGATTTCATTTATTTCAATTGTTCAATAGACATCAGTAGAGTTAGCGAACCAAAGAATTTCCTCTCAGACAGGGTTGACTACATTAAACTATCAATGACTCTTGAAGGCCTATGGCCAATACTAAGCTAGCCTCGTGGTCTTCCCCATGGGTTATAGCCATCTTCATTTTGTGTGGGAGGCCAGGACCTTTTCTATGGCTTATGAAATCATTTCCCTCCAATGTCCCTGATGGTGTGTGGATCCATCTCCAAGGGGTGGGGCTGCTGGGGGTTCGTGGGGATTTGGGAGAGCCCCTGGCTAAGATTCTGTGTGGTTCGGAGAACCCACAAATCCCACTCTGGGCTGGCCCCGCCCCTTCCAGGAGTCTCCACACAGCCCATTTTGGATGCAGGTCAGTGTCGGGCACATGTGGAGGCTTGGGGAGGGTGAAAAACGAGCCTCACAGACGGTCGGGAAGTCCAGAAATGGGCCCGTTTCCAGCTTCCAGAGAGCCTCCAGAGCCATGGGAGGCTGTTTTTGCTCTCCTGAAGACTCAAGGAAAGCCTCCGGAGCCCTGGGAGGGCAAAAACACTCCTCCTGCTGTGATGCAGGAGGCTGACTAGGCCATCCCCACCATGGCCACACCCACCCAGCAATCAGGCAGTGAGCCCTTTGCTAAAATATTTGAAGACCACCCCTGTCTATCTCCCATCCTGTGGGACTGATTTGTTATGTAACCGCCTTCCCTTCTGCTAAAATCTGGGCACTGATTTCATTTGTTTCAATTGTTTGGCAAATGACCGTGGAATACGTGTTTGGAAAAAAGATGACATAGCAATAGCTTTCAAAAGCTAAGACATCCCTGTGTTTGACTACAGTTGCCTGCCCCTGTGATATGGGTGCCATAGAAACCCCAGCTCATGTTCTTCTATACTGTCAGTTCTACAAGGACATTCATCATCATTTTATGACCCTTTTATTTAAATTTGCAGGGCACTCTGACAGCGTCTATAGGCACCATCTAGAGTCAAATAAGCAAGATAAACCTATTTCTCCAAAAGTAACAAAATCGTGCTACGTGATATGTCCATTTTGCCCACAAGTGGTTGCTAATAGTTCCTGTTGTCAGGGGGATAGTTTTCTATTGTTCATTTTATTGATTCTACTTTTATTGGTCAATGATCAGTTGGTCAATGATCAATTGCCTCTCTGTCCGTTTGTTGTGCGCTGTACAGAATCGTGTTCCTAAAATGGACAGGTGAGGATCAGTCATAAATTACTTTTTTCAGGGCCATCATAACTTTGAACAGTTGTTTAAAGAAATCGTCATAAGTTGAAGACCAACTGTTCAAGAATTTCATGACCTGGGTTTTCCATCCATGTCCGAAAACCAAGAGATGAATCTGGGATCACTTGAATGCCAAGAACCTGACATTTGGTAGGGAGTTGTAGCCCTACCAATTTTCCTTCTTCCTTGTTGATAGTTTGGGGTTGTTTGTTTTATTGATTGTGTTTTCATTGATCAAGGACCGTAATAAAATTTGGCCTGTCTGACTGACTAAAGATGGTTATGGCTTCAGAATGGATATTCTTTTCCAGGTGCAATGTTTATGTCAAAATAAAGGTAAAGATACTGCTGCTCACCAGGTGTCTTTATAGTCAGCTTGTAGATCCCCCATACTCAATGGTGGGTCAAAGAGCAACCCCTCCTTAAAAGTATTTGCTTTCCCTTCCCCCAGAACAAACCAGGGATCACTCATTTCAGGTCAAAAGATCAAGGAACCCAGCCTGCATCTTGTTCTTCCTTACGGGGATCTCAATCTCAACTGGACTTCAGCTGAATCTTTTCTGCAAAGAGATTTCAGTGAAAAATCTGGCCACGTTGCAGGTATTTTGCCTACATGCCTCTTTCTTCCCCCCACCCATGTTCAAACCATTGCAAGGGTTTGCAAACTGTGATATAGATATAAGGTTTCCTGCTGGAGCAGGAGATTGGACCAAGGCCCCTTCAACTCTGTTATTCGATATTTTGCTCACAAATAATTGATAGCAGACAAATTTTTGACAAGCAAAATGGGGAAGTCTCACGGTTCAAAACAAGTCAACTCTATCAAGGTGTGTCTAGGGAGATTCTCAGTCCTCCAAGTCATGGTTTGTCTCAAAGGTGCTTTTTTTTTCCAAATGGCAACTGGATGTCCTTGGGTTGTTTTTTTTTCCTCTTTGAAACATTTTGCTTCTCACCCAAGAAGCTTCTTGTTGTGCCCCTGTCGGAATCTGATTACCAGGGGGAGACAGAACAGCTGACAGGGAGTGGGAGTGTGGCTCCATTGGCTGTGGAGGAAACTGGGGAAGGGCAAAGTCCGGCTGGGCAGAGCAGGGAAGAGGTAGAACAAGGGAGAGCGAATTTGGAGGATGACCCAGGCCCACCCCCTCTTCATCCTAGGGCACGTAGTGAGGAACAGAGAAGAGAGCAAGGTGGGTTGCGTGGCTTATGAGGGAGGAAAAGGCCCTGATTCCCTTCATTAGCTGCAGCTGGGAAGAAGAGTTTAAAAGAGATGCAAGCTGAGTGTGGTGTCTGCTGGGAATAAATGTGAGTTTATCTTGAATTGATTTTGGTTATCTGCATTCCTGACATCCTCCCAACTGTGTTGAATTACAGCCGTTTCACGTCTGGAATTCCTTCTCTTGCCCTGCCAGACTAATTACCTCATATTGCCTTGATTGGACTTATAGTTACAGTTTTGTTGACAATGTTTTGGACTTGATTCTATGCAGCCAAAGACTGTTTCTGGGAGTTTTTCTCTAGCCTAGAAGATAAGCAGGACATTCGAGGCAAAGTTGGAAATAATAAAGGGACTCTTCTTGCTTATTTGACTGTGTTGCCTTTGTACCTCGCCCTGGGACATCACACTTCTACAGTTCTGGGAAGCAAAATAATTTTCAAAGCAAAAAAAATCAAGAAAGTCCAATTGCCTTTTGCGGGGAAAAAAATACCTTTGGTCTCTCAGGGCGTACAAAGAACTTCCTCTTGTTTGTTAAAAGATATTCTGCAACCTGATCGCCTTAGTTTAATTCCCATATAAACACTAGATCAGTGGGTTGGCTTCAGAATGGGTGGGTCTTCTTGAAAACACTGGAGGTTTAGTCAGCTGGCAAGCTTAGTCTCACTGCTCGGTTGTAGCTCAATTCCAGATCATTTTTTCCATAGCAGAAACAATTGTCAGTGGTTTGTTTAACCCGTTTATGCTTTATAGATTATGCTATTATTCTTCTTGTGCCATATTTATAACATATTTATAATATATAAGTATTTGCTAGACCAATACTTGAATACAGCTCATCAGTCTGGAACCCTCATTACATATCTGATATTAATACAGTTGAGAAAATCCAGAAATATTTCATGAGAATAGTTCTCCACTCCTCTACTCATAGCAGAATACCTTATGCCACCAGACTTGAAATTTTAGACCTAGAAAACGTAGAACTACGCCGCCTTCGGTCCAATCTAAGTATAGTACATAAAATTATATATTGCAATGTCCTACCTGTCAATGATTACTTCAGCTTCAACCACAACAATACAAGAGCACACAATAGATACAATCTCAAGGTAAACCGCACCAAACTTGATTGCAGGAAATACAACTTCAGCAACAGAGTGGTCAATGTCTGGAATACTCTACCTGACTCTGTGGTTTCTTCCCCAAACCCCCAAAACTTTAACCTTAGACCGTCTACTATTGACCTCACCCCTTTCCTAAGAGGTTTGTAGGGGACGTGCATAAGCGTACCATCGTGCCTACCATCCCTGTCCTATTGTTTCTTTTCTTCTTATTCGTATCCATTTCATGTATTCATAACCATGTTTATACTTATACCTGTTATCTAATAATTGCTTGACAAAATAAATAAATGAATGAATAAATAAATAAATAAATACATTAAATAAATAAATAAATACATTAAATACATTAAATATATATATATATATATATATATATCCATCATTGGATGTTGGTGATCATGTTGGCGATCTTATTTTTATCAACAGCACAAAAAAGTCCAAACCAGTCCCTTAGGTTCTGAAGCCATGAGGTTCTTCTTCTGCCTGGACCTCGTTTGCCTTCAATCCTTCCTTGGAAGATTAACGGAAGGATGCTGTGTTTTTTGGGATGTCAAATCAAATGTCAGAAATATTCTAACTTTTGCTTTTTTATGGTTTTGATGATTTTCCTTGGCTTTCCCAGGTGGCTTATTATGCTATTAAAGCCAGTAAAAGATGTTTAGAAATTAGAAAATCGAAGTAAGTAAGGAGGGGAGAAGAGGAAATAATAAAATTAGTGTTTGATCCTTGTCTATACTAGATTATGTTCTTCTTAGCTGCATAGAATGGAGGGTTCAGAGAGTTTTCAACCTACGACTATTTGTTTAATGGTGGTTTGAAGTTATATTGATCTCAGTAACTTAACGTCATTTAACAACCCATCTTTGGAGTTATGTCCATCATATTACCCCAAGGTCATGTAATTGCAAGTCACGGCTTAGCACCCATCTCACATTTACAATGGTTGTAGTGTCTTGCAGTCACTTGATTATGAGCCACAGTGGCACAATGGTTAGAGTGCAGTACTGCAGGCTACTTCTACTGACTGCCAGCTGCCTGCAATTTGGCTATTCAAATCTCACCAGGCTCAAGGTTGACTCATCTTTCCATCCTTCTGAGGTGGGTAAAATGAGGACCCAGATTGTTGGGGGCAAGAGACTGACTCTGTAAACCGCTTAGAAAAGGCTGTAAAGCACTATGAAGCGAAATATAAGTCTAAGTGCTGCTGCAATTTGTGAATTTCTCAGCTGGCTTCTAACAAGCCAAGTCAACTGCGGAAGCCAGATTCACTTAATGACCACAGTGATCGGTTTAACAATTGCAGCAAAAACGGTAATAAAACCTGGTCGTGGGATGATTCATTTTACAACTGGACCAACTTACTACAGAAATTCTGGTCCCAATTGCAGCCATAAGCTGAGGACTATCTGTATGTGATCTGATGAGAACAATAGTTCTATCAGGAGCTATATGAAGATTATTGAGAAAAATAAACTATAGTATATAATTATATAGTACAAAATATTATTCTTCTCTGTCTGTAAATATACACATTCCAGCTGTTAGGATCAAAATCATTTCAATACTTTGTGTATGTACTAGGAAAGAGAAGGAAAATCAACTAGACTGACTTGCTTTATATTTGAAGATATCAGCTCAACAAAGGGAAGATGGTGACTGGTACTGCACAGTGAAAGCCCCTCCCCTTTTTACTCATGCAAAAAGGGGCGGAGCAGTAAGCCATCTTGATTTTCTTTCTTCCTCAGTGTAGGTGCCTCTGTTTATATATTATTTTTAATATATGCTGGACTGATTCACATCATACTAAATAGCAAATGATACTCAAAATCAAATTAGGTGTATTTAATTAAGGCAAGGAAGGTTCCCACCAACCTTATAACCAATATTAATTGGTATCAATCAGGCACAGCGGACTTTTTTCCCCATCCTGTGGCTTCTCTTTATCGTATTTTTTCATTTTGTTTTGTTTTATGATGTTGTGACATCCTTAGAAAAGGCAAGAATAACATTTTCAGCTTTTTTCTTTATTGAGGTGCTTGAGGAGTTTGGACAGAAGGTTTGAAGAACCAGAAGTCTATACCCACACCCCTTTCCAACATTTTTCCTTTTTAAAATGAGCCAACAATTATTCCGTTGCCAGGTTTTCCTGATTATGTGAGGAAACTACAAAGTCTGGAAAAAAACAAATGTGATTCACAACCCTGATTTGTCCACCAAAGCACAAAAATTTTTCTTGGCTCCCCTCAAAAATGTATTGCTTCTATGGATTTTGAAACCTCCATTCCATGGAATGGTGCAGTGGTTTTTGTTATTAAACTTTATCTTGTGTTAGAGAGGTCCCACATTGTCATTATAATAATATAACAAACTTAACCCATTGAATAAATGGAGCAGGTGTTTTCCTGCAAAATGGGTTTGTGGATTGTCGTGCTGGTGACACAGCATTTGGCTTGTGTACACACCTTCTCCATACATCTAGGAGATTCTAAAATAGCATCCATTGTTCTCTGCAAAGAAGGAAATTTGTTTACCAAAGAAATGTCAGATTCCAAAGGGAGTTCAACTGCATATTTGTGCCGAATGTATTCCTCGTATTTTCTACAAAAATAGTTTAACCTCCTGAATGCCTTTCTACTCCTTTTAAGGAAGAATTAAAATAGGGGAATTCCTTTTCAAGAAGAGGAAAACCATACCCCACGCTTCTTTGTCTCTGTGTTTTCCAAAGTTTCCATTAAAAACAAAACAAAACAATTGAGTCTAAAATTATCCCTCGAAAGATTAAACTTTGAGACCATATGCATTTTCTTAATATCCCATTTTTTTAAGGGAGTACACACAGATTATTGGCTGCAAAGAACCTTTAACTAGGTCAGATGAAATCCTGAAAATGGGAGTTGATTCATAGATAATTCATAGTTTGTGTCAGATTTGTGTATTATATGAATTGAGCCCTTTTTAGTGTAAGACTTCAACTATATTTTCCAAACCCAGAAAAAAAATTGGCTCAGATACCAGAAAAGGCACATTTGAATGCAGTCTGTTGTCTTTCACTACTGAGTTGAAGAATTCTTCAATCTTTTTTGAGTCAACTGAAAACTAGGCTAGTGTGTAAATTGTATTGCAACCTTTGTTGATCCTTCTCTTTCCTGTATTGCAGTGCTTTTCAAACTTGGCAACTAAAAGACGTGGGAACTTCAGGTCCCAGAATCCCACAGTCAGCATATATCTGGGGCTGCCCTGGGAAAAGTCTACTTTAAAACTGGTACAGCTCAGAGAAATGTACGCCTGCCCCATTGAGGACTCGGGGACAATATGCAAGCAATGTCTAAGTCAGGAGTGTAGCAAAAACAGAGGTGGATAAATTTTCTCTCCTGTCTTTTCAAGACCTATGTTGTGTTCTTTCATGATCATCAACCAACCAACCTTTTATTACAGTCACAGACCAGAACTAAAAATTAAAACATTGAAATAAAATGTAACAAAACACAACAGGGCATAATATTAGTGGTGACATCAATGAGGGGCTAATTTTACAGACAGCATAGCAAAATTTAGCAACATACAAGGAGACCAGTGGTGGGATTCAAATTTTTTTACTACTGGTTCTGTGGGAGTGGCTTAGTGGGCGTGGCAGGGGAAGGTTACTGCAAAATCTCCATTCCCACCCCACCCCACTAACCTGCTTTCCAGCTCCGTTCTCCTGTGCAGGGCAACCAAAGAAGACCCAGCCTATCAGCTGGGACTCAACGGGGGGCAGAGAATAGATGTCGGCAGGGCCAGTCAGAGGTGGGATTTGCTGGTTCTCCAGAACTACTCAAAATTTCTGCTACCGGTTCTCCAGAACTGCTCAGAACCTGCCGAATACCACCTCTGAAAGAGACTATATTATAATGTTATGGATGGTGTCAGCTGTTCATAAAGAAGGATCAGAATTTCCCAGATATTTCACCAGGGAAAGAGTTATAAAAGGAGTCCATGAACCCTCGTAAAGAATATAAAACAACAGGACAGGACCCATGGTTTCAACAGTCTCTTGTCCTCAGGGCCACAGTCTCATGATCATCAAGTCTGGTGATGGGTTATGGACTTGAACTCAGTTGGGAGAGATTTAGCTTCAGTTTTCTCTTCTTCATCTGACTCTTGGCTGACCTTGATCAGCCCCTGGCTTTCGACCCAATCTGTCATGAGAGATGATTATGTAAATCATTTGGTGAAAGGAACCTGCATAATTTCCATTAACTGTTTGGTTTACACCAGGGGTCTTCAAACTTGAGAGCTTGAAGACTTGTGGGCTTCAACTCCTAGAATTCCTCCTCCAGTCTTGTTAGCTCAGGAATTCTGGGAGTTGAAGTCTACAAGTCTTAAATTTGCCAAGTTTGAAGACCCTTGGTTTACACCATTGGGCCAGTGTCACAATTCAAAAAGAGGTGTGGGTAGGTGACGGTGATTATAACAGAGATGTATAATAATTATGACTTCTTAATATATTCAAATCCCCCCCACTTAAGTTCTACTATGTTCCCTCCTTGGGGTGGGGTAGGGCTGTTCCTGGGAGGGATATGTGAAGAATGTTGGGTGGATGTGCCAAGGCTCTATTTTCCTGGCAGGATCAACCAAACAGTTCAATGAAATGAAGCAAGCAAAGGGCAGCAATGATATAGGAAGATGCTGGAAGTAGACAATCACAGTGACAATAGCAAAGGTATCATTTCATGCAGTGGTGGGATTCAACAATTTTTACTACCAGTTCTGTGGACATGGCTTGGTGGGGCGTGGCTTTGTGGGCATGGCAGGGGGATACTGTAAATCTCCATTCCCACCCCATCCCACCCCATTAACCTGCTTTCTGTTCTTCTGTGCAGGGCAACGGAAGAGCTGGGACTCGGGAAACAGAGAATAGATGGAGTTGGTGGGGCCAATCAGAGACGGTATTTGCCAGTTCTCCGAATGACTCAAAATTTCTGCTACCGGTTCTTCAGAACTGGTCAGAACCGGCTGAATGCCACCTCTGATTTCATGCTGCCTGGAAGAAAGCAACGGTAAACCGTTCCTGTATTTATCAATAAAATCAAGTGGATAGATAATATAAAGTGATTGATTATATAGTGCTGGACGATGGACCCCTCAAGACGGATGGCATTCAACAAGCTACTGGAAAGAGCTGAGGACTGTCAGAGCTGTCAGCGCTTAAATCTCTAAATAGAAACTATCCTTGGCTCCATTTGCTGAGAAAGGTATAACTTTATTAGAAGTCAGTGTATTCCAGTGATCCATAGCCAGAACTGAAAATCGCACACCAAAATCCCTAAGTTCAACTTTTCCCTCCCTTAATGGCCTCCCATTGCTGATGTCCCCATGACCAATCAAGTTCAAGCAAGATGTTTTCAGAACAGACACTTCAAGCATAGGTTGGTGTTATGTCTCACCTGTACCAACAAGGTGAGAAGTCCAAATTTCCAACTGAAAACAAACAAGCAAGCAAGTCCAGTAATTACAGGGTTAAATTCCTTTAGCCGATAAAGTTCTTGGTAGTCTCACACAAGCTGTCTGCCAAGACCGACAAGAAAGCAGAAATATAAATCACAAGCTATCACCACACACAGGATATTCCGAAGCTTCTCTCACTAAGTAACACGTTGTCCCAAGCAAGTTCCCAGAGCGAACACACCCACTTTTATTCCCTGTGGGGCATGTCAGTCCCTCATCTCAGTCTCTGATTCATCCTTTCTTTCTGCGTTGCAGCTCACACTTTTGCCTGCGCTGTTGCCTCGCATCAAGCCAGCATTCCTCAGCTTGATCCTCAGTCAGAGGCTCTGATATGCCCTTCTGGTTATCTGCCGACACGTGAGGCACAATCAGGGAAGAAGGTCTTGCCGAGGAGGAAAGTCCTGGGGAGGAAGGCAACTCCAAATCCTCTAACAAAGCAGGCTCAAACCTCAGAGCCAAATCCTCCTCTTCCTCATTGTCCAAGTCTTCATCCTCTAACATAGCAGGCTCAAACCTCAAAGCCAAATCCTCCTCTTCCTCATTGTCCAAGTCTTCGTCCCCTAACAAAGCAGGCTCAAACCTCTGAGCCTCAACAGGTTGGTATGCAGCTGCCTTTTCTCCCAGCAGGGTGACCTTGAAGTAGCATTTCAGGGTGATACAGAAGTACCTTCACTTTCCCCCAAGCATCCTCCCTCCCATCCACCCTCCCCAGAATTCATGGCAGACTGTCACCCAATGATACCAAAGCATGCAAGCAAGTGCAAGGTGGCAGCTGACAAGGATCTTTTGAAGTACTGATGATAATGATGTCTGATGATCTATTGAGTTGTGTCCAACTCTTGGAGATTCTATAAGTCAGCTCTCTCCTTATCTCCTGCTCTCGCACCACTTCTTTGAGTTGTTCTATGCTCTGGCTGGTGTCAGCTTTGATGGTGTCTAGCCACCAGGTTCTTTGAAGGTGTGGTTTTCCTTTTACCGCTAACTCTTCCAAACATAATCGCTTTCTCCAATGAATTGTGGGACATCTCTTGGGGGGAATGAGTCTGCCTACTGAGATGAGGTGGACTGGTTGTTTTTGAGGTGTGGAGATAATAACTTGGTCCTCAACACCAATAAGACAAAGGAGCTTATAGTGGACTAAAGAAGGAACAGATCAGACATCCAGCCCTTGCTTATCAATGGAGACTGAGTGGAGCAAGTGGCCAGTTTTAAGTTTCTGGGTGTTACCCTAAAAGACGACCTGACCTGAGGGGCTCACATTGCAGCCCTGGTCAAAAGGGCCCAGCAGAGATTATACAACCTGAGACTTATCAGAAAACAATGACTGAATGAAAAACTGCTGGTGACCTTCTATGCTGTACCATAGAGAGTATATCAACTTACTACATCTCTGTATGGTTTGCCAATTGCCCAGGGGCAGATAGGAAAGCAATCCAGAGGGCTAACGTCATTGCCCAGAGGATCATTGGTTGCTCTCTCCCCTCTTTGGAAGAGCTTTGTACCTCCCGCTGCCTTAAGAAAGTTCAAAACATTCTCAAAGATCCATCTCATCCTGGGCACCCTTTTTCTTTTGAACTATTACCATCTGGAAGACTGTGCAGGACAATAAAAACAAGGACAAATAGGTTGAAAAACAGCTTCTATCCCAGGACAGTAACTCTACTGAATTCCACTGTATAGTGCAATATTAATGCAATATCAGGGGTTTTCATTCAATGTATAGAATGGGAAGGATGTGTGCTTATTTTCATAGTCATAATGTCTACTGAAAATGGTATTTAATTGTGTTATATGAGGTGCAATGACAATAAAGTAATGTAAACTAAACAAAAGCATTTAAAAAAGGTTAAATCATGGAACTGGACCAAAGTTCATTAAATTGAGACATTTCATTACTTACCCAAGTAACTTCTTGAATCAAAATGACTCTTTGACTCTCTGCCTTACATCGGACTATTCATTTCCAGTTCTCTGAGCTTTCTTCTGGTTTTGTCTCAAATTAAGCAATGGTGCCTAGAGCCGTGTTCTTGAAGAGGGGCCTAACCAATACAGAATAAACTGAATACACTCCCCCCTGATTTGAGAATTATACATTTGTTAATGCAGCCTGGAGTAGCAGTGTCTCTAGCTATGTTATGCTTACATTCAACTTACAAGCTCTTACACAACCATGTTCTATGGAACTAGTGGGAGGCTTTTTAAAAAAAAAAAAAAAAAACTATAACAGTACTTGTGGTTGTAAGACATGCTGTAGTATTTTTGCTAGCAGATGCCAAATTTGCTAAAGCAATAAATGTTTTGTGTGGTTATGGCTTTCACAGCAGTGGTTTTAATTAAAAACCTCTCCTGGAGGAGGCTGCATTGTAATCCATTTGGGGGGAAAACACATGTCAAAAGCTCTTCTGAAATGTTGTTTGATCCTGTTGAATGCTTTCTGGAACAAAAATGTTTGTGAGGAATTAAGCTGCAGTTTTTCACAAGTCCTTTTCTCAATCCCTCAGCCTCTCTTCGCTTCCTCGGTTGCTTTTCAGTGATGAATAGACAGCTGGTTGCCAAGCCTCTCCTGATACCATTCCCACAAACAGGGGGAAAACTAATTTGACCCTTACCCTCCATTACACCCTCCCTATCACACCCAGCTGATCTGCCCCACAACCTACCTTGTTGTTCAGAATGTGTATTGACCCATTGGTTGAGGTGGGGAAATCTCTAAGGGGCAATTTAGGCTACACAACTTTGGCCAGCTCCACTCATATTTCATAACCAGGGTGTGGTATACTCATTAAAAGAGGCCTTTCCAGTTATGGGTGGCTCACTGGTCCTGTTTGAGACCAAGCCTGTGAAAACTCCATACTTACATTTATTTCCTTGGAATATTCTCTTGATCCTTTTCTTGCAATTTGGAACTACCCGGTTTCCCTGAAAATATGACCTACACTGAAAGTAAGTCCTAGCTTGATTTTTACATGTGTGCCCAATATAAGCCCTAACCCCCCAAAATAAACCCTAATTAAGATCCTGTCCACTCCAGAGTGCACAGGTAAAAATTAAGTTAGGGTGGCGATAGGTGGGTGGAGTTGCCCTACTACTTACCTTTGGACAGTTGTAGCCAGGCCTCACACACCCTGACATCTGCCTTGCTGTTCCATTTCTTCTGCAGCCCTCAAGGCCTCTGTAGCTGGTAACAAAGCTTCGGATCGATCAGAGGCCTTCAGGAAAGCCTTGTTGGCCACAGAAGAAGTTCCTGAAGGCCTCTAACAGCAGAAAGGAGGCCAGGGATGACGCACACAAGTAAGGTTAGTCACTGGAGGACATCCCTCGAAAATAAGACCTGGTGTCTTTTTTGGTGGCAAAAAATATATAAGACAGAGTCTTATTTTGGGGGCAACACAATAGGTGGAAATTAAAAGAATAGACTGGCTGCCATTTCAAAAGAATTGGAAAACTTCCTATAATTCCAGCAGAAAGCTTCTGTGGTCTTCCTTAGACTGATAAAGAACTCTCAACTTGACAATTCTCCAAGGACACGCAAAACTCTTCCACCCACTGGAAAGAAACACCTGCATGATAATGATAGCATCTACTCAGTTTCCCACAATTCTTGTGGCTTTTCCAGTGAAAATATTGGGAAGAGGAATAAGAAGAGAAATAACTACTACAGCCCTAGCTGGCCATCATCTGCCTTGTTGAGTAGCTTTGTGTCGCAGTGGTGAATAGCTTTGATGAAGTCCAGTGAAGAACATTGTGGGGCAACTCAGCCCATCTTAAAGTCATATTGACACCCAGGGTGAAAGCCACCTCAATTGATAACTTCAATCTGCATGATAACTTCAATCTACCCACGATCAAAACAGAATGGCAGGGCCACTGGGAACCAGTAAAATAGACCAGCAAGCTGTTTTGCAGCATAGCTTCAATGAAACTCTTCAATCAAACCACCAACAAAGCAAAGACCCTTTGATGATCTCCATAGCTATAGTCACTGCAATTCTCAAATGAAAGGATCTATTTATCTCCCTCTCCTTCCTTCCCCCTTTTTCTGTCTTTCAGATGTGGTCACGATTCAGCCCTCATCTTTTGCCATCAGACTGCAGAAAAACATGGACAGAAGAGTCAGCTGTTGAGGCAGATGTCTCTGTGGCTTTCTAAAAACTTTTGGAGCCTGTCCCTCACCAAAATCTCCTAGAAATATTTAGCAATCATAGACCAGGAAAAAAAGGAATGTTTGGGCTTTAGGTCCATTGTGGAGATAGAGACTAACAGATTAATAGATTTGGAAGGGACCTTGTAGGTCATCTAGTCCAACCCCCTGCCCAAGCAGGAGACCCTACACCATTTCTGACAAATGGTAGTCCAATCTCTTCTTGAAAGTTTCAAGTGATGAAGCTCCCACAACGTCTAAATGCAAGCTGTTCCGTTGGCTGGTTGTTCTCACTGTCAGGAAACTTCTTATTTCCTGGTTGAATCTCTCCTTGTTCAGTTTCCATCCATTATTCCTTCTCTGGACTTGAGGTTCTTTGGAAAATAGCTTGACCCCCCTCCTCTCTGCGGCAGCCCCTCAAATATTGGAACCCTGCTATCTTGTTTCCCCTGGTCCTTCTCTTCACTAGACTAGCCATGCCCAATTCAGAGGTGGTATTCAGCAAGTTCTGACCAGTTCTGGAGTGGAAATTTTGACTACTTCGGAGAACCGGCCAATGCCACCTCTGACTGGCCCCGCCCACATCTATTCTCTGCCTGCCGAGTCCCAGCTGATTGGCTGGGTCTTCTTTGGTTGCCCTGCACAGGAGAACAGGGCTGTAAAGCAGGTTAGTGGGGTGGGAGGGAATGGAGATTTTACAGTATCCTTCCTCTGCCACGCCCACCAAGCCACACGCACCAAGTCACCTTATGCCCACCAAGCTACGCCCACAGAACCGGTAGTAAAAAACATTGAATCCCACTACTGACTCAGTTCCTATAATCGTTCTTCATGTTTTTTTATTTTATTGTATTGCAGTGAGTGAATCAAAAGTTAGATTAACTAGAAGGATGGCCCTTAGGAATACGGTAGATGACCAGGGGAATAAATTATGGTACTTCCATGGGCTTTCTATAGCATTTGGTGGACCTTGGTGGATGGTTGACATAACAAAGAAACAATAGAGTTCCCTTTATAATTAGGTGTTCACTAGAAGAAAAAAAAAGGACTTTGCTTGTTTACTGTTATCCTTTCATGAAGAAAGGATAAAACATAGTTAGAAAAATTAATATAAGACATGAGGACAATTATGGAGAAGTTATAGTATTAACTAGATTTTTTGATTTGTTCCATGTTAAATTGTACCCCTACTGTCTTCTAGCTAGCTTAATACTGGAATTTAATGCCCCATAATTTAAAGATTGCATTTATGTGTTATAGTTTAGTCTTTTCTTACCACCCCAGCCCATCCTTCTAGCCTTTCCTCCACTGTCTTTTGCCCTAGTGTCACAATAAACAACAAGGGAGACCAACAATCCTGCTCTTGAACTCCTGTCTATTGACCCTGTTTTAGACAAGCATTCCAAAGGTTTCTCACTTAGCTTTCAAATTACTGATGTCCCTGGTGTATCCAGCTCAGTACATTTCTTTCCCTCCCTTTCTTGTTTGTTTGTTTCATTTGGCTGAATTTTCGTTCCAAGAACATGTGCACAACAATAGCCCAAATGTTGCTTTTCCTCAATAAAAGACTATTTCTCCAGGTCAAAGTATTTTCCCTTTTAACTCAATCTTCTCCATCCCAACTTCCAGTAATTTGGGATACTCCGGGTGCACTAGAAGCCCAACTCCTAGAATTACATGTGCAATTTTGGGGATCGTCCATCTGAGGAGTCAGTTCTGGGCATCAAACTATGGATGATTTCTAGATGACAACAAAGAAATGTAGAAACTCTTTGTTTGGTCCCACGTGTTTGCCTGGATTCTGTTTTTGAAGAATGTAAGTTGGTGATCCCAACTGAGTCTACCTGGAAAATGTCTTTTCCATCACTCATTCCTTAAGAACACAAGAGCAACCATGTGGGGTCAAGAAAAACCATCTTAATTCAGCAATGACCAACCAGAATCCTCTGGGTGCTATTAGACAAGAGGCTCTTCTATCACTATTGTTCCTCTACAATTACTACTACAATTACTACAGAGATGGGACTTTGTGTCTTCCAGGCCAAGTGTCCTTGATGGACTACCTGTAGAGCATTGTTTACTTTTAGGATAAATAGTTTAAATATATGTACTTTAAGAGAAAATACACTTAGACCTTGTGTGTGTGTGTGTATGAGAGAGAGAGAGAGAGAGAGAGAGTGAAAGAGAGAGAGAGAGAGAGAGAGAGAGAGAGAGAGAGAGAGAGAGAGAGAGAGAAAGAAAGAAAGAAAGAAAGAAAGAAAGAAAGAAAGAAAGAAAGAAAGAAAGAAAGAAAGAAAGAAAGAAAGAAAGGCATATTTTGAATACTCATTCATATCCTTCCTGTTATTTCCTTTCACAATAAAAAACACTAAGTATAGTTTACAAACGGGGTAAGAAGTAATAAGTTAATGGATTCTTGTGTTTAAATGCTAGTTTTCTTGCAGATTTTGTTTTAAAATAAAGACTAATATTGAAATGGGATGGAATACGTACAAAACTAAGATGCACTGTCTCACCTACCCCAGCTGTACTGCTAAATTCCATCTTCTTTTGTTATTTCTTTCTTCTGAATCAAGTAGTTCATCCTAGTTCTTAATTCAGTTTTATTGGTATCAATAGCTGGGTTTAATTATACATGCTAAACCCTAATTGAGGGTTAAGGGAATTACAGTGGGATTAAGAACACAGGTGTTACAGTATGTTCACACAGCAGGCTACTGATGATCTAATTCGCACTGTATATTAAGAAAATGGCTAGGTTTTTTCCATTTACTTCATTTTAGCCCATCTAGCATATTGTAGAAGTGAGCACGGATTGTCAAATTACAGGTAGTCCTTGACTTATGGCCACAATTGACCCCAACATTTCTGTTGCTAAGTGAGATATTTGTTAAGTGAATTTTGCTCCAAGATCTCTCTGGCCACAGTTTTTAAGTGAATCACTGCAGTTGTTAAGTTAGCAAGATGTTTGTTAAGTGAATCCCATTGAGTTTTCTTGTAAGAAACTCTCCAAAGATGATCCCATGACCCCGGGACACTGCAACTGTCACAAATATGAGTCAGTTGCCAAGAATCTGAATTTTGATCAAATGACCCTGGGAATGCTGCAGTGGCTGTGTGAAAAATGGTCATAAGTCACTTTTTTCAGTGCTGTTGTAACTTTTAACAGTCACTAAACGAAGTGTTGTAAGTCAAGGACTACCTGTATAACTCATGGATAAAACCTGGGCTGAGTACCATTTGAAGAAGGACATGTGATGACCCGGGGCATGTCACAAAAATAACAAAGTCACAAAAGTAGAATAAATTCCCTTTAAAGCCTCCAACTTGGGCCTCAATGTCCAATTATCCTCAAAAACAGGCTATGAAGGGCAGAAATGCAGTCCTTACCCAAAGTAAAGTTAATTAGAAATTTAAAAAACCAACACAAACCACACTGAAGTAATTAATATGGCAGGCCAGGATGATAAATTGCAGGCTTCCACAAGATAAAGCAGCAACCACAGTTGGGAGGATGCCAAAACCCAGATAAGCCTCGACCAAGATAATGCATGCATTGCTTCCAGCAAGAAGCTGTGTGCAAACGCCCCACTTATATCCTGTTCTCCCAGCTGCAACTAATGAAAGGGATCAGGGCCTTTTTCTCTCCTGTAAGCCACTTTGCTCCCTTCTTCGTTCCTCCCTGAATGCCCTAGGATGAAGACGGGGTGGCCCTGGGTCTTCCTCTGAATGCCTAGCCGGACTATGCCCTTCCCCCCTTTCTTCCAAAGCCACCGGAGCCACACTCTCACTCCCTGTCAGCCACTCAATCTGATTCCCCCTCAGAATCAGACTCCAACAGGGGCGTGACAGGACGTTTACATCAGAAGGGTGACAAAACTCTTGAATTTTCTATTTAATCTTGCTTCTTTGCTGCATCTCCTCTTTTCCTCCAAGTTACACTTCTCCATCTTTGCAAGTGACACATGGTTTTACTTAACGGGGGCTAAAAGAATTGCAAGCGGTAAGGCTTGCATTGATGTCTGCCAGAGTAAGTAACCTCTGCCGCGAACATTAACACTTGGTGCTCACAGTGTTATTTGTTTTCCTGGGCATCAGTTTTCCTGCCGCTGCCTTCCAAATGTTGATGTTTCCTCTACGGTAATTAAGAAATTATTGCCTTGTTTAACCTGTCATTTTGCTTCTCAGCTGGGAGGAGTTAACTCCATGTTATTCCAATGGATGATTGCTTTCATACTGTACTTACACAGCAAGAATATCATGGCACCCATAGCGACCAACCACTGTCAGACGGTGTCTTCATGCTTTTCCTTACTATATTTGGATATTTGGCTTTGCACCCAAGTAAGCTCATTATATTTCCCAGGCAGAAACTATTGCCTTTACTACCATATGGTTCTTACCAAATGTTCTCCTGATGTCATGTTTATGGATCTGCAATTCTACACATAAAACTCTAGTATTGGAGCAGAAGTCAAGTGTTCACAAGTGATCCTGGAAATCTAGACTTCATGTCCAATTGTTGGGATTCATTGGTGGAATGTATATGAGTGAAGTGGTGGCCTAGAGGTGGAGCTCTCACCTCACAATCATGAGTTTGTGGGTTCAATCCTAGGTAGAGGCAGATATTTCTCTCTCTGGGCACAATTAGAATATATCTGCTGAATATATATTGCATTGGTGACTGGAAGGGCATCTGGCCACTAATCACTCAGGTCCATTCAGTTGCCCAAACTCCAGCCTGCAAGGGATTGTGAAGTCATTAAAAAATGATGATTGTTGGAATGTATTTCTATGCAACAATGACAGTAGTATTTAGCCAGGAGATGGCAATGTTTACAAGTCTGGATCTATGGTATATACTCCATGCTCTTTTTGTTCTAAGTAGAGGTTTCTGTTTCCTTTCACGGTTATATAGTTGAGCAGTAAAGCACATGGTGACTGTACTTTTTGTTTGCTCTGTGTGGTGCTTTATGTAAATAGAATTGCTAACACCAATTCACTTATGCAAATTGTAGTGTCACATCTGGTCCAAAACCAATTTTAGGTTAAGGGTTTTTATCTCTCCACTGTTCCCAAAAGTTTCTCAATTTCAGACTTAGAAATGGGTTCAGAATATGCACAAAAATGGAAAGACTTTGAAATAACCACCATGGAGGCATGGCTGGTGAAAATGAACTAGTAGAGATGCAAAAATAACTAGTTTGCTTAGAGAATGATCAATTATTACATTCAATAATGACTGGAAATTCCTTATGGACTTTTTGCTGAAAAAAAAAGTGATTTATGAATTTGATCATTAGGGTATGGAAAGAAGGAAATTATGATGTAGTCTTAGAGAGAGAAGAAACGTACAAATGCATTAATTATTTAAAAGTAAGATTTGTCTATAGATGTGAAACAATAAAGAACTCAGCTTGGAAGAATTCACCATGTGTCATTCTTGATTTTGGACCTGACATCAATCTTTCCAAATTGAGCATTTTATGATCTGCATTTGCAATATACACTGGGAACTATTGGGGAGAAACTGTCTTTGCCCTCTTTCTCTCACACATATTATCTGGGCTTAGTTGCCTCTTACCTCTCTGGAATGTAGCCTGTCCCTTTTGAGAATCAAACTCCTTACTGCATTCTATCACAAATACCTTGGTCTTCCTGGCTATATTTTGTGGGTGGATAGTGTCATAATATGGTTTGGTCAATAGGTGGCAATGGCCTTTATGGTGTCTGGGTTGCACCAGTTCTCTCTGTCTTATTTGGCATGAAGACAGGCAAGCAAAATGTCATGTTGCGCTTCCTGATTTGTAAACTTTCCACAACGGCTTTACTGTTCTTCTACGTTGGATTCTGACTGTTCTCAACATGAGCAACTTGGACATGTCAAAGTAGAACAGCTGGAAGATGTTGGGGCCGTTTACGACCCCAAACAAGGAGTTTCCATAAACTCTGCACTTAGGAATGTCAAATGTTTTCTGTAATAAAGTATTGAAATTACAGTTTGTTGGCAGGAGCTTCACATGAAAGGTTAAATGATCAGGCAAAAAGCAAATTGGCTGTCAAATTGTCACAGTGCTACTGGACCATCCAGAATAAAAATGATCTTTGTGTTGAAATCTCATTTATTGAAATGACCTGTGGGAAAAATGCATGGCTTGATCAGTTTGTTGGTGGAACTGTGGGCGGGGTGGGGTGTTCGGGAGGGGGGAGGGGGGAGAGCATGCAGCTGTAAGAGGGAACAGCCAGAAATTGTTGCCCTTGTATACTAAATAGCCAGGCTTTAACCAAATGGAACAGTTGTTTGAAAATTTGTTGCTAAGATTTAGATTGGCCCACTCTAAAAAGAAAAAAGTTTTTCCCCAGGCAAGCCAAGCTACTAATTCAGGGGATGGAACTAGCTAACAGAGCGTTATGGAGTCTGTATCCTTTTAAAAAAAAAAATCGATCCCCTCTCTTATTTAAGTTTGCTATCCAAAGAAGTATTGGAAGTTAACTCAAACCAGATCAGAGGGTTTGGCTCCCTAGCTCAATGTTTTCAATTTCTTCGAGTTTCAGAAAGAGATCTTCCCCACCAACTTATTTTACTCATGATTTTGCAGGGTGGAAGGGGAAAACGAAAACGATCATCTAGGCCTTTCAGCAAATTTGGAGTTTTCTAAATGAAACGCATACTATCTTGCAGGAAAAGTCAAGCATCCATGAGTTTTAAGTTGTTGTTTCTTCTTCTTCTTCTTCTTCTTCTTCTTCTTCTTCTTCTTCTTCTTCTTCTTCTTCTTCTTCTTCTTCTTCTTCTTCTTCTTCTTCTTCTTCTTCTTCTTCTTCTTCTTCTTCTTCTTCTTCTTCTTCTTCTTCTTCTTCTTCTTCTTCTTCTTCTTCTTCTTCTCCTTCTCCTTCTCCTTCTCCTTCTCCTTCTCCTTCTCCTTCTCCTTCTCCTTCTCCTTCTCCTTCTCCTTCTCCTTCTTCCCTCACCACTGTTCAACTATTTATAAAGTGTACACTACTATTACTGTTCATCTTCTCACCACTCCTTATCACCCATCCCCTCACACTTGACTGTTTC
Organism: Pseudonaja textilis; assembly: GCF_049901715.1. Taxonomy (NCBI): domain Eukaryota; kingdom Metazoa; phylum Chordata; class Lepidosauria; order Squamata; family Elapidae; genus Pseudonaja; species Pseudonaja textilis. The sequence goes on along the minus strand of NC_142001.1, from coordinate 8,480,204 downwards.
CTAGTATGATTTGATTGTTGATTGTACCCTATGACTATCATTAAGTGTTGTACGTTATGATTCTTGAGTCTTAATGAATGTGCCTTTTCTCTATGTATACTGAGAGTATTTACACCAAGACAAATTCCTTGTGTATCCACAATAATAGCCAATAAAGTATTCTATTCTATTCTATTCTATTCTATTCTATTCTATTCTATTCTATTCTATTCTATTCTATTCTATTCTATTCTCCTTCTTCTTTTCCAAGTGTAAAAACTCTTATCTAGAATGCTCCTGAAGAAGAGCTTTCCTCTCAAAATGCATTAAATTGAGATTTAGGATTCAAGCTGATATGCCCCGTCTTCCTTTCTTTTCAATCTATCTGGTGAACAGTAGTACAAATCTATTGTTCCATTTTTTTGACAACAGAATTATCAGGGGTCTCTGGTGTGCTTTGAGCTTGCTTGTTTTCTTGCAAACATTTCATTACCCAAAGTAGGTAACACCATCAATGCTTACCTAGTTTGGGAACAAAACATCTGGAAGAAAACAATCAAGCTCAGAGAGCTCCAAGGACCCCACATTTCAACCCCGAGCTACAAATATTCTCCTTTATCAGGAGTATTCCTTTTAGCCCTTGTATAAATTAGGGATATAGATGGAAGTTTCTTCCTGAGCAGAATTTATTTTGACTGGTCATTTCAAATGGAAGTTTCTGTATTAAGAACTGGAAGTCACTTCAGGTTCATCTGGCCCTTCATCTGTATGTTGACTCAATGTCAACAGTCCCTCATTTGAGAAGAGAAAAACTAACAAGGTCGGTAGGACATTTCACAAATGAGAGTATTTCATAGGATTCTAAAAAATGGAGCCAGGAACATGCAAGCCACGCACAGAGAAGGAACTTATGTGGAAGCAACATTTGTAAATGATGAAAAGGTCTCAGATGTTTATTAATGGCCACCCTTCGGTCTTCAAACAGCTTTGTCAAAAGTGCTAAGAATGAATCACTTCATGAGAAAATGCCTTGCAATGAAAGAT